>NC_134141.1:35317500-35617500 GCF_033958435.1 Carettochelys insculpta | reverse complement strand
CACCTGGACCCTGCCCAGGACCTCTTGAATGCCTGTCTGACCTGGGCACAGAACCAGGTGGAACTTGCCTTCGGGCATTTGAAGGGGACATTCTGGTGCCTCCTGAATCAGCTGGATGTGCAGGAGCACAACATCCCCCAAGTCTTGGCCACATTTTGTGCCCTCCACAACCTGGTGGAGCGGAAGGGGGAGGTCTTCCAGCAGGGGTGGCCTCCAGAGGGCAGGGTCCATTACCAGCAGCCAGCTGCCAACCCCCAGCCACCAAGCACATGCTGCATCCACGAGGCCCTGGGGCAGCACTTCACACATGGGCCCCAGTTGACCTTGCCCAGGTCACCTCCTGGGGCAGGGTGTCCCAAGCCCATGGCCCACAGACCCTCATGTTCACCACCAACTTTCCTCTCTTCCCTTAAGCACCAACAAACAAAGAGGGAAGTGGATCTGGTAAATGTGAACTGTTTGCTAACAGTAACCACCCAGGTGCATACAAAACGTGTATCAAGAATTTGAAGGCCATAACAAAAATGTAACTTTATGCAAAAATAAATGTTTGTGGTGAACTATATACAAAGTTGTCTCTAACAGGGGGGTGGGGAGAGTGGGGGCTTCCTAACTGGGAGGGGCGGCTCTAGTCAAGGAAGAGAGGTGGACGGCTGTGAGCCATGCTGGCCACAGGAACCTCTCCCACCCCAGGTCCAGGGTCCCCACTGGGGCCCTAAGGGGATGGTGAGAACAGGGAAGTACAGAGCTGGAGAAGCTGCAGTGGGTTTGGGATTGGCAGGGGGAGCCTGGGGGGTAAGTACACTGGCCCTATCCACTGCCCACCACTGGGCCTGCACCAGCACCTGACGCAGGTGGTCAGGGAGGACGTGGTCAGGGAGGACAAGGTCAGGATCAGCAGGGTCCAAGGGAGTGGGGCTGGGAGGGGGGACACTTGTGAGGAAAAGGGCAGCGATGGGCCACGGCTGCAGTGGTCCGGGCTAGCCAGGCCTCCATTAGATCCAGGGCACAGTCTACCCTGGCCAGCCAGCACTTGGAGGAGCACTCCCTCCACTCCTACCACACCTCCTCGCTCAGGAGACGGTGCCGGCGAACTCCATCTGCTTGTGTAGGGCTGCTGCGAATTCCTGTTGCCACTCCTCTTCTGGGTGCCAATGGGCCCTCTTGGTGTGGGCACGGCACAGTGGTGACAGGGTGCTTTCCCTAGAGGGTGCAAGTCTGGGTTCCACCAGCTCCGCTTTCTCAGGGGGGCTGCCTGTATGGACAGGGGGTGTGGTGTGGCCCTCAGATGGTGCATCTGTAAGGAGGGAAGGGGGATGGGTGAGTCCTTCCTGCTGTGCAGCCGCTGGGCCCATTTCCAGGCCACCTGTGGGCAGCACCCCCCGGGCTGTGGGATGGGGCTATTCCAGAGTGTGTGCCCATGGCCCTTGCGCTTGGTGGGCCCTACCATTCGGGAGATAGGGATGGCCCAGCTGCAGCACCCCTAGAGGCGACCCTGATGGGCTAGTGACCCGATGCAGGGAGAACCCATGAGGGGTGGTGCGGTCTGTGGGGGGTAGGTGTTGCACATTGCCTTCAGGCATGCCCATGAGCAGAGGACCATCACCCTTGTGGCTGGCCCACTCCCAGATGTGGCAGGGTCTGGCTCCCTGCTCCCTGGGGCTTGTGCGGCCCATGGTGGGGATGTCAGCAGGCCGACAGCCATGCCTGTGGGCTATCTGCAGGCTCCAGGTTGTACTCCCAGCTGTGTGGGTTCTGGCCACGTGCATGTAGCACTCCTCGCCCAGCCCCCCACCCGTGTGTATGTGCCTCATAGGGGACTCACTGGGTGCTCTTTAGAAGAGTTTGGGGACGCTAGTGCCAGTGGCATGGGACTCGAGAGGCTGGAGAAGAGGGCAATCACCAGAATGCCCTGGCATGACTTTGGGTTGTGCAGCATCTCTTCTGGTGGCTCAGGCAATGATCCCAGCTCCTGCATCCCAGTTGGGGGGAGAGAGGGGACTCCTCCCTAGTCTCGACAGCCTCCAAGATCAGGGCATTGTCATCTTCCCCCAACGTGCTGTCTAACTCCTCATAGTGCGTGCAGGTAGCCACCCCCATGCCCGATCTCTGCTGGGCATCTCTGGTCCAAATGTAGCCCTGGCGGAGCTCATTAATCTTGACACACAGCTGCTGCAATGTGTGTGTGGAGTAGCCACACTCAGCCAGGGCACTGGCAATGCACTCATAGTTGGGAGTTTTCCTCCTCTTGGCACAGGGGTCCAGGATGAGGGGCTCCCTGTCCCAGAGGGCCAGCAGGTCCTTTATCTGTGGGCCAAACCAGGCAGGGGCTTGCTTTCTTGCTCCTTGAGCAGAGTCCTGTGAGGCCTCGTCTGGGTCCTGGGAGGGGCCCAAGGTGGTCTTGGGAGGGCTGAGACATGCTTTAAGAGATCTGGAGAGGGGCTCATGGAGTGGGGTGTAGCACACACGCTGGCAGCCTGCAGCCATGTCTCCAGCTTCCTGGATGGAGGCTGTGAGGCTTTCTGTAGCCGTAAACATGACTAGAGGGTGGGTTCATAGACCTCAGGGTAGTGGGGAGAGTGCGTCGTGGCTCCAGCAGACCGGTGTCATTTGGAGGATCCCTCTTCTGACAGAAGGGGTCCCAGAGCATCCACATGGTCATTGTGTCAACAGAGATGTTATACCCATATGGAGAGAGTAACAAAGAGCAAGCCGTGCTAGTCTATATACTATCAAAACAAAAAAGCAGTCCAGTAGCACTTTAAAGAGCTAACAGAATAATTTATAGTATTATCAAGGTGAGAAAATCAGAGAATAGAGGGGCAGAAGGGGGGTGGGAGTCAAGAATTTGCCGAAGCCAAGTATGCAAAAGAGCCCCTATAATGACCTGAAAAATTCCCATCCCATATGGAGAGAGGTATAAGAGTGTCGGCTGAACAGCTGGATTTTGCTGACAAACTCTGGACAGAGCACATTTACTGTGTGGATTGACAGAAGGTGGCCTGTGTAGATTTGTGCCTGAACAAATAAAAATATGCATCACTTTTATGTCAGGTTTTCTGATCTAGCTATTTTTTTTTAAAAATACATGTTTATGTTTGTGGAAAGTTTAAGTGAATTTTCAAATACAATGTCATTTTGCTGCCATTAAGTTTTTAATGTAGGAAACACGTAGCTGAGTAGAGTAATACCCTTAATGTGACTGATACTAGTTTTTAGTCACAGAATTGGAAAACATACTCTAAACTGGTAAACTTTTTTTTTTTTCAGTTCAGCATTTTAAAATGGCTAAGTGGATCATTTTCAAAGGAGTTAGATAAAATTCATTTTTGGATGGGAACACCTTATTTCAAGTTTGCCTGATGCCAGTTTTTACAGGCAACGTACAAATGTTGGGTGGGGGAGGGAGGGCACTGGTATGTTTATAGTAGAAATTCTGGTCAACTTTTAATAAAACAACCTTAGCAAGTGGTGTTTGGTGTTTTGTTCATTCATGTGTGCATAGAACTAACATGAAATGCAACAAATCCACAAGAGATTGGTGGGGAAAAAGGTTTTAAAAAGACGAGAAATAAGGAAAAAAATTGCTTATAATGAACAAAAATTCTTTGTTATATAACTGGAATACCATTCCATTTTGTAAGGCCTTCATTCTGTTTGCTGTTCAATTAATTATTAAGTTCATTAATTAATGAACATATTAGAGAAAGACACCATTACTGACCAGGGAGACCTGATATATTGCTGAGTCAATAAACTATTGAACATGGAACAGGACTTTTCAGTAGATTTTTTTTTACCCCTCTTAACCCGCAAACATATATATTATTCTGCACAGTCAGCAGTTCTTTTGTGCCCTTATATTTCATATTACTAATTATTTTAATCAATGACACATACAGAAATGTTTTACAACCAAGCTAATGAGTCAAGACAGTTGACTTTGGGAGTAAATCCCTGAAATGCCTGGATATTTTTTTCCAATAGGGCTTTAGGGAGTCAAAGGTAGTAAAAGAGCAGACTGGATGGGAGGGAGGAAAGACTCCTGCATCAGAAATGGAAAAGAAAAATAAAGATTGAGTGAGTCAGTGAACCACAAATAGCTTCAAGTTGCTGGGTCTGATGCAAATAAATAAATGCTTGAAGTAGCTTGAACTCTTGTCATTGTCTGCAAATAACGAGTGTCACTTGGCCTTGCTAATGTTTAATATTGTTTTCCTTACAAATCTGTTTTCCAGTACAAAGTAATTCCAGTTACTTGCAGATTTTTCAGTAGAGGAACCTAGGAGAGTGTAAGGCAACAGTATTCATAAAGCTCTCATGTCTCTGCTGTCGTAGGTACCAAACTCCCACTGAACCCCCAAGTAATCATTAATTACATCTAAATCTGCAGAGGTATCTTTTCCTGGAAGCATGGATAGTTACAGTACATTGTTAATCTGAGAATGATCTGACTAAGTCCCCTCTGTCTCAGAAACCTGCACACAAATTACACCTAAATGCAAGCCATAAATTTATTACTAGCAGTTTGAAGAACACAGGTCATATTTAGCACTATTTAAAAACACAGCTCAGAGAGAAATTATGGATGCAAAGGAAAGTTGTGCTGTATTTTATGAACCAGTCCTGTTCCTCTCTTATGGGTGATGTGGGAACAGACCAGTGGCTTCCTTCTGACACTTGACTGTATTAGACCTTGTGTAAATCCCAACAGGGAAGCATGAACATGATGCCTGGATGCTTAAAAAAAAATCTTTCTCTAGTTTCATCTATATTTTTATGCACTTGTTTCACTCATGACTGTAACCCATGTGGCTCAGTGTTAAGTCATAATTATAGCAATGTTTTCTTGCAGGCATTTGCTGTGTTAACTCAGGAAATTTGTGAAACACCTTCCAAATCCCCCACCTGATTGAAAAAAAAATTAGTTCTTGTTCGGTATTCTTTTAAATAATTTAAGAATTTATTCAGCCTATGGAATAATGCAATATATTATTAGCGACTGTACCTTTTTCTTATACTTGCTCAGGGATATACATTTTTAAACTAGAAAAATAAATCTTATTTCAAGGAATGACCAGTGTAGATTGAACTAATCTGGTGCCATCAGGAGCTGACTGGTGTGGAACGAGAGATTTTGCTGGACCACAGGAGGTCAATATTATCTATCAGCATTACGAGCACTTTCACAGTTTGCTGAGCTCCAAGAATAAACTTGGAGGTAAATTACAGCTAAAGTGCAACACAGAACTCTGAGAGCCAGAACTGGTGGCTGGAAACAAACTTTATGGGACCACAGGAAACTTGGCCATACCCATGATAAATGGTCATACAGCTAACTAAAATCATGCTGGATTACAGATTTGCCAGATGAGAGTGCCGCACTAGAGACAGGTTCAACCTGTACTTTACATTTTAGATATTGTTCTTATTTGCAAAAACCCAAACACCATGTGAACAGATATTCAAAGAACACATTTTTTAATTTGTTAAGATATTTATGTACATTTGTTTCTTTTTCCAGGCCATCCGCTGTACACTGGTGAATTGCACATGTGAATGTTTCCAGCCAGGGAAGATTAACCTGAGAACGTGTGATCATTGTAAACATGGCTGGGTGGCACATGGTAAGAAATAGCTGTTTTTTTAATCCTATCCTAGTTTCCGAACAGTAATGCTGTGTTCACAGCTCTTAGCAGAAGTGCAAGATGGTTATAGTATGGTTGCACCACAGAGTGCACATTGCACATATGCGCAGCCAAAGAGTCACTAAATCCCAGGCAAACTCCCATACCACCGTCAGCCTTTTGGAGTTGGGATGTCAGAATGATACTGGTATATCACTTTGGCAGGGTGAAAGGCTTGATTGTAGTTGACTCTCATAATATGGCTTAGCAGCTGTCTTGATCTTCACTATGTGAAAATGAGTAAAGAAGGACCGGATTGAGCTCATTATTTGGCTCGCATCTAAAAAAATTTATAAATATACATTGATTGCTTTAGGTCACAGCCTCTTTTTTTAGAACTCTGTCACAAGCTGATCTAGTGTGTCTTGATTGCATCCAACACCATTTCAGTAAACCCAATTAAAAGACAAATCAGAAAGATACATTTTCTTCTGAAATGATTTCTCAAATATCAGGGGAAAAGAGAGAGTGCGAAAGTTGCCAAAGAAATATACCTCTGAGTTTTCTTCTCACAGTTCAGACCATTGCCCCCAAAGCAAGGATACTCTCCATTCCTCACGTTTACCAAGCATCCCATCTCGTGTTGCATAAATCTTTTTTTATTTCAATAACACCCGGTGGAGATGATCAGTAACTTTCTCGTAAGATGTCCATGTTTTCTATGTATTTTGTACATTTCTGTGTATGCATATGTGTGGATGTGTGCTGAAATTAAGCATTTCTGTATGAAAAGCAAGATGTTCTGGGCGGGGGGGGGGGCGCTTTTAGAGGGAAGGGAAAAGGGTATGCAGGTACAGATTCATGTCTGCGTCTCACTGTAATGAATGGATAAAGGTAGAACAGAAAAGTAGATAGCTGATTTGCAGATGAATTATGGACTGGATTCCTAACTGGGAACAACTTCTTTCTGTTCCTAAAAAAAATTCAAGCAAGATACATGATCTTTCAAGATAACCATCCTTGTTCACGTTCATAGGGGCTTTCAGCCTTCATGGCGTTTTTGTAGTTCAGGTATATATCTGGCTTTGTGAAGGATCAGCACAGAATCATTTGCTGCTCAAAGAAGAGGGAAGAAAACTTATCTGGCTTATTTCCAATGGCCAGACAAATTACTTCTCCTAGTTGAATATTGGTAATCATAAGGCCTGCTGCATAAACTTTTTTTGGGGGGGAGGGGAGGGGATGTTGGGGGGTTGCTTTTATTCTGAACTCAACAAAGCAGTGAGGCTTGATTTCTATGGTTAGTTGTCTTCTGTGAAGTGGATGGGCTAAAAATGGGAATAGTAGATGATAGCATGAAGCCAGCATGATACATATAACAGAAGTGGCCTGGGAGCTAAAGCTGAAAGATGAATGCTGTAAGCATAGGGCAGACCACCTGCTCCTGTGCTGTAGCGCTTTGAAACAGAAAAGCTTGGAGAGATATTAACAAAAATGTGTATTTTACAAATACAACCTGCATAAAATATTCTTTTTCTTTCAGCTCCTTTAGAGTATACACAGATGGAGTATTTACATTTTATGGCAGTGTAAGATGTCAGCTGTATTTTGCACATACACACTCAGAGCATGGGTTTATAAGTTTCTGTAGACTGTATGATGAGTCTGCTTGAGTTGTTGACTTTAGCTACTTTCCAAAATTTTGAGAGGGACGTTCAGTAGGAGACTGATTAACTTACTGCACTGTTGCACCTGGATTTTAAAATCAGTGAGTTATGCTACTGTTCAAAAATTACTCCTTTAAGCGTTAAATATGGTACTTAAAAAAAAATGCTTGGTGAATGCAACTGGTAGGTCCTACTGGATTAATTAGGGTTTTTTCTTCAGGTTTTCATTAATAAATTTCCACTCGTATCCCTGATAGATGAGGTAATGTTTTATTAAATGTAATTACTAAAAATAGTTGCTTCCCATTAAAGTACCAAGCATATTCAGGCTTGATAACCTAAAATCATAACTAATTGAATACTTCAAAAAATAGGCCTCTGTTGCAATTGTCTGATTTCCCAGGCTCATCCATGTAGACTTAATGCATGCTAATAATTGTCCCCTTGAAGTGTTGGAATTCTAGGACCAGAAAGGGTAGGAACACCTCCATAATGGTATCCTTTCACATAACAACTGTTATTTTTATTTTCCTGTTGTTTTTTTTCTTGTTTCCATGGTCTTTCACGTATTTTAATTATCTCACTTAAAATGATGTGTGTGTTTCCTACCAGTTCAATTCTTTTCTATTCAGAAGTGCCAAAGAAGGGTGTCAATATAAGAACAGATTGATCAAAGAGGTTCTTTCGTGGCCAGATAAATGCTTCTTTTGGCAAAAGTTCTGTTTATAGAGTTTTGACTCTGCACCCTAACATTACAGTAATAATCCTACTATTATACTTATGAGGGAATTGGTTGTTTGAAGTATGATAACAACATTTTTAATTTTTTAATTTAACATCATTTAACCTAATTTTTAAGGGAGTAGGATGTTTTAATTCTCTTCCAGCTGAAACCTGCCGTTAGTATTGTCAGGTTGAATGGACGTTTATTTTCTAAAACAAAACAAAAATGTTTCAGTTGTATATACCCTTTCCCTGGCCTATAGCAGTAAAACAGGCCAGGGTTAAAAAATTAAGTCATTTTACATGATGCACAAAGTACAAAATAAATAAAATTTTAAGAGTGAAATTGTGTGGACACTTGGATGTAGTACAGTGCAGGGCCGTTTGGTATTCTTTCATTAAAAGATCAGATACTCTACTGAGTAGATGCAGTAGCTGCTTCACCTAATATTTTGATAACATGATGAGTAACAAACAAAATAGCGTTAAAACTATGCCAGATTTGGTCCAAAAGTCCACTTGTCAAACCCTAATGATGATGATCATATTTTGTACACACCCTCTTCTCCCTCTACTCGCCACAAAAATCTTATTTCAGGCCAGAGAGAAGGAATCATTGTGCTAAGCAGTAATAAAATCCTGGTGATTACATTGACTCAGCATTTTGTCCAGTCGATCTGTCCTTAACATAGTCATACCAGATGAACCATTGTTGTGGTACCTAATCCAGCTGAATCACCACTCTGATACAATATCAATGGAAGTGCCATGTTACTCTCTTTAAATAATGTTAATTTATTTTTTTCCAGAACAATTTCAGGTTCTCAGAAAAATAGAATCATAGGGCTGGAAGGGACCTCAGGAGGTCATCTAGTCCAGGCCCCCTGCTTCAAGCAGGATCAACCCCAACTACGTCATCTCAGCCAAGACCTTGTCAAGCTGGGAATAAAAGAAACATGTTTTGCTGTAATGTGCTGATACTAGCCATGATTTTTATCACTACAAATGGAGTTACGCTATATCAGACTTTACTATTGTTAGTTCTACTGTATGTGTATTAAACCTTTGAATTCACTGTTACACTGGTTATATGGTCACAACTATTTTCTTACATTACTCATACATTTAATACCAATCTAAACTCAGATGTCAGATAGAGACCCATTCTTGAAATATTGTGCAACAATTAATATTCTTGGGTTAGTCAAATTTCATATTATTCTTGGAATCCAGCTGTTGAGACTAATTAAGTATTCTGTGAATTTTTTTGTCTCTGTGCAAAAGTGTCCTTTTGCCCAGAGCAATAATAACGTGGCCCTTAGTTCCCTAAAAAACTGTGACATGTCTTGATATATGCTGAGCAGGGCAGCTGGGGGCAAGACTTTTTAGTACAGGCAATATGCTTTTTCACCAGCATCTGATGAAGTGAGTCTTTGCTCACGAAAGCTCATGCTCAAAACTTTTCTGTTAGTCTGTAAGGTGCCACAGGACCCTTCATTACAATATGCTTTGGGATCTCGCTAAGCTATGCCTGTCCTTTGAACTGTACATGACTGCTCTTCTAAGCTGGGTGCTGGTCAGGCATTTCTCTAATACATTTGATGTCAGATTCTTCGGGGGATTTTATGAAACGGAAATTGACTGTAGTTTTGCAACACTTAGTGCAAAACCATTATTCCTTTTGGCTGAAAAGGTGCCACCCTGTGAGTATTAATACCTGAAGTCTTACTATGTGTGTTACAAAACAAAAAGCAGTCAAGTAGCACTTTAAAGACTAGCAAAATGGTTTATTAGGTGAGCTTTCGTGGGACAGATAAAATAAAAAATAAGATATTTTATAAAATATATAAATAAAATATAAATAAAAATAAAAAATAAGATAAAAATAAACCATTTTGCTAGTCTTTAAAGTGCTATTTGACTGCTTTTTGTTTTGATAGTGTATAGACTAGCACGGCTTCCTCTTTGTTATTATGTGTGTTACAATTTAATCTGGCAGGGAAAATAGTTTTTCACTTTCAAGTTTTTGTGTAATGCACACACCAGCTTGCTGTAAATGAGACCAACAATCAAAACAATGTCCCCCAGCAAACAACCAAGCATGTTCTATCATAAGCTCACAGGTGTGATATGACAATGACTTCTTGTTCATTCCAAATGGCTGATTAGCCATTTGTATATGGTAATTTGTAGTAAAGTTGTCAAGTAAGGGAATGCTGGGGAGAGAGAGGAAGGGTGACAAGGGGAAGAGAAAAATGCTGTTGTCCTGTTAGCTCATGAAAAATTTAGAAATTTCATTTCTCTAGCCCAGATTCTATTTGCACATTGGATGTGATTTAATCAAGAGGTTTACAACTTTTAACATGAAGTATATAGGGAGGAAAAGTGTGAGATTAAATTAAAAAAACCTTTGTTCGTTATCACATTTATCTGGATTCAAAGCTGTTAAATGATGGAAATCTGCAGCATTACATTTGCGAAACTAAAGTTCAGCTCTGACCCAAAATCGAAAGAGATCATAGGCATAAGACTCTGGCAAAGAATTGGCATGGATTGCAGGGGCTGGCGTACATGTGTGTACACACTGTCGGGCGATTTAAATAAAAAAATCTTTGTAGTTTTTAAACCAGTCTATAGAATTTAATATAAGATCATAATTGGGCTGTAGAATGTTACAGGATACTCATAAAACCCCATTTTCTATTAAATTATGTAGAAGGAACCAAGAGGGGTTTCTGTGTTTAATTATACAGATCTTTTCCAAAAGCATCTTTGTAAAGGAGCTTCTTCAGTTCTTGGTTACTTCTCCATCTTCTTATTAAGACCAAAAATTGTCTTCGTGGCTGTTAAAGTGACTTCAAAATAAAAGTAATGTTAATATAGCTCTAAACTGGATTTAATTGCTGCTGAGGTTCCAAACAGACAGCAAGATTCCTGTACCTTGCTGGGCAACATCTTTTTAAAACCACAACTTTTGTATTGTTTTAGGAAGGTAAAATCAGAACGGGTGGATGTTTTTGCTTTGTTCTGTTTGTTGGCTTAAAATCAGTAGTCCCTTAATGGTTTGATCTGGGAGGATCATGTTCTTGTTCAATGTTTCTTTGCTCATTAGGTTACAGTTGGTATCCTTTAAAGGGAAAGAATCTGAACAAACTACACGGTGTATTTGCACTTGTCTTCTGTTTTTTTGTTTTTGCAAATACTTCTGTTGAGTGTAAATGCAAATGGATAATACCGAATCCTCACATGTTATGGGAAGAACTTCCTGCTTCCAATAGTGGAGTATCACCATGGGATATCCTGGTGAATGCAAGGGGCAGAGGTTCAGAAGTCCAAAACCAAATTATCTGTTCCTCTCGGCTCCCCTGCCTTTCTCTCCTGCCGCCTCCCCTGATAGTGTAATATTAGGGCAGCATTTATGCCATAGCTTTCAGTTCCAGCTCTGTTACTGATTCACTGGGTGATCCTGGTTAAATCATTTTCATGTACATGTGCCATGGAGTTCCTTTCTGTAAAACAGATATAATACCCTTTCTCACAGTCTCAACTAGTAAAGCATTTTGAAGTGTTTAGATGGAAGGTGTAGAAGTGCAAGTCATTACTACTACATGCCTATCTCTTAAGTTATATTATTGAATGACACTTACAAACTTGCCTCATCTAGAGATAAAACAGCCCATGTAGATTTTCCTCCAGCAATGAATAAAAAACATTGAAGTTTTCAATCTCTGGTCCTTCCCTTGTAGAAGAGAGAAGCCAGGAAGGGGCTGTGGGTGCTGAGTGTGCTGCTGCATTCCTTGGCTTGATGTGGTTTCCATCATATTCAGGGTTTACTCTTTGGTTCAATGGCTCTCAGCACCCCCACTGTACAAGTTGTTCAGCTCTCCTGGTAAGAAGGAAATTTCTCTATTCAACTTACTGACTTCTGAGGGGGCTTTACTCAGATTTTTGCCCTGTCCTGATTATTTTTAATTTGTTAATGAAGCACAGTGAAAGATAATTTTGCTTTCGGGGAGAGTCGTCTATTAAGATTATAGTTGCTGCTCCCAGTTCAAGCCATTGGCATCCTTGAGGATACTCAGTGACATGGGCTAACGTGAGGCTTAACTCTATGTCCACTGAGGAAGATATGACTTGAGCCTTTGAATGAATAGGAGCAGCAGAATGGTTGGAACCAACTGTTGGATTTCAAGCTTCATGGAACCAGTACTGTGCAATTTCAGAGCAGGAGTCTCAGCTGAGCTGTGGCTATTGATTGGGACCATTTTTGTAACAAGCAGTCATGGTTACCTGAATTTTAAATCAACGAAACCCAGAACACTGATCCTGATGCACATGAAGGGCTGTGATGTGCTAACCTCTTTATCAATTTATTACTTTTTATTACATCATAAATTATGTATCTTACTAATGATCCTACAAGAAGTCTAATTGTTTATAGGAATATCTTATTTAACTTGAGTTCATCATGTTAAACAGGACACAAACAAAACAAACTCAACGATTCCATTCAATTTAACAGCACAAGGTGAGAACAGGGAGAATGATTTGATGGCTAGAATAAGAGTTGCATATTGCCTTCAGGTATTACAATGTACTGATAGTGCCTTAGGTAATTTTACTTCTGCTTTCTGTATTGTGAATGTGAAAATCACTGAATAGGAAAAACAGTATTACCTTTAATTAGTAGAAAGAACTTTGACTTGGACTACAGTGTTTTGAGTAAACTTGCTCCGGAATATTTTAGCAGGCCCCCAGTTTTTTATCTTATTCCCATTGAGATTTCAGAAATAGAAAATGTATTCTGCAAAGCATACACTTAAAACCCTGAAAGGCTTTGGTAATTATATTCTAATTGATTGCAGTGAATTTGCTGAAGTGTATTTAAATGGGAGCTGTGTGAAATGGTCACAGTACATGAACTTTATGGCAATCACCCACAAGCGTCTCCTTTAGTTGCAGGGAGTAGGGTGGGAAAGGCTGAAGCTGAAAAGGTAATACTACTCACACGGCTGGTATTACAAGGGCTGAACATCTTCAGCTACCACAGATGTCAGGGCAGAAGTTTCTCAGTTGAAATTTGAGGGTGCTCGTTACCCCTCAGGAGGCACTTGACAGCATTGGGCCTTTGGTATAGTCATTTCATTCGGTGTACAATTTATCCTTGCGTTGGTTACCTACTATTCCTTGTTTTATAGCTTTTGAAACAGAGTGGCACATGCCACTCAGTGATTGCTGTCAGCTTGCTGGCCATCTCAGGTGCTTACAGAGCATAATAGCTTGGGGATTCTCAGCTTGAAAATCCACTGTTGCCTTAATTTGCAGAACAAAGTTCTTCTTGCCTTCTGAAGACAGCCTTAAAAATGGTACTCTTTTCAAGTACTATATATTTCATTTCAGTTTTAAGGCTAATTTAAAAATGCGCATCTCCCAGACACATTGTGTGATGTGGCACAATGAAGCCTGCGAAGCTCCTAATTTGGTCTCTTAGTACAGGATTCCCAAACTTGCTTACATGCAAAAATATATAATAAATCATAACAGGGTATTCTGTTTTCCACACAAATGCACGTGGCCCCCATCTCAGTGGTGCTAGAACAGATTTTGGAGTGGGGGTACTGAGCTGCACTTCCCACACACTTTGGCCCTTGTTGGCCCCGAGAGATGGGACCAGCAGTCAAACAGGACCTCAGGGCTGGCAGCTGAAACGGACCTGGGGCTAGTGCTGGAGCTTATGGGTTCCCAGGTAGTAGGGGCATGGGACTGGGGATGCTGCAGCATCACCTGCACCCCTACTTACCAAGCCTATGCCCAAACCGATGTGTAAATGGAGAGATGCTTCACAATGGCTATGGAGGAAGCGTAGATGTTTATAGAGTAGATAGAAGGCTGTAGGAAAGCTGGAAGATGAATGGGTTGTCATGAAATAGTCACAGGCACATGAAATGGGTAACATCTGTTACAAACTGTTATCCTCAAGATTAATTTTTAAAAATGTAAACCCATACACTGATCAGCAATGGCCATCTCTGCCACGTCAGATGTTATGACAAATGTGTCCCTAGTGTCATAGTTTTCCCTATCAATTAAAAATAAAAATAAAAAATAGTATTGTCCTCATTTTGTAACCTACAGACTCTGGCCACCTGAAGGGCACATCAGCCAACTAGACTGCTTGAGGCATGCATATATGTCACAAGAACCATCCTTACCAGGCCTGTCATATATTGGCACCTGCCCACACAAGGCGCTCCAAGGAGATCTTCCTCTTTGCTTCAGTCTTCCTCCCCCAGAATTTGAAATCCACACAGTCTCAGGGAAAGAGCAAGATGCATTTGCTTTTGAGGGGGAAAGTGAGCACTGTGTTCTCTTGTCTTTCTCCCTGTTTCCCTCCTCTCTCTACTCCCCTCCCCATGTAAACCTTCCTGACCGTTCCCTGCCCTCAGTGACAGGTGTCCTGGTTTTTCACTTAGACAGTCTGCTCACCCTGAGAATGTTTAATAGTCCATATTTTATTCTGGGAATAGAGATGGAGGCTCCCCTATCTCTCGTAGCAGTTAAGTCCCTTTGATCATACCAGACATCAACAGGGAAAAAAAAGAGCAGTTTTTTTTTTTAATTTAATTTTCTTTTAAGGTTCACTTCTGAGTTTAAAAAATATCCCCTCTCATCAGGTATTTCTAAGCAGTCAAAGTTACTTCTAACCTTCATATCACAGGCAATAATTTAGGGAAAACTTTTTCTTCTACTATTGGTGGGAAAACATTATACACATGCACATGCATACATACGTAAAAGAAAACACCTGTTTGGCTTGCAGGAATTGGCATGGGAGGCCGTTTTCCTGACAGGCCAAAAGCGACCATCACAGGGCCCCTTAAAAAAAAAAAAGTTGGGATTTTTTCCCCACTATTTCATGTGAGCATTGGCAGAAACTCTGACAAGCAGTTCTTCATATTTTATTATGTTCTTGTCTGGCAGAATCTCTGTTAGGCAAAAACCTTGTCAGCGGAAAACCTGTCGTAGGATCAGAGGAGACAAAAACAGGTGTCACACAGGCAGTCAAAACTGAAGGAAAAAAAGATTAGGCTAAAGAGAGAAAGGCAGACAATTACATTAATGCCATTGCTTTTATCTTATAGATGTGTGTTATTATCTCGGGGTGCTGAGTGTGCAATTGCCTCAAAGAAAAGTAGACAGGAGACAAGGGGAAACTTGATAGTTATTAACTGAAGAGGCAGTGTGTCAAAGCTGGATGGGGTTCAAAGTTTTGCAAAGGCATAAAAAAATAACAGACAGCAAAGCAATGTCTGTGAACAAATGGCAGTTCTGCTTTTGGCTACATAAATCTAACAGCAATCTAAATTTTTCAACTTGGAGTCAGATCACAGAGAGAGAAATTAATGAAAGATTTCATTCAGAATTTTTAAGTAACATTTATTCTGCATACATCCAAGTGAATTTTTGGGGGTATTTCTTTTTGGTTTATTTTATTTTTGAGGGGGGATGTCATTTGTGAGGCATGAAGACGGGCATTTGTCAGGATAGTTATATTATTTGGGTACGTATAAAATACCCATGATCAGGCCCCTTTTATTTTTAAAAAGCTATTAAGAAACCGTGAACTAAGTGTGAACATCTGTACGTGCAAGCTGTAAATTACTAGATTACATATGTGTCCCTCAGTCAGAGACTAAATGAATTTGGCAAATGGTTCCCATTACTAGTTCTTAAATACTGTAAAAATCCAAAAGAAAGGTTGCTTTTTTCTCCCTGATCAGAAATGGTTGTTGCACTGCCTCTTTAATGTTTCACAATCTACTGAACTGAGTGTTTGTCTCCTAAAAGTAGATTAAATTGGGACAGCAATGAGGTAGAAATAGCCAAAGGATTCCATTTCATTGCTAGTACTTTGTTTGCTCTACATCAGGAAGTTAATCTCTTCCAACCTAATGTTTGTATTTTGTCACTGTTTGGACTGAAGAATGGATGGGCAGATTTCTTGGTCCGTAAGGGCATTTGTACTCTTCTCTGGATATTGCTCAGTATCTTGCCTGTGGGGTCCTTCTGTCTCCTGTAAGGGATGATGCCTCTGAAGAGCAAAATTTTCACCTTTGAAACCACTGTATTATACCAAATAGCAAGAATTTCTAAAATTTGTTCCAGAGGAAGATAAGATTGCTGTAGTTTGGCCAGACCCTCCACAAATTACTCATTCATATGCTGCATTTTCTCCTTGAAGAGCAGGCCTGCCAACAGGAGATAGCAGAAGGGGTACTTGGCTCAGGGCCTAGAGATTCAAAAGGGCGTGCGGTTCCTGGCCACGGCTCCTGTGGCAGTGGTGGCACCCAGAGTCCTGTATCAGAGGGGTAGCCAAGTTAGTCTGTAGCTTCAAAAACAAGAAGAAGTCCTGTGGCACTTTATAGACTACTGGATAGTTTGGAGCATAAGCTTTTGTGGGCAAAGACCCCCTTCATCAGATTCATGAGTGGGGGGGCACACCCTCCTCTAGAACCTGCCCCCCTCATGCATGTGACAAAGCAGGTCTTTGCCCACAAAAGCTTATTCTCTAAGACATCTGGTAGTCTATAAGGTGACACAGAGTCCTGGATCCTTTAAATTGCTGCTGAAGCACCACATGGCATGCTCGAGGCAGCACTGAGGGCTGGGAGGAGTGCCACCATGGTCCAGACAGCGCTAAAGGCTGGCTACCCTGGTCCTGCCCATTCCTCCCACGGCTCTGCCTCTTCCAGGAGCATGGAGCTGCTGCCCCACCTTGCATAGGAGCTTAGGGAGTCTGACAGCTCCCCTGACAGAGAGGCTTTTTACTTTTGTATGAGTGTTTGGAAAAAAGAATAGGTCTGAATCCATAATGTTTGCAGCCCTTAATTTTCAATAGACTAGTGTATGTGGAAAATGCCACTAGTAAAACACTGTTTGCTCATCCTATGTTGATTGTTCTGCACGCGGTTTTACAACAGTATTATGGAGAGTTACCATAAGGGTCTTATATATTTAACCTGCCAGTCAAGTTTTGTTGCTTCAAGAAGTGTCACAGTTCATTTAAAATAAATTTTAAAAATGTCCCATTTGTTGCAAGGCTCCCAGACATACTCTGCTAGTCATGAAAACACAGTTTTTTGATGAGGGAGGTACACCTGGGGCAAAGTGAGCAGCCTAAACCAGAATTTTTGTTTTAATTGTGCATGTGTTGTCTATTTGTCTGAGTTGGGTGGGGTTGTGTTGAGGCTTAATGCAATAAACAGAAAAGCTGTTCAAGCTGTTCAATCTAGATTAAGATGCAAATGGGAAGGAGATCCATTTTAATCAATAAAAACATGTTAAAATGTATAGTATTCTTACTTTGCAAAATTGTATCTGTGAGGTATTGGACTAGGCTATTGGAAAGTCTTGATATTTTTGAAGACATGGACTTTAATTAGACCTGCTTTCCCTACTCTGGAGGTTGTCAGTATTCTGCTAAGAACATTTATAATACTTTTACACTGAATCAAGAAAATATCCTTCAGATGTTATTCAAAAATGGATGTGAGATGTCAGTTCACACAGGTCGAACCTCTCAAATCCAGCACCATAGGGACCTGACTTGTGCCGGGCAAGAGAATTTGCCGGACCACAGGAGGTCAATGTGTCTTATAACATTATCAACACTTCTGCTGCTTACTGGGCTCTTAGAAGACATCTAAGAGTAAATTACAGCTAAACAGCACAGAACAATGAGAGCCAGGACTGGTGACTGGAAACAAACTTAATGGGCATGGGGAAACTTGGCCATAGCCGTAATAAATGGTCATCCAGGGCTTGTCTACACTACAACCTTCCTTCAAAGGAAGGATGGTAATTAGGGTGTTGGGAGTTTACTAATGAAGTGCTGTGGTGCATACGTAGCACTTCATTAAGCAAATTCACCCCCGCGGCAACGTCGAAGTTTTAAACTAGTACCACCGGTACTTCGAAGTTGCCCTGAGACTTTGAAGTACTGGTGGGTGAGCTGCGGCTAGACGCGTGCCGATACTTGGAAGTTTAAAACTTCAAAGTTGCTGCAGGGGGGAGTTTGCTTAATGTATTGCTGCGTATTCCCCGCAGCACTTCATTAGTAAACTCCCTACACCCTAATTACCATCCTTCCTTCGAAGGAAAGTGGTAGTGTAGACAAGCCCTCAGATAACTAAAGTCTTGATGGATTATGGACCTTGTCAGACAAAAGAGTTGCAGATTAGACTTATGTCTAGAGTGTGTGTGTGTGTGTGTGTGTGTGTGTGTGAGAGAGAGAGAGAGAGGAGTATTTTCAGAGGAAAGGATTCTACTTCAGCCTGCATGCACCCTGGGTACTTTGACATGGGAGGGGTACCAGGTCAGAGAGAGGTCTTGCAGAGCTGGGCCTCAGCATAACTGGATGGAGCAGGGATGAAGTGAAAGTCTTACTCTGTGCTTTCTGGCTTTTGATAAATCAAACAAGTCATTTAATATTATTTTAATAAACCTTTTGTATTTAATTTCCTTTGAATTGTATAGGGTCCCACAAAACCAATAAAATATAAATGGAATTGTAGATTTTTCCCCACTTTATACTACAGTAAAAGAAAATCCACAAATGGAACATTAAAGTTTGTCCTTTGATAAATTATAACTGGGTCCAAAGCTTTTGGCAGAAAATACTTAGTACGCTTGGAGAGGCTAATCTATTGGCTGAAATTTTGCTCAGTAAGAATGCTACAAATGGTTATGTGAAAAGACTAACATTGTCCAAGTTCCAAAGGGCCCATTTACAATTTGAAACACAGTATGCAGTGTCTCATTAAAATGTATAGGAGTTTTCTGGAATTATATAGTAAAGTACATATAAGCCACAATTTTAAAGCCGTTCAGGCCAAGCCTCCATTTGTGCATGAATAACTTGCGTGGCCAACACTTTTTTGTTCAATTTTTTAATTGTCATTTGTGCACAGAATTGAGGGTATACATGAGCAAAACACATTTGGCCAAGAATTTCCAAAACTGATTCTTAATGTTAGTTCTCTACACTCATATCCAGGTACTTAAATAACTGGCCTGATTTTCAAAAGTTCTGAGTACCTTTTAATTCCTTGCATCAACCCTTTCTGTTCCCATTTTCTGTGTGCCCCACAGGATGTTGTTTGTTTGCAAATTATTTTGCTCTTACTCTTGGACTTGCAGGTCTTACTTCTAGCTGGGTTCTGATAGCACTTATGATGGTAATGAGGCTCATTTGTAACACACTGCATGTTCTAAAATTTGCTAGAATACATGCTATCCTCCAAAAGCTAGGAAGCTAGTAGACTCCAAATCTTCCAGATTATTTGGGCAATTACCACTCACAAAACGATTTAGTGCTGGTAACTGCACACAGATCCCAGTGTGAGCACCTGGATCTGCTCCTTCTGTGGCAGAAGCCTGACTGGAGCCTGAAAATCTGATGCATATATATTTTTATATATACACATCAGTTTCACAAGAGTTATCTCAAATAATTATATTACTAGATTTCCTGCTAATCTTCTGAGCATCCTTGCACAAAGTGGTGTAAACACAGCGGACAGGAGTCAAGGATATTTGTGGGCAGTGTTGTTTCATCTTCCCACCCAAAAAGGCTCTGGTCAGGCCCTAAAAATCGTATATAAGCCATTTAAAAAACAGGTTTGGTAACAGAAACTGACAGAGCATAACCTGGAGCAATGCACTTGATAACTCAAAGGCTGTGGCCACATTTGGCCAAATCAGAGGATACTAATGAGGCGCTGAAATAAATATTCAGCACCTCATTAGCACGTTGCTGGCCACAGCACTTTGAAAATGCTGTGTTTCGCTCGTGCATGGCTTGGCTACACAGGGTCCTTTTTGAAAGGACCCTGCAAACGTCAAAATCCCCTTATTCCTATCAGCTGCTCAGCCATTAGCATTGCCATTTTGAAGTTTTGGCCAAGTGTGCCACAGCCAAAGACTTGAGAAGAGAGAGAAGAGATCCACAGTTCTTACAATAATTTACAAGAGAGGCAAGATGAATGAAATAATATTCCTATACTGGAACATCTTCTGTTGTTGAAAGAGTTGCACAGAGCTTTTCTCTGAGTAGCTCAAAAGCCTTTCTCTCTCACTCCAACAGAAGTTCAAAACAAAAAAGCAGTCTGGGAGCACTTTAAAGACTAGCAAAATAATTAATTAGGTGATGAGCTTTCGTGGGACAGACCCACTTCTTCAGACCATAGCCATACCAGAACAGACTCAATATTTAAGGCATAGAGAACCAAAAACAGTAATCAAAGTTGACAAATCAGAAAAAAATTATCAAGGTGAGCAAATTAGAGCGCCGGGGGGGGGAGGGAGTCAAGAATTAGATTAAGCCAAGTATGCCAAAGAGCCCCTATAATGCCCCAGAAAATTTGTATCCCGGTTCAAGCCACGTGTTAATGCGTCGAATTTGAATATGAAAGAGAGTTCAGCAGCTTCTCTTTCTAAAGCAGACTGAAAATTCTTCTTCAATAAGACGCTAACTCTTAAGTCATTAACAGAATGGCCCACTCCATTAAAACGTAGACTAACTGGTTTGTGGATCAGGAATGTTTTGATGTCTGTTTTGTGCCCATTAACTCTTTGTCTGAGAGAGTTTGAAGTCTGTCCAATATACAAAGCATTTGGGCATTGTTGGCACATGATGGCATATATGGTGTTAGTTGAGGAGCATGAGAATGTGCCCGTGATTCTGTGAATAACCTGGTTAGGTCCAGTGATGGTATCGCCAGAATAGATATGTGGACAAAGCTGGCAGCAGGCTTTGTTGCAAGGAAAAAAAGCTTCAGGACTCGTATTCCTGCGGTATAAACTGTGGTTATTGGTTAGAATCCTCATAAGGTTGGGAGGTTGGTATTTACCTCACCGACCTTGGCTCTCTAGTATGTTTGGACCAACATGGCTATAACAACACTGCACAGAATTAATAAACAAGTCGCCAGATCTTTGGTGTTTAAGAAAAACTTATTTGGCTCCTTTTTCATTAGTTACAGTTCCTGAAATGAGCATTTTAAAATTAGAAATAGTGTACCTCAGAAATATTACTTCACTGAGGCTGGGTCTAGACTAGCCCCCAACTTCGAAGGGAGCATGGTAATTAGGATGTTGGGAGATTACTAATGAAGTGCTTTTAAGTCTCCCCCATGGCAACTGCGAAGTGTGAAACTTCAAAGTGCCAGGTTGTGTGTAGCAGCAAGTCAGCCATGGATACTTCAAAGTGCCTTCATGTTTTATGGCATGTCAATCAACAGTGCTTTTAAAATAAGGAAACATCAGCTTATATCATTTTTCAGATATAATATATTTAAACATAATATCTGTCATTGTAGGGATCCTAAAGCACTTAACAATTTCTCTTCCACACACTACCATCAAAGATAAATTTACTCATCTTTGAGATAGAGACCCTTTGAGGTGAAATGCAGTAGCTGTTCATCAGCACATAGTATCACTAGGGAAGAGTTTAGGATGGGAGGTTTTAGGAGAATACCATATGCAGTTGAAATTGGCGAGGGAGTTCAGAATATTATTACCCAAATTGAAGTTTTGGCAGGACATGGAAATGTACAACCTCAACTTCAACTAAATAAATAAAGCCATGGGATTTTATCAACCGGGGGCTCAATTGTTTCATTTTAAGACTTATTTGAAGGAATGCACCTCAACAGCAAAGTGCCCCCTTCTCCGCAAACTGGAACACTGAAATTGTGCACAGAAATAGTTTAGGGAATAGTTACTTAGGGCTCAAAGAACCTTTCCAAATACATTCTGGTGTGTCTCTTGCACTTCTCTGTGTGTTTTCAGAATGCAGAAGCTGATATAAATTCACTGAGGTACATGACAGTATTTTTTTTTCTTGTTACTGTTCTTTTTTTGGTTCTTGCTTGAGCATTTTTAACCGTCTTTTTCTAAACAGGATATAATTTTGTAGATTATAAATAACGGTGAAAGATTGCATTCTCTACATTATTTGGTTTCATAGTTGAGTGCAGTGAAAAGTGGTTCCATTAATTAATGAGCCACAAAAATTCCAGCTGTTGGCCACACAATTATTCCTTGTGCTGGCACAAATGCATTTCCTTCCTCTCCCCATGCCAGTATTTCTTTTCAGTCTGTAATGTGGTATACGCTGCGAACACTCTTGTGACACAGACATGGAAAAATATGCCTTTTTTGTTATAAATTATGCATTTGAACGTACCGCCTGGCTTGTGCTTCAAAAGAATGGAGCTCTGTCTTTAGTTGTGTTTACTATAATTTGCACTATAAGACCCCAACTCCAAATTGAAGATGATTTGGTGAAATATAAATAAATTCAGAACTAACTCTTCATCCAATTTTAAGATACTAACTAGACCTCCAGTGGTGAACTAGTCAAAAAAATTAAACCATTTAAAGTCTGTGTGTACAGTAGCCCCCTCCTTTTGGAAAGGACATGGTAATGAGGAATTTTGGCAGATGCTAGTGAGGTGCTACCATGAATATGCAGTGTCTAATTAGCATAATGGTGTCTGCACATGATTCAAAAGTGCCGCATTTGAAAGCACGCTGCCCATGTAGAAGGGGGTCTTTCGAAAGGACCCCTGGATTTTGAAAGCCCCTTCTTCCCAAAACTGAATGGGAAGAAGGAGCTTTCAAAATCAGGGGGTGGTTTTGAAAGGCCCCATCTACATGGGCATTGTGCGTTCCAAAAGCAGCACTTTTGAATCACACCTGGACGTCATTATGCTAATGAGGTGCTGCATATTCATGGTAGCATCTTATTAGCATCTGCATTAATCCCTCATTACCATACCCCTTCTAAAAGGAGGGGGCTAGTGTAGACGCAGCCAAAGTGAATTTGGGGCGGCACTGAGAGCCCTGGAGACTGACGCCCTCTTTATCTTCATGGGATAAGTACAGTGTTAGCTGTAAAAGCAGTTACGCAGTGTTTTGCCAGTGGAAGGACAGCTTGTTACTTCCTCCTCCTCTTGTCCCATGCCTGGACTGACAAAGACTGGCAAAGTTTTTGGTGTTAAATATGACTGCAATTTTGTAAAGTGAGTAGTATTCCACCAGGAGCTATAGCAAGACCACCACACATTTTGCATTATCCACAGGCTTTCAGAAAAGCAGACTTTGACTCCTTCAGGATCCTGAGAGGCAGAATCCCCTGGGATGTTACCATGAAGGGAAAGGGAGTCCAGGAAAACTGACAGTATTTTAAGGAAGCCCTATTGAAGGCGCAGAAAGAAACTGTCCCGATGCACAGCAAGAGAAGTAAATATGGTAGGAGCCCAGACTGGCTTAATGGGGAAATACTTGGAAAACTTAGGCACAAAAAGGGAGCTTACAAAAAGTGGAAACTTGGACAGATGTCTAGGGAGGGGTATAAACGTAGAGCTCGAGAATGTAGGGCAGTTATCAGGAAGCAGAAAGCGCAACTGGAATTGTGACTCATGAGGAATGTGAAGGATAACAAGAAAAGTTTCCGCAGGCATGTTACCAAGAAGAAGGTGATCAGAGAGGGTGTGGGGCCCCTACTGGATGAGGGAGCTAACCCAGTGACAGATGATGTAGGGAAAGCTGAAGTACTTAATGCTTTCTTTGCCTCTGTCTTCATGGACAAAGACAGCTCCCGGACTAATGCAATAAGTGATGCATTGTGGGATGAGGGTGGACAGCCTTTGGTGGGAAACGAACAGGTTAGGAGCTATCTAAAAAAGCAAAATGTACATAAATCAATGGGCCCGGACCTAATTCATCCTAGGGTCCTGAGGGAGTTGGCGTATGTTATTGACAAGCCCTTGGCCATTATCTTTGAAAAGTTGTGGAGATCGGGAGAGATCCCGGATGATTGGAAAAAGGCAAATGTAGTGCCCATCTTTAAAAAAGGGAAGAAGGATGATCCAGGGAACTATAGGCTGGTCAGTCTTTCATCAGTCCCTGGAAAAATCATGGAGGGGCTCCTCAAGGAAGTCATTTTGAGGCACTTGGAGGAGGGGAAAGTGATCAGGAATAGTCAGCATGGATTCATGAAGGGCAAGTCATGCCTGACGAATCTGATTAGTTTCTACCATGAGATAACTGTCTCTGTGGATAGAGGAAAATCAATGGATGTGATTTATCTTGACTTTAGCAAAGCTTTTGATACAGTCTCCCACAATATTCTGGTCAGCAAATTAAAGGAATGTGGATTGGATAAATGGACGGTAAGATGGATAGAAAGCTGGCTAGAAGGTCGGGCCCAGCGGGTAGTGGTCAACGGCTTGATGTCAGGATGGCAGTCGGTTTCTAGTGGAGTGCCCCAAGGTTCAGTTCTGGGTCCTGTTCTGTTTGACATATTTATCAATGACCTGGATGAAGGGTTGGATTGCACCCTCAGCAAGTTTGCGGATGACACTAAGCTAGGGGGAGAGGTAGATACACTGGAGGGCAGGGACAGGGTCCAGACTGACTTAGACAAATTGGAAGACTGGACTGCAAGAAATCTGATGAGGTTCAATAAGGACAAGTGCAGAGTCCTGCACTTGGGCCGGAAGAATCCCAAGCATTGTTACAGGCTGGGGTCTGACTGTCTCAGTAGTAGTTTTGCAGAAAAGGACCTGGGAGTTGTGGTGGATGAGAAGTTGGACATGAGTCAAAAGTGTGCCATTGTAGCCAAGAAAGCTAGTGGCATATTAGGTTGCATTGAGAGGAGCATTGCTAATAGATTCAGAGAAGTGATTATTCCTCTTTATTCGGCTTTGGTGAGGCCACATCTGGAGTACCATGTCCAGTTCTGGGCCCCCAATTATAGGAAGGATGTGGCTACACTGGAGAGAGTCCAGCGGAGGGTGACCAAAATAATTTGGGGGCTGGAGCATATGACTTATGAAGAAAGGTTGAGGGCATTGGGACTGTTTAGTCTGCAGAAATGAAGACTGGGGATGTACTTGGTAACAGCCTTCAACTTACTGAAGGGAGGTTGCAAAGAGGCTGGAGAGAGGCTGTTCACAGTGGTCACGGATGGCAGAACACAGAACAATGGTCTCAAGTTGCGGTTGGAAAGGTCCAAGTTGAACATTAGGAAACACTGTTTCATTATGAGGGTGGTGAAGCATTGGAATGGTCTACCCAGGGAAGTAGTGAAGTCTCCATCCCTGGCGGTGTTTCAGTCTCGACAAAGCCCTGGCGGGGCTGATCTGATTGGTTTGGTCCTGCTTAGAGCAGGGGGCTGGACTCGATGGCTTTTTTAGGTCTCTTCCAGTTTTATTGTTCTATGATTCTATGATTCACAAGCAGTCATTAGAAGAAAAAAATGTCTATCATTACTGACCTGGGACAATTTGGGAGTAGCACTTAGACCCCTGAGTCTTTCGGTCCAACTATTTTGAGGCAGGGACTTATCTTCCCTGTGTATATTTTTAAATTAAACTATTCTGTTTAACAAAAAGCACCATGCTTCTCCTTCGCAGTGTGGTACAGTGGTTCAAACACATGACAGCGATATGGGATGAATTCTGTAGTTGGCAACAGTATGGATTTATGTGATCTTACTTATCATTTGAGTCTGAGTTTGTCAACCTGTAATAATAAGGCTGGTAGTACCAGAGTGGTCAAAACTTGTTTCAGAAGTGTGTTGTGAGGGATAAGTCATTGGGTAAAATGTAGATTCTTCGATGGAAGGTGTTATGACTGTCACTAATATTTTACTAACATGTTCAAATATTGCTCTTTAATTCCGAATACTCATTGTTATGTGACTAAAATAGACTCCAGTCTTTTCCTTACTCACTGTATAGGCACATACATGTCAACATACCCCCAGTAAATGCACACATCAAATATTCATTTCTGGGTTGTCATTTTTTTCTCCCCCTTCATGGAGTATTTTGATGTTCTTTTACTGTACTGACAGAATAACCATCTTACGAACAATACCATGGAAAATTAAAAGAAAAAAATGTTGGGGTATTTAAGCTCTTCAGATTGTAATCTAACGTTTTCATTTGATTCTAAAGGAGCTTCTTATCCTAAGTCCAAATTGATGAACTGTGTTGGAAGAGTAACAGACGGAATCCCACCCTTCACTTTACCGCAATATATATACCCTGTGGAGAGACATAGGACTTCAATCCCTAAGCTTGCCAATCCCTTATCTTTCCTGAACATTAAATTTACATTTAAAGCCATTTATTCAAAGATGCTGTAACCACTAGAATAGGAAAGATCAGACAAATCAGTTGTAAGGAATGAAGCAGGAGGAAACCAGAACTCTTTGACAAAAATATTCCTTGGAGTAAATGTGTTGAATGAAACCAGCGGGTAAATGATAAGGGCCTTTACAATCTGGATGTAAGAAAGCAATTTATCAAGAATACAGGAACTCTCTGGTGAATCCAAGAAGAAATCTAAGTACAGGAGGAGGAACCACTGTAACATTATTTTAAATGCTCAAAAAGTTTTGTTTAAAACAAATAGTCTAACTTCAGGTGCTGTGATAAAATCCATAAAGTTGAAAGGAAATTGAGAGCAAATAGTGGTATATGTTGAAATGTATAATACCATATGTAATTCCATCACATTAAACATCATATAAAGGGTAAACAATTACTAGATACTCCTCCCCAGCAAACCAAAAATAAACCTCTGGAAAACTTCCCCTTACCCCCAGCTCTTTGTTATTAATTTATTCTGATCATAAAAGAGCTAAGTTGAATTGGCTGTGTTTGCCAGTGCAATAATTAGCAGCTGTTCAGTTAGCAGTGAATCAACTAGTCCTTTTTATTATTGTGCACAGCCAGCAATTTTTAAAACATTGCAATGGATTCTTTTTTCTGTATATTAAGGTTCATATTTTCAGCAGTGTGATTCATTTGGGTGCATCCATTTTTTTGGTTATGCAAAGTGAGACACCTGATTCCTCAAAGGTGGTGTGTGCCCGGAACTCCAAAAGTAGTTAATGGGAGCTACGAGCACTCAATGCCTTTAAAAACCACGGTGATACCACAAAACCTAAGCAGGACCACATTAAAAGAGATTCTTGAATGTTTGATCTTATTGCTTAATTTGTAGTAAAGAAGATACACATAGTGTCTATGGAAGATTCACTTTGACAGAACATCAGATATGCTTCAATAATCTTACTTTTGTTTTTGTTTTCCTCTCTCCCCATCTCTGTCTCCATTCTCCCTCCCAACCTGTGTCTGTCAGCTTTGGACAAGCTTAGCACCCAGCACCTGTATCACCCTACTCAAGTGGAGATTGTGCAGTCCAACGTAGTGTTTGACATCAGCAGCCTGATGCTCTATGGTACCCAGGCTGTGCCTGTGAGGCTGAAGATACTGCTGGACCGACTCTTTAGTGTATTGAAGCAGGAAGAGGTGCTGCACATCCTGCATGGCTTAGGGTGGACACTTCGGGACTACGTGCGGGGCTATATCCTTCAGGTAAGAGGAGGTTTAAAGCCTGTCAAAAAATGGTTTGGCTGACCTAGTTTTGTATGTTGAAGTTACTAACAGGTGTGCACCCAAAACGCTTTTTACTAAATATCTGTCTTTTAACTGTGGAACATTATGTAAATAACTGTGAGATTTGTTTGCCAAATTGTGTGGCAGGATGGGGTAGAACTTGCTACTTGTACCTAAGATACAGTTTCCTCACCATCCACAATATTCCCTTTTATTTCACTACAGTTAGGGTAGGAAATACCTTGAATACTGTAAATACTGAGGTTACTTAGTTGCAAGCCTTATTTAGTCATCTAAGGCATCTGGCATGCTTTCAAGGGCTACCCCCAACTTCTATAGCCTGAAATCCAGAGCAGCTGCTACTTCAATTTTTCTTTCTTTCCTTCCTTCAGTTATTTTTGAGGGAGGGGGACTTTCCATAAGGTATTAAAAAGCCATATTCCTGAAACAAGTTTATGGTTAAAAGCTAAGATCTGACTTCTTAAATGAGGTTTGTAAACCCATTTTCTTTGAAAAATTGCAACAGCTTGATGTGGTCACAAGAAATGGCATTTCCGTGCTTAATCTTCGAGTCATCAGTATCAAAACATGTCATCTGTTTGCTTCCAGCATAGTTTATTATCCTAACTGTTCAAATGGGCATTTCAAATCTTGTGTCCTATATGGCATGATGCTACATGCCTTTAATTTCAATGGGCTTCTCAGCATCTTACAGATTCAAGACCATAAATTAGGCGTACCCAAATGAGCTAACCTGGATTTTGAAGATGATTATTATTATTATTATTGTATTTTTGTCTTTATTTTATTAATTTATTTCAGCACAGATAACATGCTTGGCATGCTACAGAACACAGAGATATCTTTGTTCCTGCCTAGGAGAACTTTCGGTGCTTATTTCTTCTATTGCCTGTTTCATGCAACATCTTTTCTGTAGAGGAAGCACATTAGACTGCACGTAATTATAGAGAGTCCTTGATAATTTCTTTGAAAGCATGATTTATCTTAAAACTCCTTCTAAAATATTGTCATCATCAACAGATCTGCATTGTAGATAGGGGAAAAAAGCAAAAAGAGACTATTTATGGCATTGAAGCCCTGCTACTCTCATTAAGATACATACAATTCTCCAATTTTTTAGATTGACATTCTTCATTTTTTTAAGCTAAATGTTATAGGTGTCCAAACATAAAATATAATTTGCTATGATTTAACCCAGTTTCAG
This sequence comes from Carettochelys insculpta, assembly GCF_033958435.1. Taxonomy (NCBI): domain Eukaryota; kingdom Metazoa; phylum Chordata; order Testudines; family Carettochelyidae; genus Carettochelys; species Carettochelys insculpta. The sequence goes on along the minus strand of NC_134141.1, from coordinate 35,588,777 downwards.
AAAATAGAATTCGTCTTTTCAAAAACATGAATGGACTGTGTCTTTGTACATGCTGTAGTTGCTAATCTGTGGCGTGTATTTTTGACGGATTATTGATAGATATTTTTAAGTGATGCCATATAGGCTTTGTTTTACATTTTAAATTCCTGGATTTTGATTTTTTTAAGGTAAAAAGATTCTACTATCCATATAGTTCCAGATGACAAGTTTGCTGCCTGTTTAAGAGACAAACTGTTCATTTGTAGCCATATGATAAAAATCAAGAAATAATAGAGTCTGAACCAACACTGCAAGCCAAGGACCCGATTCAGTAACCTTGCAGACAAGAATCTCACTGAAGTCAGTGGTTCTGTTCACTTAAGTGTTGCAGAATCAGGCAATTATCTGTTGGAATGATCTGAAAATACACAAGAATGGCATGTAATATAATTATACAGAGGATTATGAACAGTCACACAGTGCATCTGAATGGTGTAAAGCCCCATAATACACCATTAGGCTAGAGGTCAGTTTATCTGGCTAAAACTCTAATCGTATTGTAGCCCTGAAGGCATCAATTTTACCATTATTGCACTCACCAACAGTATATTGAATATTATGTCAGTTAAAGAGAATAATTATTGAGGTGCGTTAAGGGTGACTGTTAAAGTCTTACCACAAATTGACTTGGTTTGCAATTGGCTGTAGATTGTGTTGCTGGGCAGATGAAGACATGCTGCAAGAGACTTAGTCAAGTCTGTCTATTAGTTTAGCTCTCTAATTTTGTTTATATTAAAGCTAGCAAATCGGGTATATGAGGGGAAAGAGAAAGCCACTTCATAAAACATGTTCAGTGAAACCAGAACAAATGTGGTCAAAATCTTTGGTACCTAACATTAGTTTTTATGGTTTGGCTTTTAAATAACTACATTGCAAGTTACTCTTTTTTCTTTAGTGGAGGAGGGTGGTGAAGGTAAGTTCTGTTTGAGAATATGTGGTACACCAGCCACTGGAACTGAGAGTCCATAATAGTGAGTATTTAGCATGTAGATTTTCTATGAGGGTCATCAGTGTAGCACTTGAGCACCTCCCAGATATTACTCTGTTTCATTGTGAAGAGTTATGTATAGAAGTATTATTAGCCTCATGTTACTAATGGGGATGCAGAGGCACAAAGTAAATTGTCAGAGTTCACCCAGGGAGCCTGTGACAGAACAGGGAACTACCACAGCTCAGTGCTGTAGCTTCCTTTTCCATGCAAACTCATTTCTGTTATAACCCAGTGTATTCACTTGCTTGTAACTTTCTCATCTCTATGTCCACAACCAATGTATGTGGGTCTACTAAGCAAAAACTTTTCATGTTTGCAGGAACTTAGTTTCTTTCAGACACTCCCTTGCAGCTTTGGGGAAAGTAGATCCCAGGTGTGCTGCCCCTCCCCTTGCATTAAGGCCTGGGGGAAAATTTGCAAATAGTAACCAGCCAGAGATTCCACTGGGTAGATGCAGCTATGGAAGCTTCCAGGCAGAGACAGTCAAATATTCTGAGAATTTACAACAGTTTTGACCAGGGGTCAACAGCCAAAATAGCAAGAAGAGCCATTTTTTCCAATTTAGTAAAAAACTCAATAATTCAAGAGCTGCAATGCATGTGAATGAGAGATGGTCCTTAATAAATAACATGAACCAAACTCTTTGTAACCCCTATTTTAACAATGGCACACACACAATGTTATGTGAAATTATACATATTTACTGCAGGACAGTCACAAACTTCTTACATATTCTGTTTCCTCACACTTTATATGTGTGTTTATACCACTTTCTTCCTGACTTTCACTCCCAGATGTTTGCTCTCTCTCTGGAGGACACCAGGGGGAGTTATCCAATGCTTTGAGATCACCTATTGTTTGCTATTGTGATCTGAGTTGTTCATTTTTGGACTTGTAGTCGTTCACCATTTATCAAAAATAATCTGGCAGGTGGGTTTTTTTATTTGTTTGTTTTTTTAAACTTTGCAATTTTAACGTTAGGAGCCACAAAGAAGTCCTTAAATAGCCACATGCAGCTCCGGAGATGCAGGTTGCAGACCCCTGGTTTTGACTGAACTTTTGCTGCCCTGTGATTGGCTGCTTGTTTCCACCCCCCCCACTTCCTGTCTGTCTCTTCACCTCAATTTTACTCCAGACACATCCCTCTTGACCTCATCTTTGCTGCTTTGTCCTCCCTTGCCTGCTTATCTGTGTTCTCTCTCCCTTTTTTCTTTCCAGCTAGTTGATCCTCTTCTAACTAAACCCTGCAAAAGAAGAAAAAAGCCGCAGAATTAACAGGGCATTATTTGTTACCATCATACTGTCCATAGCCTAAGTTTCTAATGAAAGGGTTTATTAGGGTATGATATAGATGCATAGTGTGAGTGGCCACTGCAGATCTCCATACATCTAATTATGGATCCAAATCTCAACGTTCACCAACTACTTGGGCCTAAAATAGTTATTCTAGAATAGAGCTGGTTTCCACCCAATGTGGAAATTCTGATATTTCAGCTTTTTTTTTTTAATGAATCAGGATAAAAAGTCTAAATAGTGAAAATCTTCACGGAATACATTGTGAAAATCTTTGATTCACAAATGTCAAAATGCTTTGTTTAGAAATTTCCAATCAATGCCAAATATTTTAATTTTCCTGAACAGAAATATGTCAGTTGAGATCAAGTCTAAACAAAATCTTGGTTTGGTTTGACATTAGTCTGCATTCTCCCCAAGCTGCTACAGAATTTGGTGGAAGTTGTAGTTCAGGTGCCTTATGCCTCCTATGGATTGGGTTCCTTACCTGGAGAATAAGGTGTACTTTGGTAAAATGGCTCCCATAATGCACCCCAGTGGCTCAATAAGAGGGAAGAACATACTACATTATGTGAGATGTAGTCACAATTAGAGAGCCCAACCCCTAACAGCGAATGAAAGCATGAGGTGTCATGAGCTCAGGGAAGTACTGACTAATCTCAAATTGACCTGAAGCTAAAACAATGTGATTGTGTCGACCTGAGCTGATATGAAATAAAATGTTTTGATTGTCCCAATAGAAACTTTCTCACAGATTGCCCTCAAAATGTTGAGGGAAAATTCCCAACCCACCTTTATGTCAGAGCAATTTAAGGAGGAGCAGTGGCATACCTCAAGCAGACCATGGCAAGCAAGTTGGACGGTGGGGCTTGCTGGATGCTTGTGTTTGCCTTCCAGGCAGGTGTGAATCCCCCTTGTTTTTGTCTGCTGCAGGACTTTCTCTTTAACTTTTCTCTTTAAAAATATAAAAAGTAACTTGGTAACTTTTTTTTGTACTTATGAATTGGCTTGTTGCATCATTCACCAAAACTCATAGTGGACCAGTTTAAGGATATAAACACTGAGCATGCTAGTCAACATAGGAGATGGTAATGTGATAAACTCTTTCACCCAGTGTTAGAATCTAGGCCAAGTCCATAATGTGTAAAGTCATTAACACGTGTAAGTTGTTCAATGGCCAGTGCACAGTGAACGGTGTTCTTTATCTCATTCCCGGTCCACAGCTGTACACTTCATAATTGACATCGATTGATGATTTGGTAAGAAGTCTCAGCAAACGTAAGATGGAAGACTAATCTAGTCTTCCATTCTTGGAGTGTGATCCCAGAGAACCTATAGGGGAGGGAAACTGTCTGGGCTGTAGCTATTCTGTGGGCAAATAAAGGGCTGTTATCCTGGTGTCCGCCAAAAAAAATAATTTGTTTTATTCATTCCAGTATTCAGATACAAAACTGTAGGCCTTTTCATTGCCAACGCACAATGTGAATCCATCTTCATATCTGTGAGTTCTGTCAAGCCTGGGTCAGATTGTGGCACCCTTTCTCATGTTGAGGGTTCTCTGTCTCAGCTTCCATTGATTTTAGTTGGGCCATGAAGAACTGCTTAATGTGAATAAGGGTTGTAAATTCTGATCTTTTACAAATAATGACTTGATGTTGTTGTTAATAGCAATTCAGCAGTTTTAAAAGCATTTCATGAGCAATTACTACTCACAGCATCGTGCTGGAGAGAGAGGCGTATATTATCCCTGGTTTACAACTGGGGAAGTCAAAGCACAGACATTGTTAGGATTAGAATCTAGGTATCCTCTGTGCTTTCCCACTCAGACCATTGCAAAAATCCTATCTTAGACCTTTAATTAACAATTTCGCTGCTGCATGATCCAGAATACACCCCAGCTAAGTCTCCCATTGCTGTGATGGCTCTGTGCAGCTAACCAGAGTGCAAAGAAATAAACACTTGTTATAGTCATTGCAGTAGTTAAATACAGAAAAGTCAAATAAGGTAGACTGTTGGTTTTCCACAGACATTTGTTTGATATGATGTAGATATTTTGCATACCAACTCAGTGAAGTTGCACAAGCTCTATGTTTAAATAAACACTATAACATCAAACTCTGTTTTGAAAGACATTGTTTGAATAATCTCTGGTGTGTATCCACATCACAAGGCTGTTCGTACATGGAAATGCTATATTATCTTTGAGTGACAATATTCTATTATTTTTATAAATTATAACCTCTCAATGTTAGTACCCAAGGAAGATTGTTGACTTGGTTGTTCCATCTCTTTAGCTTGGTTTTATCTGAGTCAGATGGGAAATTTTGACCCATTTTTGCATCAAGAGTGGAAGAGGGTTTGAGGAGAGACCAAAGAACAGAGAATTTTTAATACTGTGTTTCTCCTTTTCCTTCCAGCCCTTTACATAATCTCCTAGTGCTTTTGTGTTTATTCAGCAGCAAGAATTATCAACCTGATGTGGCTAACAACTTTATTTAATTAGCCTTAAAATTAAGTATTGCACAACTGGACTTGCTTATGGCAAATTACGATAAACCACCGGCACTGAAGCTCAGGATAATAAACATTGCCCCCCCTTGAACAGAGTGCATGTCTAATGTCACAGCTTTCCAGTCCTATTCCCATCTGTTAGGATAACATGGTGTCTGCTCTGCACTAACGATATGGGTACACAGCAGTTGCTACAGTGGCATAGCTATGATGCTGCAGGTGTGTAGATCAGATGTAATGTTCATGCTTTTGCTGTCAAGCATAAGTACAAAACATTCCTGTGTTTATGTAGGCAGTTTGTTGAAGAATCTCTATTCAACACATGAGCATCACTAGCAAAAGAAAAGAGCACTCTGGAAATATCAGCTGGGCTAAGAATACTTGAGATAATGGTAACATAACTTCTTGAACTCAGCACTGTCCATTAATAACAATAATAAGTCATGTGAAATTGCAATCAGCTTCCTTTCCCAAGACAAGCATTTCATCACAATAAGAGACCATCTAATTGGATAATAGGTACAACAAATTGTTTATTATGATTAAAATAATTAAACCAATGGGAGTTGTGTAATCTAATGGCGACATGGGTAACAAGCCAGAAGTACTTGTATCCATTTCAGCCTGAGAAAATTCTTCTGCTTTACTTTCAGGTAGATTGTAAGAAGGCACAACAAAATGGTAGCTGGCATTTACCTACCATCTGTACAATGAAAATGTATTTTATTTAACAAAAGTTTCTTTCTCCCATTCACATCTGCTTGTCTCTTTTTTTTAAGAGTATTTAATATGATACTGTCTTTATTAATGAATACATTGCACTTCTTTGGCAATATCCATTTGAAGATCTCAAAGCAAGTTACAGGCATTCATGAATTTAGTCTTTCTACATCTCCATGAGGTATGTGAGCATAATCCCTTTGTTAAGATTGAAAAAAATGAGGCAGTAAGAAGTTGAGGCTTACCCAAGAAAGTCTGTGGCAGAATATAGAATGAAACTCAGATTTCCAGCTGATAGCCCAATCATTTCATTGACTTTCCATTGCTCAGTTAATGATTGTCACTGATATGTAATTTATTTCAAGGGAGGGGCTACCTTTCATTTATGGATTTATTGATTCTGCCTTTTTTCAAGTTTGTTCAGAATTTTTTTTATTCTGTATTCTCTCTCTCTCTCTCTCTCATTTTTATAATTCACTTGTGCTCATTTGCTCCAGGGTTCTCTCTGTTTAATGTCTCTCTGCCAGGATCCCAAAACCCTGGCACTATTCAAAACATCTGTACAGCAGGCAATTTATTTCTTAATCTGTCTCTGTTTTTCCCCCCTGTTGGTTTTCTCTTCCCAACCCTCGTATTTCCTCTGTTGTTCTTTTCTCTCCATGCCCATTCCCTTCTTCCACCTGTCCTTCAATCTCACCTCCATTCAATTTCCTCTCTCTTCCCCGCTCCCTCCTCTTTATCACATTATGCCATTCATCTTCTGAGTTTTCCACTCCTCCCACCACACTCTTACTCCTCTTAAAATCCTTTACTGTGATCAGCTGGAAAAGTTTCTTCTTTTCTGCAAGTCAGCTTAAAGTGACTCCCTTCACTTGCATGAAATAGAGGGCATCCATTCCACTCCTTGCTCTTTTGTATTCCTTTCAGCTGTGGTGAACCAGCAGTGAATATCACACACACACTGAGCTGAAACACTTGAGCAAACTTTAAGGGCTGAGAAGGGCCAGGAAAGCACAGAGATTCTGAGCCATCACACAGTTCTTAAGCCACAGGGAAGCAGTGTTGTGCAGGAGGACTGCACTGTTGCTGTTGGTCCACTATTCAGTGATTTCAAAACGCATGCGTATGTCTGTGCTAACATCTCCCTGCTGTTTCTGGGACCCTTGGCTCTGGCACCACTCCCGTTTGCTGTGATGTTATGTGACATTTTTAACTGCTTATACACTAGCTTACATTTACATACTACCTGAACAGGTCAAAAATGGGAGAGAGGCCAAGAGCTCATAGGTGCTTTTGAATGTGTCTCAAGACAGGTCGCCTGACAGCAAAAGCTTGGAAAACATGCAAGGACAAATTGGGTTTTCAGAATGTGTGAAGCTGGAAAACACTGTGTTCTGGTTCTCTGTGACTTGTGTCTTACAATGAAGCAGAGAGCTCCCTAAACCAGTGTTTCCTAAACTTTTTGAGACCATGGAACACCAAACAGTAACATGTGGAACACCTTTGAAATTTTTCCTTAAAAAAATTATCAGATCAAAAAAAAACCCAAAAGGAATTAATTTAATGAGGTATCATAGTAACAAAATAGTAACATTGCATCTGCTTTTGATAACAGAAAATATATGCCATCGGTATATGATATCAAAAAAATGTTTGATGCTTGTAGCACACCTGTGAGTTGTTCACGGAACACCAGCGTTCCATGGAACGTACTTGAAGAAACACTGGTCTAATCCCAACTAGTCATCAGTGGTGTTTGTGATGTGCCTATACAGGGTTTCTAGGAAATAGTCAACTTTTATGCAGTTGCCACCAAGTGGTATCTGAGAACAAAAATAACTAGAGTATGATGGATACTGCAGAGTGGCAAAGAAATTAAAAAAAAAAAAAAAGACATTGCACATATATGTTTCTTTTACAAGAGAAACAGTGCTAGTTGTTTACAATATTGTTGTAAGCGTTAGCTTGCTGTCATCCCACTGACTGATTTGGTTTCACACAACTGGATGCAGCATGAAAATGCCTGTTAATGACGCTTTGTTGAAGCATACACCGCAATTCTGTGTTTCTTTTAAAACAGAGCTGACAAACTTTGTAGCTGCTAAGACCTAAATTCATGGTTCTGGTCCTTCTGCAACAATTGATGAAATCACAAATACCTAAAACACAGCAGTGGAGAAGGGAGCACTTTACCTCTGTTTATGTGCTTTTTTAGGTGTAAGTGATGCCATTGAATGAACTTGGGTGTTGGCCGGTAAGCAAAGTTGAAACAAATTTCAGAAATTCCATTTATTGTCATGAACTTCTTAAATTATTGTTAATTTTAAATGAATAAAATGTGTCTTGGGCCAAGACAATCACTGCTTATTTGAGTTAGGCTGTGTCTACACTGCAAGACAAAATGGAATTTATTCATATCAGTCTTGTAATCCTGGAATTTATAAACTCGATTTTGACTATTGTCACCCTGAAAAACTTGCAGAAAGAGATGATAGGAAAGTTTCTGAAAAAAAGAGAATTGCTGAGGGAAGGGTTTTGAGCTTTCTGGTGCACGATAAGGCTTCTGTGCACAGGCTATGTTCTCAACTGGCTATCCACTGAGTGTTCCCCCTCCCATGATTGCATCCAATCCCTGAAAATAACACAGGGACAGACTGTATTCTCAAAGTTAGAAGAAAGAGGATAGAAAAGTGTAGGAAAAATTATATTTATCTTCCCTCTTCACTACACAGACTTTGCCAACACAGGGGACGGCAGTGAAACCTCATACACTGAAATTATAATGAAAACAGTAATCTCAGCTGGCCCTCCACTCTGTATTTTGGGGGTCAAAGTATGAAGACAGATAGGAAACGTTAGGAAAAAGATTTTATAACAGAAATATCAAAGCAGCAGGTGTCTGCAATGGACAGCAAGCCCCCCAAAAAAAATTTTTGGGGGGTGCTGTGGTCTGCTGCTGCAGAGGCAGTTGAAATGTTAAATTAGCCTCCCCAAATATTGTAGTTGCTGAGGGAGGTTTCTCCCCAGTGGCAGTGAGCCCTCGAGTATCTTTCCTGCCCTTGGAGCCCTAACTGCACACAAGCCAGGACATGGTGCTGCCTGGCAGCATGGTCAGCACCAAACCGACCGCATGTCCTTTTATTGGGTCAAGGGCTTCCCACGTGATGTGGCTGAGCGTGGTAAAGACCCTGACTGTTTGGTGCCTGTGGGGGTGGGAGGAGAGTCTGTGCACAAATGAAAACCACCGAGAAGTTTCTCAGCCTCTTATGCAAGCACAACCCCAAGAGCTTTGTTGGTAGGTGCAGCGGAGCAGCGGCTGGTGCCAGGCAGTGCACAAAAAAAAAAAAAAAAAAAGCAAGTGTAGAGACAGAACCACAAACTCCATGCAGGGGTATTTGTAATGGGTAGATGCACTCACGGTGCTAATAGCAAAGAAAGGAAGACATTTCTCAGCTCTCATACAAACATGATCCTACAGCCACAGGCTTCCTGGGCTCAATTTGAAATTCACAGTCTTTCTTTTACCCAATTCCTGCACACCTGGGGAGCAGCAGCCAGAGCGGAGCACTGAGGGGCATTATGAGTTACATATGGGCACCTCTGGAGGCTAATAAATTTGATTATAAGACATGGTGATTCCACACTGGCCTTTAATTGGAACTTTTGAATTCGAGCTTGATGCTATACCCAGCAGGTGTTGATGGTATTGTAATACCAATATTAGTGCGCCCTAATGGTATTTACAGTGAAGGTAGTCGCGTAGTAATACTGAGCTGACTGCCTTATATTCAAATTTATCTCATAGTGTAGACACAGCCGTAGTCATCAGTTCAGTTCAGTGAGGTTCACTTGGCTATGTTGAGGAACGCTGCTGTAGTTGGGGTCAGAATGCAGGGGTTAATGCCAATTTTCATGTGAGCAGTTCATGGACCTTCTTAATAAAACCTTCTGTTAGTGAGAATAGCTGTGTAGTCTATTCACTCAGAACCCCAGAAATCAGCATTCTGAAGTGTAGTCCAAAAATTAGTGCCTCTGCTCACTAAAGACCAGTGGGCCCTTTCCTGTTGACTTCTCCCTGAATTCAGACTGTAGTCTTGGAGGTGAAAGAGTCGGTGCATTTACCCAGTCAGCCACAGTTCAACTGAGATTAGCTCAGTTATGGAGTACTGAATACTTGGATTCTTCCAGACCTTGACAGTTGAATAGAGTTAGACTTTTTCCAGTTAAGACACCCACTGCCCTTATGTTGAAATGTTGGGGGTGGTTTTCAGGCAATTGTGAAACCTAGGACTATAGAGACTTAAGAATCAGGAAAGGCCCAAGAGATTCAAGCTTGTCATCTATCTAGCACCAGATGATTTCTTTGCTTTTCTTGAAATCTAAGGGACCTCAGTGAGCTTTTTCCCCCTTGCTGCACTGATCTTTCAATGAGATACTAGTGCTTGTCCTAAGCAATAACGAAGAATAATAGTGAAGTGTGAATGACTCTTATTAGAAGGGGTAAATGTCATTGACACTTACTGTCTCCTTTTAGGCAGTAGGAGTACAGTGCCCAGCATAGAGAGAGAGCCCCGCACCCAATAAATAAATAAAAAATCCCCCTTCAGTACTGTAGGTTCTCAGTCTGTGCAGAGAAACACTTTTAATGGAGGAATTTAGTTTTATTTATGTCTCTCATGTATGTCAGTTAACATTTATGTAGAAATCAGAAGCAGCATGTCCTTGTTTCTTGAACTCTTGACTGGGACTCAGGAAATCTGAACTCTTCTGCTGGGTCTATTTTTTTTAACTTGCTGCATGACTGTTCTGTGCATCAGTTTCCCTCATGTATAAAATGATTGTCATTGGTATTTGGGTGTTTTAAGGCTAAATTAATTAATGTTTGTAAAGTGCTTTTGAGATCCTCTGATGAAAGAGGATATGTAATTACTAAGGTCTGGTCTACACTAGGAAATTAGATCTACCCAATTACATTGCTCAGGAGTATGAAAAACCCACAACACAGTTAAGACAACACAGTTCCCAGAAACAAAAGCTGTGAGTCGATGGGACAATTCTTCCCTGAAGTTAGCTGCATCGCCACCTCTTGAGAAGGTGGATTTACTACAGCAGTTGTAGTAGCCCTTTCATAACTGTGCTCTGCCTCTACATTGGAGCACTGCAGTTGTACCACTGTAATGTGGTCTGTGTAGACCAGGGGTTGGGGAACCTTTTTCAGGGAACCTCAACACCTACTCCTAGGTACCATCCTCCAGCGTTCTGATTGGCCAGAATTCCTTTTTGTGTCCCAGCTTTTCTCTCCAGAGGAACCACTTCTAGAAGAGTAACATACCATGTGGGTGTGCGCATATATACCTATATATATGTATATGTAAAAAAACAGAAGTCTTGTGTAAGGCACTAGTTAATTTTGTGTATTTAGGACTGATCTTCTGACTGTGACCTCTAAATTTTAATATGTTGATTTTGATTACTACACCAATATTTATGTGTAAATGGTGAGAGGGGGTTGCTTGTGGGTGTTCATATGTAAGTTTGAAAGGTATTTATACAGCTGGGAGAAAGTGGGCATACCTTTGGAAGAGTTAGCTCTGACTGAAGAGAGCCACAAGAAATGATGTAGGGCTCATGTAGCTGAAGTCCTGCAAATCTGCTGATCTCCACAGACCATTTTTGTGGTACTGATACAACTATGCAGAGCTCTAAACATGGGGGTGGGTTGTTTATTTGTTTATTTCTGAGGGAAATCCTACAATGTCTGTTGAAACCGCACCCCTTGACGCTGGTCTTCTCTTCTGCCCATCTAGTCCTCCAGCTGCTGTGTGTGGACTCTGACCTTTCCCTTTCTCCAGCTCTGGCTCAGGCTAATGACCCTAAAAATCTTCTCTCCGTGCTGAGGGGCAGGGGAAAAGTGGAGCTCAGGGTGAAGGCAGCAGCAGCTCCACCGTCATCACCAGTGGGTGCAGCCCCTTAGCACATGTTGCTGGACCCACCATGGAGTGTGGAGCCTCCTTTCTCACACTATGGCCGTGTCTACACTAGCCCCAAACTTCAAAATGGCCATGCAAATGGCCATTTCGAAGTTTACTAATGAAGTGCTGAAATACATATTCAGCGCTTCATTAGCACGCGGGCGGCCGCGGCACTTCGAAATTGACATGGCTCGCCCCGACAGGGCTCCTTTTTGAAAGGACCCCGCCTACTTCGAAATCCCCTTATTCCCATGGTAATAAGGGGACTTCGAAGTAGGCGGGGTCCTTTCAAAAAGGATCCCCGTCGGGGCGAGCCACGTCAATTTCGAAGTGCCACGGCCGCCTGCATGCTCATGAAGCGCTGAATATATATTTCAGCGCTTCATTAGTAAACTTCAAAATGGCCATTTGCATGGCCATTTCGAAGTTTGGGGCTAGTGTAGACACGGCCTATGTCAGGCAAGTACCGCTGTGGTTGCCTGAAGACTTGGCACAAGAGCCAGTCTGCCAGGGGTCCTCTAATCAACTTATGGCAGCAGCAAATGGGACTCCCAGAATTACTGGTTGTTCCTCCTGGAGCCTGACTTGTTTGTAGCCCTGCAATGGAGCATACCTGACATGAGCACCAGCTTCCAAGCCCTGCACATCATACCAGGCTCAGTGTCTCTAACTTGCTAGGAACACCTCCCTGTATTTCTTTGCTGGGTGAAAAGCAAGCAATCTCCCGCAGACTTGAATCTCCCTGTAATGTTTAAAGTTGCTCCCTCATTGAGATGCAGAGCTTGAGGGTTATGGTGTGTATTTATGTTGTGGAGGAAGGTGTTGTAACTCAGAGGGTTGGCTGTGTTCTCCTGGAAGTGGTATGGCCTCAGGAAAAACCCTGGGGGCAGTTGCCCACTTTGCTGTTCCTCCTTTTGGGCCTGTTCAAACACGCAACACCCTAATTTCCAATGCTTTGCAAGCCTCCAGTTATTGCCTGGCATGGGAGCTCTATGTCTGACCCTTAACTCTTTCCTTAGCATGGACAAAGGAAACAAACCAAAGCCTGCTCCCCACCCAGCTACATTCACATTTAGAAATTCTTTCACATATTTATTTAAAGACACTTTTCTGCATTTACTTTCAACAAGCCTTAAGATATTAAATTAGCAGCATGTGATATGACGCCCCTTCTCTCCAGCCCCCACTCCACACTGCTCCTTCTTGTGCCCTACCTCCACACCATCTTTTCCCTGCAAGACACCAATTTGCTCATTTCTGCTCCCTTACCCCCAGCTTCCCTCTTCAAATGGTTGGCTGCTGCAGGTGCAGATACAGATAGATGTAAAAGATGGCTAGTGGATTGTAGGTCGGATCGTGGGTTGATCCTGGCACATAATGGATGCAGATAGGAATATGGATCCACATTTTTTAAATCTGTGCAGGGCTTTACCCATGGCCATTCTACCCAGATGTGCAACTGTATAATGTGAATCATCTGGGTTCAATGGTTTAACTGAGACACCAGATTTTTAAAAAGTTTTAACTTATATAGTTTGCTTATTCTGTTAACACATGGTACCCTGCAATATCAAATCCATCAATGGAAACAGCACACTAACAGGCTACTATTCACTTCACCACTTTTAAAGACTTGCTGGCTGACTTAGGGTAAAAATGTCAACACAGTAGAGAACTTCAGATTTCTGTGTTTTAAAGTGCTTCTTGATCATTTAAATGTTAAACAGGATTGAGCTTCTTTAAATCCCTGGGGGATTTGAAATAAATAGACATCTCTCTCACGCTGTGACGTTACATATTTTTCCCAACAAATAACTTTGATTAGTATAGTATTAATTGCTCAAGTGCATCTTACAACAAGCCAAACACTTAAAAAAAAAAAAAAAAAAAAAACCTACCCAAAGACAATATTCACACCAGGAACAATATAGTCAGGTCCAAGCATAGCCCTCTATTGGTGGCCATGCAATTACACTAATACCTCACTAACACACTCACTTCCCCTTGCATTTGCAAGACAGAAATGAAAATCACATTTCAATGGAAAACCTCAGTTCCTGTTGTATTGCACAAACGTCCACATTTCTTACTGACTGGGCTCCATTTCTCGTTGTCTGAACATAGGCCCCAGTTCAGCAAGGTATGTAAGCACATGTACATGAATAGTTCCATTGAGTTCAATTGAGTTGAGTTCAGGAAGTTCATTCGTTTATTGTAAGGCACATTCTTAAACAGTCTTTTGTATTGGAGCCATGAAGGTCTCTTACATTCCCTTTGCAGCTGGGATTACTAAATACAACCACTTTCCTGGATAGGCTACCTTTTTTTTTTTTTTTTTTTTTTTAATGTAAAGCTTTGAATGGGAACAAATTACAGGTCGCTACAATATAATTGTGCGAGGAGATGTTTTTGATTGAAAATAACAAGGTCCTAGTCACTCACCTTTATTTTTAACTCTTTGTTCTCCCATGAACTTCCCTCAGCCACTGCCCTGATGTTTATTTGCTTTAGAGAATCCAAAGGCAAAAATACTGGATTTTGTGTACGTGTGGAGGGCAAGTTCTGCATTCTGAGTCTCTTTAATGGGCAAATGCTGCCCCATGTCTTCTGCCAGTGTTGGTGTGTCCATTGTGCATGAGGGCAGAGATCCCAAAATAGGGGTCTGCCAACTTTGCATGCCAAATTGCTGCAGTCCTTCTGCGGTCTTCATGAGCAGGGAGTAAGTGGAAGGAAAAACAAAGGCAGAGCCGCTTCAGAAGTCCCCTGCCTGTTCCTTTCCCTGTTCTCTTTGGGGTGGGTTGTGTCAGAGCCATTGCACCCTGAAGGAGACAGTAGTGGCCATGGAGTAAACTTCAGATGATTCCCTTCCTTCTTGGCCTTTACAGGCCTCCCTAACCTAGTGCATAGACTTCTTGCTCAGGCTGTTGAGGGAGCTAAGAATTTGCCTAAAGTGCTCAGCTGATTTAACAGTATGAACAAACTACTAACATAAGTTTCTGTTCTTTTGAAAATGTGGCTGAATATAATTTACTTGATATGCGCTGTGTAAAAGCAAAGGGGTTTGGAAAAGCAGCTTAAGAGTTGCAGTAATACATGAGAGATTGACCTCATGTGAAGAATACAGTACAGCTAAAGAATCAGATGCAAGGAATAGAAGAGTTTGAAAATGTTATGTTTCCATCAAACTTTGGCATGTTTAAAAACCAGCCTTCCTTCCTAGCCTTTTATTGCTATTGGCAGCTTGCAGTTTGTGTCACTCAAGAACTTAAAATGAATCCATAAAAAAATAAATAGTATTGCATTTTTTGGGGGGAAAGAGTTGGTCTGCACTTAGACAGATTCACTTAGATGGGCTGACAACAAAAGTGTGTTTAGTGTGCATGTTTTTTTTAAAAATGTTGGGTCTATTTTGTGTATAACCCAGTGAGTATTAATTCTGACCAGATTACACTGTAAATAATGTTAAAGATCATAAAATAAACACAGCCGTGTCTTGGACCACATGTTTTATAATTAGTTTGTGGCCTCTTTTTTGTTTGTTTGTTTTTACTAATAGGGAGCATACTGACAGCTATGTGAAGTTGTGTTTATGTATTTGGGGGTTAGTAAATTATACTACTAATTTTTAACAAATGTGTCTTCACACATGAGTGTTTCTGGGCAAATTTGTTTGTTAAAACACAAAAGGGCTCTAAATATATAGTCACTAATACACAGAAACCCGGTATAATAATATGTTTGGCCAATCTGGACATCTAATTTATTAGCACCTTTCTCCATGAGGAGTCCCATTTAAAGTCTCTCCAGTCACCATTTAGTTCTCCCTCCCCATATAAACACACTCTGTTACTTTGGCTGTTTAAATGCACCTGTATTTAACAAACACATGGGAGAGCTAGAGTGAGAGAGAGAGAGAGAGAGAGAACAAGCATTTCAGCATTTGGTGAAGAATATTTTCGGAATTCAAATGTATAAATATTATGTTCTGGGTTATTGTTGCCCTTTTATTTTCAGGGATTCACAAAAAATGGTGTTTTTTTTAAATAGACTAGATCTGATTTTGTCAATGGGAGACGAACTGTTGGTTGCATCATGTTACTTTTTGGTCTGTATCATGGAGGGCGGGCTGAGCATCCATTTACACCTATTTGCACTTACATGTTATGCAGCCCCTTTTTCTGTTGCCTTTGCTTCACCATGTCTCATTCCCCAAGTAAATTATTGTCCTGGTTCCCTTGTGACTGTATGTCACAGCTCTCAGTTAAATTGGGTTTCTCAGATCATTCTGTACTATGCTTATGCCACAGTAATGGTATTGACCAACAAAACAAGGAACAAAGCATATTTCGCAGTAGGGAAAAGGAATGGGAGAAATCAGCAAGTGGTCACCAAAACCATGGAAAAAATTGAGGAAAGAGAAATACGGATTTCAGTCTTTTGTTTTTTTGAACTTGAAGTGGAATTTTCAAAGGCGGCTGTGTCTCTGCTTTTGGAAATTGAGGTGGTGTGTGGGTGAGGTAAGGTTTCACAAAATATGGTATTTGATGGAAACATTTTAATGCAAAATTTAAAATAAAACAGTGAAAATAGATTGGTGAAATTGAAGTATTCTCTTTAAGTATTTGCAATCCAGGTATTGAAGACTTGTTCAACGATTTGATAGCCAGTACAAAACTGACATGGAAAAATCATGTACAAAAAGTAAGATGAGTATAAATGTAATGAATAGTACCGTAATCACTGATTTTTAAAATTCTTTGAGTTTTAATAATCTTGGGTTACTTGTGAAACCTTAGTTACCAGAATTGTGCTCAATCTGGCAAACGCTTATGGAGATGAATAGCTTTACTCACCTCTTTAAGTATTTTGAGCATTTGGTTTTCTAGGCTTAATTAGTTTTGTCTGCCAGGCTCATGGAAGTTTGAGATGGAAAATATTCTTTTACTGGTAGGTTGTCTGGTCCAGAGGTTCCCAGCTGGTGTTTTTTTGGACCACTGGCAATCCAAGTGGCACTTGCTGTCTGTGGAAAGTGCGTTGATCTTATGGTGCCTGCTCTTCTTTCCTTCTCCTAAATGCTGCTAAAAGCAGCTAAATAATGTTTTCTTAGTATTATTTATTACATATAAACAGTTACCCTAAATTGCCACATGACTGTTATATACTGGAATTGAGAGCAGAGGTAGTTCAAAACACCGTCTTGCTCTGAACATAATAAGCTCTGCATTATAAAAAGGTTTCAGAAACACTGATGCTGTCTATTTTTCTGTCAGTCTAGAATTGTTCTCTGGGATGTGTGTGCTGAAATCATGGTGGAGAGGGCACTACTTCAAGAAATAATTTGATAGCTTTTCCAGACTGCTTTTAAATATAGGTAGTAGATATCTGTAATTCCTTTTGGAGACTATTTAAGTAACTAAAATATCATAGGGATTGTTTAAAAATATATATATAATAGGTTAAGCGATGCAGCTCTCAAATTTTGCTGAAAGGAAGTGCAGAAATCTCAGCAATGCAAGTTAATTATTCCTCATATCAAGAGAAAACTTCTCTGAGAACATTTCCTTTGCTTATTATATCTCTCTCTCTTCAATCCCCCTTCCCCCATTATTCTTGTCAGTGCTGGACAGATTCAGCATCTGTTCTCCTGCAAAAGCCCTCAGGAAAAATTAAAAATCTGTTCTTGAAAATTCATGATTATTGTTAGGAACCATAATTCACCTCATGGTTATCTCAGCCCTTCTTCGGCTCATATCTGAGCTCCATGATGACACTTCTTTCTTGAGCAGCGCATCGTTCCAGCCTCGTCTCATCTCTCCCACCTTAATTTGTAGCGATGCATTGCAGTTGGGTGACAGGCAGTTGTTCGTGCTTGAATAACCCAAGATTTGAATTCTACAGTTTGTGGCATCCATGTAATGCTTAGCAGTAGGGTACAGCTGTTAACTATTCGCTTATAAATAATCTTTTTCCCTTCTCAACCTGTCTCCCAGGTAGTGTACCTGTCACCATTAATAACTCATTGGCAGCTCCCCTGTGATTTGGGCCATCACTTGTCATTCGCAGCGGAGTAGTGCTCTGGCCTGCTATTGAAGCTCGCACAAGCTCCTTCAGCTATTCACTCATCCCAGCAGCTGTATTGTTTCAAGCTTTTGACTTATGAGAAATTACATTGATGGGTTTCACAGTCAGACACCTGACTCATCTTCTCACACAGCGAATTCCACACAAACTTTTCCTGCTCTTTTAAGAAATGCCCTGTTGTCCACCCAGGACAATAAATTTTATATAAGTTGTTTAAAACTCATCCACGTCCTTGCCCCATTGATTTAACTGGCAATGCTCCAGGGGCCCGTTATAGATTTATTAATTACACACTCACGTTTGGCTTATAGCATACTGTATGCTACATTGTTGTTTGTATTGTTGTTGCACCTAGAAACCCCATAGACCAGTACTCCATTGTGCTAGCTGCTGTACAAACAGGAAAAAAAAGACACTTAAGGATCCCTATGCAGTAGGGTAGCAAGCAGGCATATCATTTTGTTACCAGCTTTCTATTTAAAAAACAAACAAGCTTCTGTCCTTCCTATTCTACTCTGAATGATTGGATAGCGTCACTTATCTTTTCTGAGGAGCCCAGATTGGGGCATTTATTTTTGCCTGCTCTTTGGTTTCTGTAAAAATCTATTATAAGAAGGAGGTGAATAAGGGTGTGGCAATCAAGCCAAAGATCTCATGAATAAAGGCAGTGCTTCGAAAATGCATACTCATGCAGGGAGATGTGTGGGTAGCAACTACATTTTTTTCATTTTTTCTTTAACCGTAG
Organism: Carettochelys insculpta; assembly: GCF_033958435.1. Taxonomy (NCBI): domain Eukaryota; kingdom Metazoa; phylum Chordata; order Testudines; family Carettochelyidae; genus Carettochelys; species Carettochelys insculpta. Next base: position 35,570,425 of record NC_134141.1, on the reverse strand, counting down.
GTTTAAGATACTTTTTCTCTTATGTATCCCATTAATGGATCTTAGAACACAGCAGAATGGTGACTTCAAATAGCTTTATTCAGTTTAGCAGGTTTGATTATCTAAGTAAATTGAGTCTAGAGCTGAATAAAAATTTCCAGTAGAACAGACCTTGGAAAATGCCATTTTGTAGCAATCAAAGCTTTCTGCGGAACTTTGCCAATTATTCATGGAATTTCATTTAGGAAAAAAATAGGGAGGAGTGAGGTGTTTCAAGATCAAAACAATTATACTGAATTTTTTATGTTCTAAAAACATTTTTTTTTAATTTTGGAACTTGAGGTCATAAATTATAGTAAAATATAAAATATCAATATCTAGACAAAATCTTTCAATCATTTAACAAAATGGAATATTTCTATTGACCATAAATTATTTTTTCAAACCCTGTTGCAACAGTAATATTGAAGTGTGGTGATTTTTATTCCAATTTAGACCTAAAACTGTTATTGAAATGGCAGAATTTCTCATGGAACAGAAATTCACCATCTGAATAGTTTTGACCTTTGAAAGAGATTTGAAGCCTGTCCTGGCTTTACAATGCAAATCACACTGTGTTTATGCTTGTCCTCAGCTTCTAACAGTTAGAATCGAACCCAACCCGCTGTCTAGCACAGGTTGGTGATGGTGAGATAAAGCAAGGAATATGCATACGTAGGGCTGTTCTTTAGCTTGTGGTAATGGTATCCATCTAAAAAAAATCAGTCAAATCATAGAATACTAGGATTGGAAGGGACCTTGTGCGGCCATTGACTCCAGCCCCCTGCCCCAGTGGCAGGACCAAGTACTGTCTAAACCATCCCTCACAGACATCTGTCTAACCTGTTCTTAAATATCTCCAGCGATGGAGATTCCATAACCTCCCTTGGCAATTTATTCCACTGTTTGACCGCCCTGACAATTAGGAACTTTTTCCTAATGTCCAACCTCAACCTCCCTTGCTGCAGTTTAAGTCCATTGCCTCTTGTTCTATCCTCAGAGGCCAAAAAGAACAAGTTTTCTCCCTCCTCCTTATGACACCCTTTTAGAAACCTGAAAACTGCTATCATGTCTCCCCTCAATCTTCTCTTTTCCAAACTAAACAAGCCCAATTCTTTCAGCCTTTCTTCATAGGTCACATTCTCTAGACCTTTAATCATTCTTGTTGCTCTTTTCTGGACCCTCTCTAATTTCTCCACATCTTTCTTGAACTGCGGTGCCCAGAACTGGACACAATACTCCAGCTGAGGGCTAATCAGCACAGAGTAGGGTGGAAGAATGACTTCTCATGTCTTGTTTACAACACACCTGTTAATGCATCCCAGAATCATGTTTGCTTTTTTTGCAACAGCATCACACTGTTGACTCATATTTAGCTTGTGGTCCACTATAACCCCTAGATCCCTTTCTGCTGTAGTCATTCCTAGACAGTCTCTCCCCCATTCTGTATGAGTGAAACTGATTGTTTCTTCCCAAGTGGAGCACTTTGCATTTGTCCTTATTAAACTTCATCCTGTTTACCTCAGACCACTTCTCCAATTTATCCAGATCATTTTGAATTATGACCCTATCCTCCAAAGCAGTTGCAAAAAAAGAAAAAACACTCAAGATTCAGTTCTAGAAATTCTGCCAGTAAAGTGCAATTCTATACAATGGCAACATTTCCTTAAAATAAGGTTCATTTTCTACTTCACATCATAACAAACAAGCTTTTATCATCAACAAAATATTTTGAGATATCAGTTTCCTTTTCAAATTTAGACTCCACTAGCATAGCTGTTGCCTCTAAAATAGAGAAAGCTGCCAGTTGACTTAGTCCTTAGAAGTGGGACCCAGAGTTGAATTACAGTGAATTTAACAACGCCGAATTCATGAAGTGCAAGGGTCTGGTGCAGAAGGAGCCTATGGAGTCACTGACCTTTGTATGAAGTGAGGAATTTAAAACTAAAATATATTGTGCTTAGCCTTCTGTACCAGGGTTAACTGGTCATTACACATACTGAACTGGTACAGTCTTTCTGCTTAGAGGAAGCAGCAAGTGCACATATTAACTGCTTCGTTACAGATTCCCCATCTTCAGTGCCAAGTCAGAACTCTCAGCCTTCAAATACAACATATACCTAGAGTAGAAGCTTCATAACAATGCATACAGGTAAAGGAACCAAGAGCCATGTAGCCCATACAAGGAAATCAGTTCCATTGAAATGATGCATCTATTAAAACAACTGTCACCAACATAAGGTTTTGATACACTAAGAATCGACATGCTTGGATAACATGGCCAGTAAGCAAACCAGCCCCTTACAGAGAACATATGCTAGGTAGCTTCCGTTATTTTCTCTTCTAGCATTGGCCACAAGTTTCATCTTCAGGGAATAAACATGAGCGCCATCTTGCCAAGAAGGGGCAAAAAGAGTTTCACTGAAACAGTGTATTTGTCCAAACAGGACAAATACATAGAGTACAGTCCAACCAAGCAGCAGCAAAATTCAACCCTCAGCATTATCCCAAGGCAATGACAGAGTCTGAAGCCTTCTTTGTATTTCAATATGTCTTTCCACTGAAAGATTTTTTTTAAAACAGTCCTTTGATTTCTTCTGGGTTAAATTCTAAGCAAATCTTTGCAACTGCTATGCATTTGGTGGGTTTTGGAGAGGATCAGACTGGATCATAAACAGACATGCTCTCAAATTGATGCCCAAAAGTAAGCATTGCAGTCAGTTTGCATATGTATTTGCATATATTTTCCAGACACCTCCTGTTGACTCCAAGTTTCTCCATGGAGAGCAATGATCCCTTTAATTCCATTTTAAAAAAAAGTTAGTGTGATCCTGCCTGCAGGTATATAATTAATAATGAAAGTCAGTCTGCATGAAAGTCAGTTTCACTTCCTCAAGAGTAGGATCAGTTGACTAAGATATATTCAGAGCATCTTCTCTTTGGTTACATTATTTGGAGTAGGTGGGGAGGATACAGCTCAAGGATCCTGGACAACTGTGGAATTAGTGCCACAATCTATATAGTGATATGTTTCCAAGGAGCTCTGTGTCACATGACTGATATGAGATTTTTCAATGATGTTCTCATGAAGATCACTATGTTATGCACCTTGACCTTGGGTAACGTACAAAAGAAATACACATAGGAGAAAGGTCCACCCATCTCTCATTTCACAGTGAAATTCACCAGTTTGTCGCTCAGCGGCTGGATGTGGGACACATTGGTAATCTGCTGGGTTCCAACCACTGTGTTCATGTACTGCACCTGGCTGGCTATGCTGGCTACTGCAACTGAATAGAAATTGGATTTTCTAATCCTCAGGGTGGTTGTGATTGCAAGAATGACAATGGAGTTTTTCTGGTCAATGTGGGAGGAAAGGGTCATTTTGGACGGTGCTGGTGAATAAAAGACAACACCCCCCCCCACCAAGGAAGAAATTGCTAATTTCTCATCACCACAAATGCAGGATCACCATACATTCTCAATCCATCATTTTCTGAAGTGACTGCTCTGTTGTGTAGCAGAATGGCAGGCTCTTCCGTAGAAATCAAATAGCATACTTGTGGGTGGCTTTTCTTCTAGATCGCAAAGAACTTCCCAAAAGTGGGTACTAATTATTCCCGTTTTAGGGATGGAGAAGCTGTATCATTAAGAGAAGTAATTAGCCCAAGGTAGCACTTTAGCAAGCATAGCCAGGGTTACAACTGGTGACTTGTAACTTCTGGTACCTATACACAATTGAGTAGAACTGAGCATGTGTCTACACAGCAGAGTTATTTCAAAATAACTTTTCTAGCATCTACGCAACACAACTGCTATTTCAGAATAATTTTGAAATAGGAGTTGGTTTATTTCAAAATAGGTAAACCTCATTCTACAAGGAATATGCCTATTTCAAAATAGGGTCTGTGTAGACAGGGAATAGAGCCAATTTCAAAATAAGCCATAGTGCATCCAGTGGCTCTATTTCAAAATAGACTCTATAGCTGCATTTATGCTCACCCTCCCTTTCAGAAGGAGCATATAAATGCAGCAAGTTGAAAATGCTAATGAGGAACTGATATGAATATTCAGCACCTCATTTGCATAAGGACGGCCACTTGGCACATCAGAATTGCTGCTTTCAAAATGCAGATGAGCTGTGTAGATGGGGTTCCTTCAAAAGGAAGTCCCACTTTCAGAAGCACTCTTCTTTTCAATTTTTTCCAGGAAGAAGAGTGCTTTCGAAAGCAGGGCTTTCTTTTGAAGAAACCTCATCTACACAGCTAGTTTGCATTTCAAAGCAGCATTTTTGATGTGGTGAGTGACTGCCATTATGCAAATGAGGCACTGAATATTCATACCAGCACCTCATTAGCATTTTCGATCCAGTGCATTTACATGCCCCTTCCGAATGGGAGTGGCAGTGTAGATGCAGCCTATGTGTGTAGATGATCTGTTTCCAAATAGCCAAGTGCTGTTTCAAAATGCATTTTGTGTGTAGCAGCGTTATTTTGAAATAAAATATTCTGGATTAGCTCTTCCGGACTAGCTGATTTCGAAATAACACTGCTGTAGAGACACCCTGAGATGTGCTAATAAATTCATTGGACCAGGCACCCATCTGATGTAAATTGGTGTAATTCAGTTAAAATTATTGAGTAAACTTTATCCCCAAGCAGAAGGCCAGCATCAGAGTTATGCACCACTTCAACACCGTCTAAGATCTGCTTTGAGGACATTAAGTGGTAAGTAGGCCTACTGCTGGCGCTTTGCACAGGGTGGACCTCTCTTGGGCATCTTTAAAATGGACGTTTCTATTCATCCTCTTGCTGATGGGGTAGATATTTGGAAAGCCCTTTTTTCATTGAAATTAAAGTTTCTTCCTGACAATTAATTATTAAGTGTTCTGGGATTTTATTATATATTTATATGTTCTCAGGAGCTCTTCTGTCTCCCTCTCTTTATCTTGGTATTATAATGTCATTTTGATTGCAGTTCACTTGCTTCACTTCTTTCTGTTAGTTCATGGTCTCTCACCCAAACAAGATAACACTCTTATTCAAAAGGGATCCCAGCAGCCCACCAAGGTTGTAGAAAACAAATAAATAAATAAAGTGGTATTTTGTTTGCTTTTTATACAAAAACAAACTCTATGATGATTATAGAATATCAGATTTTTTTTCCACACTTAGTCCTTCTGTGAACATGTTTTCATTTGTGTGTCCTGGGTCAGTTTAGATACAGAATGCCTCATTGTGTTTATGACTCCAGCTGTTTTCCACAGCATGAATATGATTTGACCCCAAATTTATTTTCTGTTTGTTTTGGTCTCTTCCTTATCTGTCTCCCCACATGCCTTCCCCCTGCATGTTAATGCATGTGAAAAGTAAGCCTCATTAAGGAATGCCGTGCACTAACATTTTTGCTGGACATAGTGGGGTTAAAAGAGAGTTAGTGGTTTGGTCTTTTGGCACTTTCCAGCTGCTCCTCAGGAGAATATAAAGTGTCTGTGGAGTAGGTCCAAACCAGTGGATGTTTGAGAGAAGAAAAAAAACTTAGCTGAAGAGCAACATTCTTGTGTGACTTGGTTACCTTCTGTCATGTTTAAAAAAAATGTTGTGCTTTACAGTTTTAAACACTAAAGAAAAAAGTTAAAAACACCAAATGACCTCCAGGCCTGTTGGCTCTTGAAACTCAGTTTCTCAAGCCTTCTCCGCCTTTTTCCCTGTAAAAATCCAGACTGAAGTGTGAAAAGCATCAGAAAATCTCATTTGTGCCAGTGCAGCCTTTTAGTCGCTTGCCAGCACCTTCATCTCTTCATATGTTTCTAGCTAAGGTCTAACATGGAACAAAAACCCGACAGCAATAGAGACCAGATGCTGGTATTTCTTCTCTGTCACTTGGCTTCTGAGCAGATGGAATTTATATCAATCGGGCATGCTAGGAGGAAGAGGCCGTGGCAGCCAACATGTGGAACTGAGGCTGAGTGACATTTTTGCTAATGTTTTGTCCTTGTAGAACATTATGCTTCCTTTTTGCTTATGAGCTGTGGTTTTCCTGACTCAGACGAGGTTCCAAGCCCGGCTGGAATGGCTGTCCCCCCCAACTCCCCCCTTTTCAGGGAGTGCTGGGAGCTATGGAGGAGTAGTGGGGCCCCACACAATGGAGCTCTTTATTAAAATACCTGACATCTGCATGCAATGCACCCAAATCATCCTAGCTGAACATCGGAATTCACTGGGCATTACCAGTCACTTTTGTCTGTTTTTGTGTTCTTGTTTGAGTTACATAATGAATGAATGCCTGTGGCAAAGGAGTACTTTGAGCATGTTGTTGGACAGCAGCAATGTTCCAAGAGGTATTGTCGTACATGGTCTCAGTATAGCAGTATTAAAAGAAAGAAAAGCAGGTTCTTTACTTCTGTCTTCAATCCCCTTTTCCAAAAATAAACAATATCTTGAGAAAAGTTCGTAAAGTGTAAATTGCAGCTGTCACCATGACATGAGGCCATTCTGTAAACAGGGATCTAAAGCTGCAGAAGCCTGAGATTGCATGCAGTCAGTTGAGTTCTGAAAGTTGATATCAAGATTGCCCCAGCACAAAAAAGTAGTAGATTCTGATAAAATTTGCCAAAACAAGCAAACAACTAACTTAATGAGATTTAGTTCTTTTCAAGGTGAAAGGGTGGGGGAACTGCAGTGATTTCTGCTGAAGCAATATAACAAAGACACACAAACATTTTGGTGGCTAAAGCTGTGAAAATACTAACAATTTAGCTGTTCTTACGTGAGTAGCAGTGTGACTGCTTGGCCAAATAACAACTCCTCTGCATGAGACAGGAGCTGCAGAATCAGATCCTCAGCTCCTGACTACACTGTGGCCGAGTGCTGTGATTCCTAATGTCGGGAGAGAGACTCACTCTTGCTCCGCTCAAGCTAGCATGCTAAAAATAGCAGCATAGACACTGCAGCACATCTGAATCCAAGCTCCCCACCCCTGGGTCCAGGGCCTGTACTGCAATCTTTGCACTGCTCTGTTTGGTGTGCTAGTGTGAATTCATGAAAGCCTGCCTACCACACCGGGGATCCCACCCTCCCAGTGGTATTGTAGACATCCTGAGTGTCAGAGCTCTGTCCCTCCGCCTGTGTTAAGCAGCTTATAATCACAGGTGTGAATCGTTTTACTATATCCACTTAAAAACATAAAAATACCTAACAGTTCCTTGAGGGAATCTGTGGCCTTTTTTTTAAGCATGGGGTGTGTGGTATTGGTTTTGGACCCTTTGGATCTCTGATAACCTGAGTCCCTCCCTTGAGTCATTTATCTTAAAGTATCCATCAAGCCAGCTTTCCTTCATTTGAGAATGCCTGTGTAGCTTGTTCTGATTTGTCTGGAGGGGTCACTAGAGAGGTGATGTGAAGTGTTACTCCCCGTGAGTTGTGAGTGCACTGTCAGAGCATTGCTGCGTGCTGGGCTGGGAGAGAAGGACTTGAGTGCATTCTTAAACTTGGATGTCCCAAGTGGTATAGAGCAGTGCTGATTTTTCACACACTTAGCCATTCCAGTTTTGTTGAGAGTCATGTCCAGTTAAGACATCTAGCCTTAAGTATGACATTGGTAAATGTAGATTATATAGCATCGTAATGCCATAAATTTAACAATACCATATTTATTGTCCCAATTTTAAACCAATATAAAATTTTAGATATTAATTAAATGTATCAAACTACAACACAGCCTAACTCAGTAGTCCAAATCCCTGCAATTTAGGTCCATTTAGAGCTAGGTGTTAAATGCCTCCTGCAAGATGATGAGTGTCATAAACTCTAATTAACTTCAGCAGAATATGAGAACACACAGCAGCTTGGAGTATTTCTTCTAGTTTTCTCTTCTGATGATGCCTTGTGGGGCATCCTTGTTGCCCATTGATTTTGTGGTGAGTGCTGCTGGTGCTCAGTAGTTTGGAGTAGAGAGTTTTTATGGAGCTAATTTTTCAGCCCACAAAGAATGGGCTCATTTTTGAGAAGGTCAGTGCTTGACTTTTTTGTTTTTGTTTTGTTTTAAATATTCACTCTTTACATTATCAGAGTGCATGAAACCACTTTAAAGTATCTTCCTTGAAATAAATCTGCCCTGTTTTAGAGAGCACTCTTACGTTCCCTATTGGAATGAGACTTCTGCTAAATAACCTTCATATCTTTTCCTCTGTGTTCAGCTAAACTATTCAAACATGGTGAAAAAAAAACACTTTATTGTGGTAAAAACGTGCTCATAATTAGACTGATTTCTAATAGGTTTCAGCTTGTGACACTTTGCATAGTATAAGGACAGGGAGCGGGGGGGGGGGGGGGGGGAGTTGGAGAGAATTATCGTAGGTCATAGACTTTACCGGTAAGTTTAAAATTATTCATAAAGAAAACTGCAGAAAGGGAGCAGCCTGGCTGAGCACCTCAGTGTCTCCCATGAAGGATGACATACGTGTCTTGACTCCTGCCTCCCAAACCCATGTGTGAGCTTTGCACTGCACCATTGCAAAAAAATCCATAATGCTCCACATGACTTGAGGGAATATGTGTTATTTTATATTTAAATCATCTCTTGCTCATAGTAAAATCAATTCACCAGTATTACAGTAGTGTAACTCTGCTTGGGCTGTTTTTAATTCTTTCTGCTTAAAATATTCAGACACATAGAAGCAAAAAGTTTTGTTTTTTTTTTAAAAAAAAAAGGAGGTGTTATAGTAAAGTGTCAGTGAGGTTCCAAAATTTGACTGTTATTCAGTTGTGCTTTGCCTATGTACAGTAAAAGAGAGAAATGACCATATAGGGGTATGTAAACCTCTGTTTCACAGCCCAAATGAGCCAACCTCCCCTCTCTCCCAACACACTCACTATTGTACAACAGTACATAAACTTAATAAATCTGAATCTTATCTGTATCTGCAACATGGAGTGGAATCTCAGGGAATGCTGTCAGCTGAAACAGCCTGTGAAACTTCAGATAGATTTGGAACGAAAGCTCCCAAATTTTCCAGCTGTGACATGGGTAAAGTAATTTTCTCTTTCTGTGTGTGTGCGTGTGTTTGTATCTCTGTATCATGTACAGGATGTCACTTCCCTTTGATTCCAGTTGTGTCATGATGACACAGACCAATTTGAAACAAAGTAATATGATATAGTGCATTTTAATACCAAACCTAATCAAAGCATGCAATGGAATTTATTTGTCTCTTTATGGAATGGCTGTCTCCCAGGTGCTGGAATCTTTTGTGAATCTGAAATAGATTGTAAGTAATCGTTATGGCTGATGCTGCAGGGGTGGGGGCGGGGGGATTTAAATTACCCATGAACAACATAAAAATCGCAAAGGGAGACGTTTTAAAAGACACCTCCAAATAGGCATCTGTAAAATTTATATTCACCAAATCCTGTGTTTGCACCTGTAGATCAGAGTTGTCCCCAGATGAGTGAATTTAGTTGCCTGTACTATGCGTGTCAATTACCCATTTGCATGTGCAGATATCAAGCTGCCAGGTGTGCAAATGGACGTACATGCACTTTTGAAAGTGTAATTTTGGAAACATCTTTGAAAATCTAGTCCATCTATTTCATTACACATTTAGAAAAAAGAATAAGTTATTTGTGTCCTTAATAAACAATTTTCTTCATAATGGCTAGAGCTTGAAAAAAATTACTATTAATTGCAGTGTCTACTATTAAGTAATGAAGAAAGTAGTAATGAAGTAATGAAGAAAAAATAGGCCCATTTTTGGTAGTAAATCTTTGCAGAATTAGTTAGTTTGTGTTAACAAATGTCTAATTGAAGAATGGGATGGCATAAGGAAACAATAATGTGGATGTGTCATAATCCATACTGTGATGCAGTGTAGACCCAGGCATAGTTTATGAGAAAACAACATATGTCTTTCCTATATAAAACAATGCAGGAAAAAGCATGTTGTTTTGCAATTAAGTTCAAACAATGTGACAATAACCAGGACATTTGGATACTTAACCAGAGTGTATGAAACACAAGGACAAATACCAAAAATAACAAGATAAATAAAATGCTTCTTGCACCAGATCCACAATTCTTTTTGAGGCCCCCTTGAGTTTAAAAAAAAATGTTAATGGGGTTGGATATTTTACAGAATTTATGTGGCTGAGGACTGGAAAACACAGAGGAGCTCTTGTGTTTTCCAGGCCACCCCCGAAAGGCAGGAGGGCATAAGGCACTTACAAACAGTGGCAGAGCACAAGCAATGTTGTCTTTGAAAAGTTTTCATTTTTTCCCTTGAATCAGCTACAGTCTCTTGCTTAAGGTCACCGCAGTTTGCAATCCTTGGCAGAAGACTTCTTCCATTTTTGGTAGTGGCAGTCTGAACTTTTTGGAAGTGTTTTCCTCTCAAACTCCATTATCTCTCAAACCTGTTTCATGTTATCATTGTCAGATGCCTCTTCCCCACATTTCTCAGAAAAAAATGTTTAAAAAAAAAAACATGGAATTGAGAGTCATATGGTTATGATTTCAGAACGTCAAGCCTGATTTTTTTTTAATTTAAAAAAAAAAAGCTGTACCTTTTTCTCTGGGCAGTGAACTCATTGCAGAGACATCAAAGGGAATGTGTGCTGGATCGAGGTGATTTTTTTTTTTTTCTGGACCACATCACTGCCAGCTGTGGTGTTTATGATTAGAGGCAGGCGTTCCAGACACCTTTGAGTCCTCAGTAAGCGTCAGATCTTTAACGGGATCCATCCCGACCGAGTGACACTAAACAGACAGCCGGAGAGGAGTTGGTGGGGCACAGTGGTGGAGGAGGGGTTCCGTGGTGCTCAGTGCACTCACCAGCCAAGCTTATAACAAACACTGCTAATGCCAAGCTTTAGGCTGCCCAGAGGCCTTGTATCAAGCTTTCCAGGACTGCTTTCATTAGCAGACAGGAGGACTAGAGCCCAGCAAATGCCGTCATTGATCCTCTCTCACAGTGCGTGGATGTGCAGCATTCAGGTCACAGCCCACTCAGCTTTAAGCAGCTCCATTTCACACTCCTGACAGCCGCATACTGCCGACTTGCAGGAGCTGACACAATTCCCTCTCTGATCTGATTCTCTGCTCTGTGCAGCAACTATATTGAATTCCCCTCGGATGCTCTCTCCACTAAAAATATTAACACTTGTTTACTGGTCCTGTTGACAGAAGAATTCTGCAAATAGCCAGCCTGTACTGATAGTAGTGCACAGTTCTTGGTGTTTGGTTTTTTTTCCCTCCCTTTCCTCCATACTCTCCCATGTAATCCCCACCACCATCACCACCACCACAAACGTACACTTTGGTGGGTAATTTAACTAGAAGAAGCAAAGTCAGAATTTGATGCGATGTACCCACAGACTTTAGAATTTGATTTCTTTTAATTCAGATATTATTGAGGAGAGAGAGTTTTATCCTAGTCATTACTAAAGAAATCAGTTGGCCTCTAACTGAGGAGGTGGCATAAAAGCATTTATTATATATGGTACCTTACAGCCCATTTGTAATAGAGATCACATAATAAAGGTGCCTATTACAGCAAGTTCCAGAAAGGAAAAATAAGTTTAAATATCTATCTTAAAATAAAAATAACCTGCGCAGAAATCCTAATCTTTTTCCTATTCATGGAGTTATCTCTTTCTCCCCCCATCCCCCATGGGTCTGATTTTGAATACACTTTGGTTTAATACAGGTGTGTCTTCATTTACTTCAGGTAAATTATTCAAAGATCAGAATCAATCCAGAGAAACTAAGTAACTTAGTTATATACACTAGTGTAGGTGTCTGCTACCAAAAGAGTGAGAAGAGCCATTTTTTCAGATTTGGTTACAAAATCAATACTTCAGGGTCACAATGCATGTGAACACAAGACAGTCCTTAATACATGTCAGACTGTACTTTTTTGTAGCCCCTCTTTTAAGGACAGTGCGCACACAATGATTTGTGCCCGTTAGAAATTTTAAGTTGCTTTCACCACAGGGTAGAAGAGCAAATGAGGAAAAGAAAGATGCTGCGCCTGGTGATAGGCCCTTAGCAGGAAGAAGCAATGTTCGTATCAACCCTCCACACCAGTGTTTCTCAACCTTTATAGATATAGCTATAACCCTATATATACACACCCCCTTTAAACAAAAGTCCCCCCCAGTTCCCCCCCCCAGTTTAACACAAGCCCAGCTCCACTCCTGCAGAGCCAGGCACCCCCAGCCCCCTAATCCTCACTGTTACCCAAGGCTGGCGTCTCACTGGAGCCACTGCTGCCACCATTGCCACTGCCACACACTTCTCTCTCACAGTGCCAGGGTGGGATGCATGCACACAGCAGCACACAGTGTTCCCATAGCTCCAAGCATTTTATTGCCCAAAGAGCTGTGTGTAGCTCAGGTGCATGTACCCTCTGGACTTCTCTCGCATCCCAGGACAGCAACCTGCCAGTGAAGTGGGGAACTGACCTGAGTCAAGCTCTGTGTCAGGGTCTTGCCTGGGGGCTCTGGTCAGGGGGGCACAATAGAGAACCACAGAGGAGTCAGTTGCATTGGCGTCCAGAACCACAAATGACTCCTTAAAGAGTTGCATTTGGCTCTGGAGATACAGGTTGCCAACCCCTGCACTACTGAATGGTGCTCAGCGAGGACAATTCAGCATAGCAATGATGGCCTTCTCCTGCTCTGTGTGGAGACAGAGCACGTTTTCAGTTGCACCAGTGTAAATAGGGGGTAATGTTATCAAAATTAATGACCTTCCATTAGTGTAAAATCAGTGTGACATCAGAATCATCAGGCCCTTCCTCTCTGCTCCTCTCAGGTGCCATTTCCCTCTCCTATATTGTTTGACAAATTCCACAAGCCAACCTTTTCCCCAAGTTTCACCTCTTCCTAGCTTGCCTTTGATTTAAACTCTTTCCTATCTCCCCTTCAAGCTATAAGTCCCCAAATCCCAGACACGTACTCTTTGCCCACTCTGTTCCCAATTCTTCAGGGCACTTAGGTTTCCCAGTGCCTTGCACTTGTAAACTGGGTATTGTGCAAGAACTATAAGTAAAATCTCACTAAGTTTACATGCCACAAATAATCTGTCTTTGAGGATTACTGACTGACATGGTTACCTTTATTATTAATGTACATCACATTTAATTGACATCAGTAACAGGTTACCACATAAAATATATTGATTAATTGATCTTTGAAAATAAGCAGCATGTTATTTCCCAGATGACTCTGTCAGTCCTGTTACAAATGTTTGCATTGGAATTATAAATACTACTAAAAATAAAGAATAAAAAGGAGAATATAGAAACCAGAAGAAGAGCTTTGCTGAAAAATACTATATGACAGCAGAGAAGAACAAATTGTAGTGTTGTCTTGTGTTTTAATGATAAGTTTGCCATCTGGGTAGTAAAATTGCAACTACCAGTTTGGGTCCCTCCCTTTTTGGGTCTGTGAAGAACCCATTCTCAGCTGGGTCTCTTGGGGAGACAACAGTGGGGAGCAGTCAATAGTTATTTAATGACAGGAGATTCTGAGATTTAAAAATTTCAAGTTTTGTAGTTGTTAAAGCAGAAATTACTTTATCTCTCTTTATATGTTTAGTCATAGAAATGTTTTTGTTGGGTTGTGTACGTACAGTGAAATAGACATTTCCTGACATTTAACAATAAACTTTATCAGCCCTTCTCCTGGCTCTCTCCCATCCTGTCCCTTGCTTCACCAGCCCGTCCTTGTTCCACTCCTAGTGCCAGTCCCCACTCCCCACCTCCTCTTCTGATCCATTTCCCAATCCTCCACTCCCATCCCTGGTTCCTTATCTCAGTTCGCCTTACCCCCAGCTCCTTGTGCCAGTCTTTCCACCCTCACCCCACCAAACTTTCAGGTCTGCCTCCACACTCCTCTGCATAGGCAGGATGTTTATTCCTTCTTCTCTACATTGCCTAGGCATCAGCAGCAGAAGCACTGATGGCACAGGAATTAGCACTGATGGCACAGTTCTTTTGCTCTCAGTTCCTGTGCTTGGATCCATAGAAGCCCCTGACTTTCAGAAGGACCAGTTTCAGAGAAAATCCTGCTCAGTCTCTGTCATCCTGGGCTGGAGCATGCTCAATATGGACAGAATCTTGGAAGAGTTTAGTTGCTGAGCTCTACCAGGTCTGTAACAAGTATGTGCAAACAGAGGCCATCATAGCTCAGCCTGGCAAATTTGGGTAGATTTTCATGGGAATTGCAAAGGCACATCAGACGCATGGGGTTGACCCACTGCCAAATTTCAAACCCTTGCACCAAAGCTTGGAGATGCTGGGCAAATATGGGCATAGCAACATATTTACCCTCAACTTATTTTGAGGAGTGGGCTACCAGTTTTGATTGAAATTTTAAAATATAAATGGACACCAAACATAGAAAATTTCAGCCCAAATAAAGTTTGGCAAATTTCTAAGCAACAGCGTCTTATGATGAGATGTGTCAGGCAACCTTAACTTTAGGTGTTGTAGGTTGTGATCCCTCTGACTAATGTATCTGATTCTTTCTTTCTACTTACAGGAACTCAGGGACTAAATATCTTCTCTTTTAACTTTTGATATGAATCTTCGTAGTTATTTGGGAAGTGGGGTGGTTGGGAGGCTAGAAGAGGATTAGCAGGAATGCAGTGTGGTGGGAGAAAAAGCAAGATGCATATTGGACATTTTCTTGTGTATAAAAATGTTTGACATCTTGGAAAAATGTTGATCCAGGGGTTCAATCTGCTCCAAGACAGACTTATTTCATGTTTGGCCAGCACTTACTTAGTTGATCACCAGAGGTCTCACTGACCTTGGCAGCATTATGTGACTCATTCTTTCACATGAATGAACTGTTCCTGAACAATTTCTCCAATGTACTGGGATCAAGGAGTCATTTTATTCTTTTTCTGTCAGGTATAGGTGCCCCGCCCCCATACACACATCTTTTTTTTTCCCTCTTGTTTTTTTAGTGGGGAGAAACTAATTTGGGTGCCTGTTGCAGGGAATATCCAGGATCATGATTCCTTTAAGCTCTGTGTTTGTGACACATGTTAACAGTCACACTCTTTTCCAAGTGGCAGGCAGCTGACAGTCAGGCTGCCTGAAACTGTTAATTGTCACTATTGCACCTACACTTTTATTATTCCCAGTACAAAAAAAGAAGTGGGTCCAATATTAGTACTACAGCATGTTGTGTTAGAATGGAATCCATATCTAAGATAGATCACTATATCCCCCTGTTTTGGTGTCTCAGGAGGATATGGAATATTATGCTGCAACAGTAGTTATAAGTTGTAGCTGGCTTACCATTATAACCTAGATAGTGAAACATTTTTGTTTCCTGTCTTCTGTAAAACTAAATGAATCCACCTGGAATTTACTGTGTGGTCCTCCACTCTAAGGAATAAGAGGGTTTAAAAAAAATCTAAGAGTGATTAGAGAAGATGCTTTGGAGGTGTGAGTATTTGGGAACAGAAATGGTTTTTCACTGTTTGAAAAGTCTTCTAATATATTTTTGGAAGAGCATATTTTATAAACAGTTAGGCCAGCAACTCCAAACCTATTTTATCAATCTTTTCTATATGCAAACCTAATAGCTGTGTCTACACTTGCCTTCTTCTTTCAAAAGAGGCATGCAAATGAAGGAAATTGAAAATGCAAACAAGCAAATGAAACAAAATAGGAAGAAGGACTCTTTCAGAGATGGGGTTTATTTTCAAAAGAGCCCCATCTACACTGCTTTTTTTCTTTTGAAAGAAGCACTTTTGGAAAGAGATTATGCATATGAGGCACCAGATATGTAAATCTGTGCCTCGTTTGTGTTTCCAATTTCCTTCATTTGTATACCTCTTTCGAAAGAGGAATGCAAGTATAGACACAGCTAGTGTGTTTGAAGATTTGGGGGGAAGATTAAATGCCTAATTTGGGAATTAATTGATATGAATGTCTTCTCCTTATGGTCAATGAGCTGTCTTGCATATTTCTAAGGTCTGCAATCATGCACTCTTCCTAAGCATCTTGCCTTGTTGACTTAGCACTCTAATGCTATGGTTGCACTGACCCAAACCACTGGCAGCAGTATGCAAATAGGCAATCTTGAAAATGCAAATGGCCACTCATTTCCGTATTTGCTCAATGGCAGATGCTGACACCGGCACACAAAAAGCTGTGTAAACATGGTTCTGTCGGTGATCCCTCACCTTTGTTGGCAGCCTCTTATGCTTCCAGATACAGTGCTCTCAGATATAAGAGGCTGCTGACAAAGGGCGGGGTTCAGCAGCAGAACCACATTTACATACCTTTTTCTGTGCTGGCGGCAGCGTCTGCTGGTGAGCAAATATGCAAATGCTCAGCCACGTGCATTTTTGAAACTGACCATTTGCATACTGCTACTCGTGGTGCAGGTCAGTGTAACCATATCCTAAGGGTATAGCTATAGTGCAATAAGATACCACATCTGGCCCATATCAGCTCACTCTGACTTGGGCTTAAGGGCTCTTTTAGTTATGGTGTAAATGTTGTTTAGTAAGCCCTTGGCAAAATAGTTTTACTGACATCTGTGGACTCTCAAAACTCTAAGTTGAACTGAACTGTCTGACACAATGGAAGAAGTTTCTAGGAGAAACTATTATATTAAGTAACCCAGCTATCATCATCTAAAAGCAATATAAATATATTTGGTAGAGACCAGATACTTTCACATCAAAGGAGGTATAATTTATTTTCTCTTAGGCAAGTATATACAAAAATTAAGGTGATTCCCAGACAAAGTAGGATGCAGTTACGTTTCTAAATTTGTTGAAACCTTTCTTAGGCAGCTACTCAAATAACCAACAAAAATGGTCTTTAAAGGATTTTTAAAGGTGGCTGGGAATTGTTATGGGAAATTTGAAGGGTTTCAAACTCAATATTACTTGATTACAAATAAATGAAATCTTTTTGAATATTTTAAAATTGTGGAATTGTCATATCAGTAGTTACTAAAATGGTTCCAAAACACAACATTTTTATTAAAAATGTAAATATTAAAATTATGTGAATAAAAAGATCCTGGTTTAACTGAATTGACTATTAACCCTGCTGATTGAAATAAGAAAATCTTGATGATGGCACTTTGAAACCTCATTGGTAGTGCTGCATGAGTTTGAAGGAAAGGAATTTGATAGCCCAGAGTGAGCTTATTAGCTTTGATGTCGAGAGGGGGAAGAAAGTGAGCTTCAAAACCCCTTTCTACCTCCTCAGAAGTGAGAATACCTCATGATCCAGAGATGGGGAAATTGAGAATCAAGAGGATATGGTAATAGAAGGTTAGGGTTGGAAGAGATCTCAGGAGGTCATCTAGTCCAATCCCCTGCTCAAAGCAAGACTAACCCCAAATAAATCATTCCAGCTAGGGCTCTGTCAAGCCTAGCCTTAAAAATCTCTAGGGATGGAGGTTACACCACCTCCCTTAGCAACCCATATCCATGCTTCACCCCACCCCCTGGCCACGTATGAAATATTGTTTCTAATATCCACAAAACAGCTCCCCCACTGCAACTTGAGACCAGTTTCTTGTTCTGTTATCTGCCACCAATGAGAGCAGCCTAACTCTAGCCTCTTTGGACACCCCCCCCCACCTTTTCAGGTAGCTGAAGGCTGTTATCAAATCCCCCTCCTTGCTCTTCTCTTCTGCAGACTATATAAGCCCACTTCTCTCAGCATCTCCTCATAAGTCATTTGCCCCAGTCCCCTAATGATTTTTATTGTCCTCTGCTGGACTCTCTCCAACTTGCCTATATCCTTTCAGTATTCCAGTTGTGGCTTCACCCAGACACCGAAGGACATCATCAGTTCCTTTGTCTTCTGGCAATGCTTCTACTAATTCAGCCCAATATGCTGTTAGCCTTCTTGGCAACAAGGACAAGCAGTTGACTCAAGTTCTGCTTCACATCCACTGTAATTCTCTGGTCCCTTTCTGCAGAACTGCCACTTAGCTAGTTGGTCTCCAGCCTGTAGCACTGCAAGGGATTTTTCTAGCTGAAGTACAGAACTGTGCACTTCTCCTTGTTGAACCTCATCAGATTTCTTTTGGTCCAGTCCTCCAATTTCATGCATGTCTGCTTCCCCTCTGCCCCTGCAGGGTTGTAATATCCATGAACTTGCTGAGTATGCAATCCATCTCATTGTCCAGATGCTCAGGGACATTCTTGATGGTTCTCTGAATGGTGTGGGAGGGTGTACTATGGCTCTTATTGAGGCTCATACACTCCCTGTTATGTATATATATTACATAAGCAGCTCTAGCGCACATATGCAATATGTTGGTTAGCTGAGTTACAGATTTTATGGAAATTGTAGTGTTTAGAAACCTTTTGACACCTAATCACTTGACAGTGCTTTTCCTCACATCCAGAGTAGTCTATAAATCCTCATCTACAGTACTGCGGATACAAATATATTGTAGATTAACCACACCTCAACCATCTTGGTTCCCATCTCCCTACTGCTTGCGGGTCCTGGAAAACTGACCAGCATGTGGCTAGTCAGTTTCCTGGGTCTTCCAAGTGGCAGGGCAAAGGGAACCAGGGTACCCTCTGGTTCCTGGTGGCCTGATCAGTTTCACAGCTCCTACAAGCCCAGGGGAGCCAGGAACCAAGTGGCAGCCTGCTTCCTGTTCCCTCCCTCCCCTGCCCCACGCACACTGACTTGCACGAAAATTTGAGTTATGCTGGGATCGCAGGAACACAACCCCCAGGTAACTGGAGTGTTCACTGTACAGGGACCCTGAAAACCTTGTGGAAAGAGTGGATGGTAAAGTTTTTAAAAAAGGAGAGTTGCTGCGGGAGGATATTTGGCTTCTGTGCACAGTTGGTGTTCTTAACTGGCCATCCACGGACTGTACCCCATCCCTTGATTGCATCCGATCCCTGAAAATAACATAGGAACCCTGAAAAGCTGGGGCAAAGTTAGAAGAAAGAGGATAGAAAAGGCTAGGAAAAAAGATTTTTGTCTTCCTTCTTCACTACACAGATATTGCCAACATGGGGAATGTCAGTGAACTCTCATACACTGCACTTATAAAGGAAACAGGAAATCTCAACTGGCCCTCCACCCACTGTTCCCTGTGTTCTGGGGGGTCAAAGCATGAAGACCCAGGATAGGAAAAGTTAGGAAAATGGTATTTCAGTTATAAAATCTAAGATTCTGCAAAAAGCAGCAGTTGCTGCGATGGGCAGCAAGCCCCCAAAAATATTTTTGGCCTGTGTGGGGGGCGGCAGCTGTGGTCTGTGGCTGTAGAGCTGGTTGAAATGTTCCACCACCCCTGAATATCTCAGCCACTATGGGAGACTCCCCCCTGGTGGCAGCAAGTCCCTGAATGTTAGCCCCTGGGGGAAACTTTCCCCTCAGTGGCATCAAGCCCTATGGATCCATTGCTGGGGTGTGGGGGGAGCTTCAGTGGGGGGCCAGTTGAAGCGGTCCCCTCGAATATCTTAGCTGCTGGGGGAGACTTCCCATTGGCAGCTGCAAGCCCCCAAAATTCTTTCCCATCCTAGACGCCCTAACTGTGCACAAGCCAGGACATGGTGCTGTCTGGCACCATGGTCAGCACTGAACTGCAGGCACATCCTTTTACTGGGTTGAGGGCTACCCATGTCATGTAGCTGAGCATGGGAAAGACCCCAACTGTGTGGTACCTGTCAGGGAGTTAGGATAGTGCACAAATATAAACAGCTGAGAAGAAGTTTCTTGACATCTTATGCAAGCATGACCCCCACAACTGCCTTGTTACCATGTGGTGTGGTGGGGCAGTGGCTGGCGCCAGGCACTGCAGAAAAAAATGCCAAGTGTAAGGACAGAACCACAAACTCTGTGCTGAGGCCATTTGTAATGGATGGATGCACTCACAGCACTAATAGCAAAGAAACAAGGACGTTTCTCAGGCTCTCATACAAACATGAGCCCACAGCCTTTTCCCAGTTTGAAATTCACGGTCTTCCTTTTACTTAATTCCAGTGCACTTGGAGAGCAGTCGCCAGAACAGAGCACTGTGGAGCATTGTGGGCTACATACAGGGCACTTCTGGAGGCTAATAAACTCAATTTTAAGATGTGGCACTTCCACACTGGCTTTTAATTGAACTTCTGAATTTGAGCTTGGTGCTTTACCCAGCAGGTAATGACGATATTGTAATCTCGATATTAGTGCTCCCTTGATCGAGCTAATGGTATTTACAGTGAAGACAGTCATGTGGTAATACCAAGCTAAATGCCTTAAATTCTACTTTATCTTGTAGTGTAGACGCAGCCTTCGCGAGAGGCAAACGTCTATGGGCGCAATACTCTACTACTCCCTCATCCTTCCAGCTACACAGAAGAGTCAGAAAGAGAGCTATAATCAAACCCACAACGTGCAAACCTAAATTAATTCTACTAGGGAATTTTACAGACATACTGTCTTGAATTCCATGTGCGGGAACTCTGCATGAAAAGTGTATTTGTACTTCTTATTTGAATGTGCAAATGTATAATTGGCTTCTGCAGCAACAGTCTCATTTGCAAAACAGTCTGTGTTTGACACTGGATGTGTTGGAAAATGCTGTACAGAAGAACTGAAGATCAACTGAAAATTTGAACAGTCTGCCAAGGCCTGAGCTTCAGGTTCTTTTCCCCCTTTCACTGTGGAAGTTATCATAGATACTGAAAGCAGTGAAAGAAACTGTATCCACTCTACTGCTATATGTGGTCTCTATATTTTGCAAGGTGAACATAGATTCTTATTTTCTCATTTCTCTGTACATGCGTAAAAGAGGGATTGAGCTTTAGCTCTTGTAATGTTAAAATGTGCTTTTAAAATCTGTAACTGATATACTTTCTTAAACGTAGCAAATTTGAAATTCTCTTCTTAAGACTGATTTGTTGAGGATGGGGATAAAATTCATCTTTTTTTTCATTTAAAATTTCCCCTTTCATTTTATAATGACTTATTTCCCCCCACTAACATGCCTTTTATTCCAGGCATTCGCCTGGCACAAGAATTTGATGATCCAAGGGTTAAAAGTGAAGTTAATGTCTATAAATCAGAAGACAGTTTAGCTTATCAGAGGTACTGTTTTTCACCTCAACAGACTGCTGGTTTTATCCTTGGTGCCAGGCTCTGCCTTATCACTTAACCATCAGCCCTGCAAACTGGAATGCTCTTCGTTTGGATTATTTACTTCTACTATAAACAAGGATTGGAGTAAAAAATTTCAATCATGGGGCCCATGTGCTGTGGAACCCGTTCATGGAAAATGACAGTCACGAATTGCAGGTAGTTGCTGGCTTCTGGAGAACAGGGCCATCAGTAGGACATTTTGGTTTAAATACAAGAGAATTTTGATGTGAAAAAACAAGGAAGAGGGTTCCTAGACTTTCATATCTGTAAGAGATTTTGTTCATTACATGGTTTGGTGTATAACACATGCAATGAAGGGTGAGCCTCACAGGACTGAGAATTTTGGTTTGGTTCTTCGCCAACATTTTTCTACTTTTTTCTGAGATTCTTAAGATTGAAAATTTGCAAAATTTCCAGTGCTGCTTGGTTTCAGCTGAGTTGTGCAGATAGCCTTTTTGTTATTAGTTCAGTATCTGCCCTTCTATCTGCAATCAGAGCAGGATTATGATGAGAATAAATACAAACAAGCAGACTGGTCTGAACACACACAAAAACATCCATTGGAATTTGGGTGTGGCAATATTAATATTACTCTAATAGGATCAGTCTGCTCCCCCCCGCCCTGCCAGTCTTTTCTGATTGTACTCAGATATGTCACAGGACCCTATGAGAGGGGGAAAGAAATTACAGAGTGTCTGAATTTTTCCATCATTTTATATTATCCAACAGAATATGTTAAAGTTCTCCCATTTTGAGAATCTTTGCCTTCCATTGCAAGCTTCCTTCTTTCTGTCCTACATGCCATTGGACCAGAGTCTGCTCCTTTAAAATCAATGGAAGACATAATTGTAAATATGATTGGCCCTTATGGACTGTTTATGCCTTTAAGTATGTGAGTGTATAAGAAAAAATGGCTTCTTTATTTCTGAGCTGAAGGAAAAGCTTCAGGGTTGTTTCTTGTGGAGCTATCTTTCCTGGGTAAAACCCCTGGAAGATAATAACGTTCTCTACACATATATTTAATGGGTTTATTGGCATGTTATAAAGAGTGGTGGCTCATGCACTGGCCAATATAATTGTTAATAATGGTATGTAAAATATTTATAAAGGTGTTATTGATTTGATGTGGATGTATTTATACATCCAGTGACGAAAAAGCATGAATAAATCATCTTTCTCCAAACAGTAACGATACTAGTAATAATGTAGTGTTATGTAATTCTCTCTCTCTCTCTCTCTCTCTCTCTCTCTCTATATATATATATATATATATATATCAATATTAATGCTACTAGCAGTGCAAATAATATGCATTGTATCTATTTATCATAGTGACCACTAAAAGCAGCCCAAATTTTGTGAAAGGATTTTGAGTTTTCATGAAAGAATTCTCAAATCAATGTAATTTAGTCATCTACATTCAAATCAAAAGACGGTTGGCCATGTTTGCTTCAGTGACTACTGCAATCAGTTGCAGTCTGAGTGGAAAGGCTTATGAAAAGGGCATGTTGGTATAAATATGTATTTGATTAACTAGTGCAACAGACAGATTCTGTTTCATAAATGTGTGGGCGGAGAGAGTTAAAAAAACTTCATGCATCAATCTCTCTGAGGCAGACACATTTTCATATTTAGTTCAGTGTGCTGCTGCCATTTTGTAAAATTCTTTTTTTTTTTTTGTGTTGAGAGTAGGGAGACTAATCTCTCCTTTGTAGGAATCACCACAAAAGTTCCCTAAAGTATGTTATACTCAAACATAGTAACAGCCATACTGGGTGACACCAAAGGTCCATCCTAGCCTAATATCCTGTCTTCCGACAGTGGCCAATGCCAGATGCCCTAAAGGAAGTGAACAGAATAGATCCTCATCAAATGATTCCTCTCCTGTTGCCCATTTACAGTCTCTGGAGAACAGAGCCTAGGGACACCATTCCTACCCATCCTGGCTGACAGCCATTGATGGACCTAACCTCCATGAATTTATCAAGTTCTTTTCTGAACTACTTTTAAAATCTTGGTCTTCACAACATCATTTGGCAAGGAGTTCCACAGGTAAGTGGTGTTTGATCACACCAGATCATAGTGGTCCCTTCTGGCTTTGAAATCTATGAATATTTGAGATATCTATTACTAATCCATCAATGCTATAACCTTCTTCAGCTGGAGAGAGCAACATTTCAAGAATCGTGAAAGTCTAAACCCATGGATCAAACTACAGACTGGCTCTTTTGTGAGTCATTAGGTTCTTTTACTGGGTTTTGTGCTCTGTGCCTTCTGAATGTGTAAACACGCAAAAACGTGAGGGGAAAAAGTTTGTTATAAAGATTGAAATAGATAATATAGATGTGGTTGGATATGCACAAAAGCCAAACAACTTTTGTACTAAAATGATAAACTTCGGTGCTTTGAAAGATGTTACAAATAGTCATATTAAAAAAATTATACCACGAGAAAAAAATAGTTAAATGTCATAATTTCTAAATATCATATTTTTCTATTCTTGTGGAAACCATTGGTTAACCATCTATTGTTTTTGGGTTACCACGAGCAAACCACAGCAGGGGAAGTGGTTTCAGAAGCAAATGGGTAGTATCATCCTTTTTTCACCTCCTTTTCTTCCCCCTTTTTTTTTTGTTTGTTTGGTTTTTTCCCTCCCTTTTGAGACACAAGATAATTTTCACAGGTGAAAATATTTCTTAATGTAAATGTCTTGTCCATTCAGGAAAATGGTAAGCCTCGGATTAAGGAAAAACAATTAAAAGCTTGTATGTGGACCCATTTTTTCCAGGGTAATATTTTTGCCAATGTTTCCACCCAAATCTCAACTTTCTTCAATTCTTGTGAAGTCTTCTAACTGTTTAATGGATGTTCTACATTTCTGATGGATGGTCTGCCCAGGACAGCAATGTTATGAAACATAAGATCACTATTTTAATTTTGTACTGAATCAAATTTTTAAGTATTGTGGCAGTTCATGCATTGTCAAGAGGGAAATTGAAGACCCTTTGCTCCCCTAATTAATGACTGTACCTTAATTTAATAAAGGTAATGAGAATTCTCTGTACACAATGGCAGAATCTACCTTAGTAGCATGCTAGAAAAATACGGACAGCTGTCAATAGTGTCTTGTGAATTAGGGAATTAAGGTTGCGAAGTTTAGGGCTGTGTCTCTGCAGCCGTGTAATTCCTGTATAAGCTATTCCAGAAGAGGTACTCTGGAATATCTTATTTAGAAATAGCACATCTACACACAAAATGCATTTCAAAATAGCACACAGCTATTATAAAATAGACCATCTACTACACACAATAGAACCTATTTCAAAATAGGGCCATTGGATGCACTGTGGCTTATTTCGAAATAGGCTGTATTCCCTGTCTACACAACCCCGTATTTTGAAATAGCTATAACTGTTCCTCATAGAGAGGGTTACCAATTTCGAAATAAGGCATGCACTATTTCAAAATTATTTAAAAAGAACAGCTGTGGTGTGCAGACACTCACATCATTATTTTGAAATAGCATCTGCTATTTCAAAATAACTGTGCAGTGTAGACATACTATAAAGGCCACATCTACACAAGTGGCTTTTGCTGGAAAAAATATGTGGAGCGTCTACATGGCAAATGCGCTTTGTTGACACTTTGTCTACAAAACCTGGCACACCCTCTGGCAGAGTTATACCTCTCTCTCCATTCAGGTACAGTGCCTCTCTTGACAGAGGTGTAGATGCTTTGGGGCCCTTTTGTCGGCGGACAGGGTTTCCAGTTCACCGTGCATCCCTCTTTGCAGAGCTTCTGGTCAGCCATTCTGTTGAGAGAGGGCAGACAGTCTGCTCTCTGTTGACTGAGTTGATTGCTCTTTCGATTTGCTTTTATCTGTAGTTGCGATCTGTCAACAGAAGTTTTGCTGGGAAATCCATCCTGACAGTAACTTCTGTCAACAGAGACTTCTTGAGTCACAGTACTGCAAGTAACAGGTCTGGCAGATCTGCCTATGTAGGGCCCCTTTTACATATCTCTTTTCTGAACCTTTGCTTTGTGAGCTTGGGTGCTTTCTTAGTTCACTTCATTTAAATCTATGAGTACAGAACTGGGCATGCTAGTCAATGAGAAGCTCTGTTCAGCTGATTACAGGAGACAGAGAAGTCCTGTCCATAGAATAGTGTGAGGCAACTGCCCTGGGCCCTATGCTTTGGGGAGTCTTAGGGAACCCAGGGCACTGATGGGGGGCGGGATCTAGCAACATCAGGAGGGTTGGGCCTGACCATGTACTCAGCAGTGGTGGAAACAAGGTGACCTGGTCCAACACTCCCCTAGCTCCCTGTCACATCACTCAGAGATGGGGACTTCAGGGAAGAGATGGAACCACCTCCCCAGCTGTGCCAGGAAGTGGAGAGATGCATCTGGGACAGAGCTGAATGAAGTGGGCAGGGCCCTACTCACTACCCCAGACCTGCTTTTTCTGAGTGACACAGCCCAGAAGATTAGCAGAGGACCTGGGCCCACCCCTGCACTCACCAGTGGTGGGGGAAGCATGCAGGAAGTGAAGCTACCCAGTCCCAGATGCATTGCTCCACTTCCTGCGATCGATGAGTGTGTGTGTGTGTGTGTGTGTGTGTGTGTGTGTGTGTGTGGAGGGGTCCCCGAGCAATGCAGTTGGGGGCTGGGAGACTGCAATGCAGTGAGCTTGGTCTGGGTTGCTGCATTTCCTGCTGTCACTGGTGAGTATGTGTGTGGGGCCAACCCCCCCTCCACCCACTGACAACTTGGGCTGTGTCATTTGGGGGAAAAGGTGGAATGGGGTTAGAGCAAGGGCAGGAAGAGGCTAGGTGGGGAAGAGGAGGGGGGTTATCCCAGGCCCTGCACTCCACAAGAATTGACCCTTACTGGAAGCTAGTCCCAACTTAGAGTGGTATGAAATACAATGACCTTAGAAGGAGCTACCAGCTCCCCCTTGCTTCCCAGCTTATCCTCATCTTTCCATAATTAGATCTCCCCGTGCCATAGTGGTGTGGGGTATTGAAAACTCTGAGATGAAGAGTATTTCTGACATATAGGGATAAGGCCATAATGTACTCCTATAAGTAACGTTTCCATTGCTTACAAGCATTTCAGTTAGCACTGACTTGTGCCCAAGAAGGGTGAGAGGTTTGTGACGTTGCCAATAACCTCATTAGAAAGCCCTGAATAAAAAAGAAAAGCTTGTAGAAAATAAAGACTATCCATAAAATATGATTTATTGCTATATAGTGGAGTTCTAAAGAACGTATGAAGTAGGAGCTCAAAACTGAAACTGAGACATAAGTATATCCCTGCAAATCTGCAGATATCTACTTTATATACACAGGCATCCTCATCCATGAATGTGGATGCAGATATCTGCAGCTCATTTTTGCAGCTAAGGATGTGGATACCAATTTTGTATCTAAAACCCTGCAAATTTGCAGATATGTACATTAAACACACTGATGTGGATGTGGGTATCCACAGCTCAATTTTGTGTCCGCACAAGGCTCTAAATGTAAGCAGAATATAGTCCTGATTTGACAAGAAAGAGGAAGTGTTATTTTTGAAGATAACTGGAATTAAAACTCATTTTATTTTCCCATGTATGACTCTGCCACGGTTCGGTGATCTCTTTGGTATTGAGTGATATTTTATCAGTCAGACAAAATAATATTAAACTATTAATATCATTCTGCTAAAACAGATTAGAATAAAGATTTAATGTTCTTTTCAGTGAAGAGCTTGATGCCCACCATGCAGTTCTGAAATAAAATGGAAACCAATGAGCCAGCTCAAAGTGACAGCTCTCCGTGGTTTTTGGGCCTCGCATACATTTTTATAAAACATACTTTAGAACTTTGAAATTGTTAAATTTGGGTGTGGGGTGGGAATTAAATTGTGTTCTGTTCCAAACCCGAAAAACAAGCTAGGACTGTGGGTTTACGGCAGTCCAATAACTTACGGCCCTGGCTGGTGTGCTATTTCTGATACATTAAGTTAGTGTATGCTAAAATTGATGATTTGGTTAATCTCATAGATTAAAATAAGACAATTCTAAAAGAAAAAAAAAGTGTTAAGGTTTTCAGACCCCTTTATATACCTGAATGTTGCTAAGAATTTCTTGGAGTCCAATGAATACCAAAAGATAGACATCCCTAAACAGAAGTTTAAGCAATTCTCCCTTAAAATAATGATATCCACAGGATGGTACATGGGGAATATAGAATTTTAGTAACAGTGGAGACTACATGCCTTCATGCATCAAACTGAAATTTAGCCCAGCTGAAAATGGAGTAGAATCACCTTCTCACATAAATTTGGAATTGCTGTTTTTAGTTTTTCTTCATGTAAAGAAATTAAGTATTAGCGTTTATAAATAACTGGATTATCATAATTCTGGTTTTCTTAATCTGTTCTTTCACCACTGAAGCAGAAAAAATGGTTTAAAAAAAAAGGCTGCTATAGAAGTAGCACCATCACTGGTAAGCCTGGCAATGGCATAGTATACTGTTAATGTTATGCTGGTGGTTTATTTTTACTTCCAAGTTAGCTTTGCATCAGAGCAGACATCCCTAAAATGCATTAGCCTTGCAGCACAGGAGTGGAAACCTATGAAGCAGGAAGCTAGTCTAGGTCTTCAGGGAAATCTTGAGTGCTTTGGGGAATGATTTATTTTCAAAAGGTTTAAGCCAAATCAGCTCTAGAAAAGATGAGAAGATACAGGGTAAAGCCAGCTTGGCTCTAAAATTGACTTGCCCTTTCTACAAATAATCTCAGTGACACAACACACTGCTTTATATTTTTACAGACACTCATTCATAGAAGAACATAAGCCCTCAGATACATGACAGATTTTATGACTGAAAGATAAGCCATTGAAACCTACAGGACAAGATGGTCCATGGCCATGTTACTGCCTATATGGTGTTGTAAGTGTAACCAGGGGGCTCTTGTACTTTTAGATCAGAGGTTTTATAGAAATAATGGATTTTGTCTCCCAGAGAATGCATGCTTCTTGAGTTAATGGTGATAGAGCCTCTGGCTAAGCTGCTGGGCTATTTCAGCAGTGCAGTTGTTCCTGATGAACCAGTAAGGATGTGTGTGGAATGAATTCTTCGTTCGGCATAGGAATGGTATCTGAAAAGAGAGAGATCAATGAAAGCCTTACAACACAGTTTTGGTAGATTTACTACAACTGCTTAGGGTACTTGAGAGGCCCCCTTGGCAATATTTATGGGTGAGGAGGAGCTCACTCTGGCAACTTTGGACCATGCTGCAAAACAACAAACAAATGGAAACACACCAGCCATTTCTGGTCTGCGTGCCAAGAGAAGCACAAAGTTTGTTGCACCATACAGTGTAAATCCTGCAGGGTGGAATCTGCAAGTGGCATGTTTTCTCTCCTCATTTCTCTCTCGTTAAAAAAAATAAATAAAAATAAAAACTGTTTTAAAATGGATTTTAAAATCAGATTCAGAAAATTCCACTGGCTATTGTGTACTAAAGGACGTGCAATAGGGCTATGGCTAAAATTTTCAAAAGAACCTCAGTGACTGAGGAACCTACATGTGATCTATGGTGGGACTTAGATGCCTAAATCATTTGGAAACTTTTGAAAATGCTGCTTTGCATTTGCTCTCCGTGTTAGCATTGCAGTTCCTTAACACTGTGCCTTAACACTGTCCATCTGGACAGGTGCCTGGTCTTCCCCCACTAACAGTGCCACGCCTTTTTAGGGGAGATGAGTCTATATAATTACTCATTTCCTGTCTTTCATTTCTGTATGAAGGGATATTTGCTAACTATCTGGCTCCCACTCAACTTTCCTGACGTTCTGGTTATAAGTGAGGGCATAGCACACTCCTGAAAACAACTTATGTGTCTGTTTCACAATCAACTGCCAAAAGAGAAGATCTAGATTTAAAAAATAAATAAATAAAATACTATATTCATTTTTAATGTAATCAGGAATTGATTTCAATGATTAGTAATATGTAGCCCTTGGGATTATAGTACTTCCTAAAAATGAACTTTGAAAACTATTAGTTCAGGGGAGAGAGGCTAGCAGGTGTTACAAAGCTTTGCAGGCAGGTACCTTTGAAAGCTCTGTTCCTCGTTACTTGTTACTAGTCTGTAAACATATCCATGTTTGTACTGTAGCTTTAAATTTCAATGTGGGGTAGCTTGTTTAGAGTATTGTTGGAAGCAAAATTGTGCCAGAGGGTTACCCTAATCTGTCTAATCAAACGTGGTACACACACAGGCTGTTAATTACGAGTGTATAACTTGGTACTTGAAAAGCTCAATCCCTGAAGTGTGAATTGGGGATCAGGCAAGATGAGCTTAAGGCTATTGTGTCCTCTCCAGAAACTCTACAGTGGCACAACTGCTACACTGCTTCAGTCGATACTCTCTTCAACAACAGGAGGGTTTCTGCCACTGCTGTAATTAATCCCTCTCCCAAAGAGGCAGTAACTAAGTCAAGAGGAGAATTTGTCTATTAATATAGTGCTGTCAACACTGGCTTAATGTTTTTGCTGAGGGCTGAAGATTATTCATATTGCTGAGATCAACATAAGTGGGTTGACCCTATCTTTTAGTGTAGACTTGGCATAATTTCTCCTCACGACCCTCAGAATGTAGATGCTCCAAATGAGTGTGGGGAATTCAGAGGCTGCCTTTTCCGGTAGGGAGTTACAATATTTGATTCCTGGAACACATGTGTTCCATAGGTGTTTCAGTAATTTACAAGTCTGAGTTGTCATTACTTGTCTGACAGTTTACAGGAGTGTTGGTTTTGCCTCTGGAGCTTACCAGTTCTGCAGATGCAGCCAGGTTTTTTTAAGAAGTCCAGGCACCGTAGACAGAAGTCTTCAGCAGTCAACAAGATTTTACCATCCTCTTACCTTGAAAGCTCTAAAACAACCATTACAAACTATTTATAACTCTCCTACATTTGGAATTGTGAACTTATAAAGGTCAGGTTACACCTGAGGAGACTTTGTAAGTTCTCGGGGCTTCGAAGTTTTTCTTCAACGGAAGTTATTTGGCTCCTAGAGTTTACAGTGTCTGCTCAATGCATCTTTGAAACTTTACGTGCCTTGAACCAAAGCTATTTGCCCTGAAGAGCTTATAAACCTTACATACTACATCAGCAGTTGTTTGTAAGCTCCTGAAGACCTCTCAAGTAGTTTACAATAAAAAATCTGCCGCAGCTTTCAGGGATTCAGTTTGTGTCAGTGAAAAAATGAGCCTTCTCAGTGTAACCGTGAATAAAACAATCCTAGGAATTCATTTTCACTTAACAAATTAGTGAAACAAATGTAAAGTTTCTAGGCAAATCTGCTTTGTTAAAGTATAAATCTATAAAGAGCCATAAGAATACTTCTAAAATTGAAGTCCTATGTCTCAAAAATGCCTTTTCTGATTAATGATGAAATTTTTAAAAATAATTCTTCAGAGCCTTGAGACTGCATACAGAAAATGTCAGGCAGAAAAGAGGTTTCTTCTCCCCCCCACAAAGCTGGAGAAAGTTAAAAATTCAGTCTGCTATTAGAAGACACTCTTACAGATTTAACCCAAAAGGCTTGGTCTACACTAGACCTCATAGTCGACTACAAATGTGCAGTTCTAGCCACGGCAATTGCATAGCTAGAAGTGATGTAACTTCAGTCCACTGTAAGGTCTGTTCCCAGTCAGGGAGATCAAAAGGAGTGTTTCTCCCTTTGGCCTCTCTTACTCCTCACAAGAGCAGGAGTACAGGGAGTTGGGTTGCTAACCCCAGAGAGGCCATTTCTACACAGGTCACTTTCTTCGAAAGTGGCATGGCAATACACAGCCTGAAATACACTAATGAGGTGCAGATGCAAATTCCCCATGCCTCATTAGCATACGGTCACGTGATTTGGAGTCCCGAAGACCGTTCTTCCGGACTCCAAAATGCTGTTTAGAAGCGTGGCCCCCGGGGGTCTTCCGGAAGGAAGTCCTTCTTCCAGAGACCCCTTCTTCCCAAAAATTTTCGGGAAAAAAGGGCATCTGGAAGAAGGACTCACTTCCGGAAGCTCTGCCGGGGCTGCGCTTCTACACGGCGTTTTGGAGTCCGGAAGAATGGTCTTCCGGACTCCAAATCATGTGACGTTATGCTAATGAGGCACGGGGAATTTGCATCCTCACCTCATTAGCGTGTTTTGGGATGTGTATTACCATGCCACTTTCAAAGAAAGTGGCCTGTGTAGAAACAGCCAGAGAGATTGATTTTGCATGTTTTGACTGGCCATGCAGAATTGAACTCTGTGAGATCTACCCTGAACAATTCGATCTCCCAGTAAGTGTAGACATACCCAAAGTGTCATCGGTCAAGGGTCTATAATACAGTAGTCAGCCTAAAAGGTTTAACAGATTTGACATTGTAATAATTGTACGTAGTGTAATACTGCACTATTCATAAATATAGAAAAATCCATGAATTTTACAGTAATGCTACTTATTTGCCAAAAACAACTGTAAAGATTTTAGTGGAAAACAGTGTAGACGGGAAATACATTTCTAGTTGATATCTGTTTTCAAAAACAAATATTTCTGGCAATACAAAATAGGACAAACTTTTAATTTGAAATATGCAAAAATAATTACGTACATTGCACTATGTATAGTATTTATTCCCAGGCGTGTGGGAAATATATGTTTTAGTCCTTTATGGGCAACTTGTTCAGTTCCACTGTTATTCCATTAGAACAGTTCTGAGGGGCAGGGAGGAAAGCTGAATACAATATATGCCAGATAGCTGTTTTTTAAAACACATGATTATTTTATTGGGGTGTACATTAATTAATCCTGAAATGAGATCCTGTGTGACATTCAGAGTTGTGTTGAGAAGCTCAGAATTTAAATATTTTAGTTTTACAACTCTGTTATGCTGGCAGCAAACAATAGTGTCTCAGTAAAGTCAGCATATGAATGCTGCTTGTGATGACATCTGGAAGACTTGTTTTATCTATAAGCACAGTTGTAGACAAATGAAAGCAGACAGATGTAAGGCTGGTGTGGCATCTTTGCCTCAAGCACTCTCTGACTGTACATTTTCCAGTGTGTCAAAAACAGGGAGCTTTTCTGTGGAATAGAAACATTCTGTCACATCTGTACACCAACTACTGTGCTGTCTTCTCTGAGCTCTGAGGTGTAAAACAACAGATACTGTTCAAAATTTAACACAAGGCCACATTTCAGTGTTGGGAGCTACCTGACTCTTCAGAGGATAGGCCACCAAAGGGCATAAAAATCACAAATTATGAGATTACACTACTCTTTCTGTTAACAGCAGCTTTCAGGAGACAATGGCAGTGTTGGCAGAGAGAAGTACAAATGTTTCTGAGTCTCTTTCACACTGAGGTTGCATTTAAATAATGAATGTGTCTGAAGGGATAGTGGGAAAAGATTCTGTATTTGTGTCCAGAGAAGTCTGAGAAGGACTCTCCCACTCAAAATGTTAGCCTGAGCCTTAGCATGCGTAGGCACTGGCTCCAGAGGTTTTCTGGGGATGGAGCATCCAAATGGAAAAATGAAAGGGTGCTTAGTACCCACCAGCAAACTGCCCTCTTCTGCCTTCCCGCACCTCCTGTCCTCTGGCAGCCCCACTGATCAATTCCTCCCACTCCCTCTCCATGCTCCTGCCCACTGCAGTCAGCTCTTTCACGGCATGCAGGAAACTCTGGGGGAGTGGGGAAGTTTCACAAGAGAGACTGGTGGAGTGGGGACAGTCAGGGTAAGCCGTGCCTGTGTTAGCGTGTGAAGCCCTTACTCAGTGCCTTTCAGTTTAGTTTAATTTTGTTGAGAGAAAAATAAATGTATGTGATAAAGAAAAAAAAAGAGGGAGGAGAGGGTTGGAGTTGGATTTTTTTGTGAATGACTTTTTTGAAGTTTCCAGGCACCTGAGCAGTAAAAGTCTCTCGACTTCCAACAGTGTGTACTGTACAAATTTGTGTCTTTAGAAGTAAGTCCAGAGTATGCGCCACCTAACCCTTTGTTAATGATGTTCAAATGCATAATTTTTATTTATTTTAAATCTTGGGAGTCCTGTATAAAGTTCAGCCTTTGCTAAAAGAATTTCATGTCCCAGAGCCTATGCTGAGCAAAAGAAACATGTTAGATGAGTATAGGCTTAAGCAAATAACAATATAAATCTTAAATAAGAAGACAATGGTAATCAAGGACAAAATCCCAAAATTCAGTGTACCTTTTCAACAATTTACACTCTTGGTTGCATTTGGCTATATAAAAGCTGGCTGTTTTTCTACTGTAGCTTATGTTTGGAGGAATCAGTGGGACAAGGTAGTGAAGTGCACAAGTAGTGGAGAATGGTTATGCTATTAACCTGGGAAAATGCACAGTTGTCCATTTCCTATTGTGTCCCCACCTCACTACGATCAATCCATTCAGAGTGCTTTGTATTCAGAGCCCCAGGGTCCCAGATAAGTGCCTTTGTGTATATAAAACGGCACTTTTTTGTTTTACATGCAGTTAGCATGGGGCAGAGGAAGTGAGTGTGTAATCGTGTATGTACAGCAAATAGCCATTTGTACCTGCAAGGAGCAAATGGGCCTACTCAGATGGATGGGTCGGTCTTTAATAGCACTTGAGTGAGCTGATAGACAGACATAGATGTACCTGTTACACCAGAGACCTGAGGCCCTTGTACCTTTGCATGACTTTTCACTTAAAAACTACTGTTTGTGGTTCAATGACTCCATCACTCTATTTGTGTTCCTTTGCTTGTAAGACCATAGACTGCTCCTGAGAGTACTGGTGTCTAAAATTTTAATGCTGTAATGCTGACCCCTTGGTAATGTGCCTGTATTGGAAAGCACATTAGCTATAACTTGAAGGATGTAGTTTAACAGCCAGCAGTAAATATTTTACTTTGTTCTTCAGAGTAAGCTTTTTGTCCTTTTTTTTTTTTTAAATGTCCAAAATATTGCAGAACTAGATCGAATAAACTGTCCATAGAGCATATAGTTCTGTATCCACTAAAGTTTCATATCCCATCGTGGGTTTTTTTTGTTTTTTTTACTTAATTAATAGAAGATATAATGGACCATGACAGCTACAAGGATGCTACTTCTGGGTCAGTTCAGAGTTCATCTCATCAGGTTACTCTGCAGAAGAAGTTGGGAAAGCTCAGGCTATTTGTGATTATAAATTTGATGGGTAATATATTACTAGTAGTAGCATCATTTGTTAGCAGATAACACCAATATGATTTTGGTCAGTCCCAAGCAGTGTCCTGCATACTATATATTATTAACTAGGTAACCATCCATCTGAAGCTAAAACTTTTGTGATTTTCTGACAAACTGAACTGCTCTCCTGCTTCTGGTATAATGAATATAGCACAGTTTTTTTTTTTACTTTTTTTTATTCAATCAAAATATTGCTTACAATAACCTCTTTTGCATTAAGCAAGATTTCACTTTGTTTTCTAACAGTTGTTTTTTATTCTTTTACTCTTATTTTTAAAGTCCTTATTTTCTTATGTTTTTAGGAGAGATCACAGAAGAGGATTTTTACTGGGTTAATACTGTATAAGTGTCTGTTCATTTAGATTATATACTATGATTGCTTGTTAGTTAAATTGCAGTATTTAGAGACTCAAGAGTCAGAACTGCAGCCCATAGTGGCTACAAGCTATACACACAAAATTCATTGCCTAACACTTCCTGCATAAGTACATTTAAATACAATTAAATGTATAAAAAAGTATTGATTTGTATCTTCATTGATTATTATTTTTGTGGATTACTTTGGCCCCTTTTCTCACATTGTATGGGTTCCTACTATTACAGTAAGTCTGTTGAATTCAGTTGGGATTTTTGAGAAGGTAGGTATGAACAATGTGATTAAGGCAGGCAGAATCTCTTCCTGTTAGTACATAAGGCACCAAAAATATGCTATGAGCTTAAATATAAATAAATTGTTTTTTTTAAACATCCACTGATAGCATAGTATTGATTTGTTTATCTTCATGTTTTTACCTTGGTTTTGATCTCTCTTACAATAAACTTGTTCTAAATATTTCTAGGTTCATAGTTGTTCTGCCCCTGGGGAGAACAGGATGCAAACCTGCTTAAGATTATGACTTGAAAATGAGGGATGTCTGTCACGTGGTCATCCTGAAAACCATGAATTTTCAATGCCATGATTGACAGTGTTTTCCAAGGGGACCCTTGTAGCTGGGGAACAGCAGCAGCCGGGGGTATTCTGCAGGT
The DNA here is from genome assembly GCF_033958435.1 of Carettochelys insculpta. Classification (NCBI taxonomy): domain Eukaryota; kingdom Metazoa; phylum Chordata; order Testudines; family Carettochelyidae; genus Carettochelys; species Carettochelys insculpta. Next base: position 35,535,001 of record NC_134141.1, on the reverse strand, counting down.
CAGCTTAGAAATTCTTTGGCAGAGCTGCATGGATTGTGCACAGCATTGACCCATGCTGTGGGCCTATTTCCAGTCAGACTTGTTACTAATTTTACACCACAGCAATTCCACTGGCTTTCTCTGAGTTCGTATGTGAGATCAGAATCAAACCCTGTGCCTGCCCTGTGTTCCTCTCCCCTTACTGCCATCCTTCATAAGCACTGACCATTCACTTCTGCACAGAAGCATGCAAATGAAGTTTGAAGTTGTGACTAGAGTAATAAAATATAAATATGGCCTCCATGTATGTGATAGAGCTGTTTGTTTAACTTCCTTTCTCCAGTCTTGCATGCCGAGCATATGCTCTGCTTTAGCCATTGTCGTGCATGGATTTAGCTTTAGGGAGCAGCTGGTGGGAGATTTTATGACAATTTCATACATGTCATGTTGTAATAGGGCAGTTCTTAATGGTAATGTGAGAGGAATGACACATGTACAGCTCTTTCCCCCATTGTAGTGTGGAATGCTCATAGTTCCCCATTGCATAAGGGGCATCCCTTTGTCTTAATCTGAGCCCTCAGTCTTACCCTGCTCAGCCGCTCACTAGTATCAGTATTGATGTGCTTCTTCTCTTTATTCTGAATTGACAAGTCCCTTTTGCAATGAGAGCAATGGATGCAATGGAATAAATAACGTAGTTATTTCATTTTGATTGTACACACAAGTCTGCTGAGATCCCTGTGAGGTGCTTCCAGTGTACTTCACCAGCATCCATGTGGTTAATTTAGGTCACAGCTAATAAACAATTGTGCATTAGATTATCTATTCTTATTGCATGTAACAGTCTTTTCATTTTGTAATGTTTTTAGGCTGAACAGTCTGTGTTCACTGAAGAATAAAATCAGAAATTAAGTGATAGACAATGAAGAAAAAGTCTGCAGGTTAACACCTTGCTGACTGTGCGTACTGAGTTTTGGTGTTTTTCTGTTCATGTTGTACTTTTCTTGGATCTGATTCTTGTTTACTTGGATAGGCATAAATCAGGAGCAGCCTTTGTTAAATTGCATGTCTGTAAGTGAGATGAGGCTCAGACTATCTCTTGTGACTTGAAGAAGCAAAGGTTTAAAACCAAGTAAAGAAAGTTAGATCTATGTAAAGAAATCAGTGTTGTATTGAGTTTTGGTAGAAATATATCATAGGTCAGCTACTGTAGTACCCTGACTACCTGTTGCCTCTGCTTTATGCTTCACCTGAATGCACACATGACCTTCTATTTTCACAATATTCTGGTGCCTTAAACATTTTGAGGACAGGCAAGGTCTGGGCTAATTTTCTGTGGCTAGAGGGGTGCAGTGAAGACAGGAGTCTATTTACCTTGACAGAAAGGAAAAAAAGAAAAAAAAGATCAGCAGAGCAAACCAAGAAATGCAATTTTTTTTCAACAAATGTAACATGGTAAGTTTAAAATGAACTCTGAAGAAGCAAAGTAAAAGGAAGTATGAAAAATAAAGAGTTTGTAAATCACTTCTATTGCCAAACTGTTTTTTAAAAATGACTGCAATGCGTGTTTATGCAGGGATAAGGGCCTTATCCTGTTCTTAGCCAATACAGGTAGCTTCCTCTGAAGAGAACAGGAGTTGTAAGTGCAGAAGCTAAATGTAAGAAGGTGGCAGACTAAAATATTAAATTTCTTCATTTATATTAGTTATTTTATTATTAGTTTACTTTTTCATTCATTATGCTAAAGTGGTATTTCTTTTATTCATATGTGAAAATGGGGGAGAACTGAACCTAATTCAGATCTAAGTTCTCAGTCAAGTGTTGGTACAACAAACTATTTCTTTGCCTTTTCCGGTGTTGATAATCCTCCAAGCTGTCTGCATTTCAGATACTTTGACACACTCAATTCAGAGCTAGCCATGTGGAGTAATAGTGTGGAAGTCCTTTTTCTGGACTGATCACTACCTCTGCTTTAATCTCAATAGTTCAGTGAAGGGAGAGAGGGAGGGAAGAAAAATTGCTCTGCTGAGTCTGACATTAGATATGATTTCAAGATAAATCTCCGTTTTGCTTACTGACAGTGGTATTCTATCCCAGAGGTCATACTCACTTTTGTTTTCATTGCTTTGCTCCTAAAATGTTTATTAGCCATACTGTCAGCCAATTGATACAGACACACCGGGACCATGAGATGCTTTTGATCTTTTAAGATTTCTTTAATTGGTTTTGTACCCTACATTTGGCAGAAGAGTTATCCAAATCCATTAATTCAGTCCTGGTAAGGAAATGGACTATAATGATGGTAAAGATTGTTATTGGAGAAGGGGTAAATACATTTGGCACACATCCTTTTACTTCATCACTTTTGCACAAATATCAGCCAGACCTAGAGAAGGAGCTTACTGCAGCATTCTGCACTGTCATGTATCCTCAGAGATGAAATAATCCTTATCCCCATCTTTGAAGCCTAGGTTCTTTGCATATGGAATCCAGAAGTCTCTTCCTAGGTAAGGTTGAAGCAATTATTATGAGACCATTTTTTCATTCTCCAGTTCTCTTGTAATTGTGGGAGAGTGGGGAAGGATAACATTTTGAAAATAAAGTTACTTTTCCTGAGGGAAGTAGAATTCATTCTGATTTCTTAAAGGAATTTAAGTAAATATTTTAGATATGGGGAGACTGGGAAGTGACTTTTTTTAATGTTTGCAACAGCAACATGTCTAATGGCTGAGTATCTCTATTTTAAATAGCTAACGCAAGATTCACCAATTGAATATTTTTCCTCAGAATTTTGTGCACAGACTGTTTTTCCAGAAATTTTAATATAGTATTACAGGTTGAATATCTCTAATCCAGAACTTTCCATCCATTGACATCCATAATTCAGCATGATTCTAGTTAGCTGGACAACAACTTATCATGGGTATGGCAAGAGTCTTTCAGTCCCATAAAGTTTGATTACAGTCACCAGTCCTGGTTCTCAGTGGTCTGTGCTGTTATTTAGCTGTAATTTACCCCTAAATGGCTTCCAACAGCACAGAAGGCAGTTTGACCTCCTTTGGTCTGGCAAATTCTCTGATTTGGCACAAGTCAAATCCCAAGAGTGTCGGACTAGAGGTTCAACCTGTAGTAATATTTCTGATTAATGTTTGGGTCACCATCTCCGAAGCAACTGGGGGAAATTATACCACCAGATTATCTTCATTGTACAACAATCTAACTTTTAAAACCCAGTGACATAAGACTTACATAGACTTTTGACATGGAAAAGGGGCACTAAGGGGGAAAATTGTAGAAGAGACGATTCTTAACTATTGAATTTCAACATGGAAAAATATATGAATGCCGAATGGGCTTTTCTGACTCTACATTGCCATTCCCCTCTAAGACAGTGCCAAATCTTTGAACCCTGGTCCACATTCCTTCCTAGTTGACCTAGTACATACTGTACTTCTGAAGTCCCCAAGACTACTTACTGAACTTAGAACAGCAAGTCTAGTGTACGGTGTACTTGGCAACATATGGATGTCTGTTGCTAAGCCATGTAGACTCAAGAATACAATATTACTTTTGGATGACAAAAACCTGTCAGGTAGAAGAAAGAGAGGATCAGGCTCCTTTCAGCACATGGAAGGAAATCCTTGACCCCACTGAAGCCAATGGCAATATTCCTGTTGATTTCAGTGGGGCCCATTATTTCACATGTGTCAGAAAGTTATGCAGTGATATCGTTGTGCACTTCAGTCTATGGACAAAAAAACTGTGCGCTTTTAAAGAGAACATATGAAAGGTGTGTGGTACTTTCATTGCTCAGTTCCATAATTTTTAATGCTTAAATACCTGTAGCATTCTTGATAAATATATTTTCTAATGGTGTATGTACTACTGCTGCAACATGAAATTAGTACTTAGCAGTTAGTAATTTTTTGTAATTTTAATTGGTAATATTTTGTCTGGCATCTTGATAGAAACTTGCTTACAAAATTGTGGCTGGTCATATTGGCTACGTCTACACGTGAAGCCAACATCGAAATAGCTTATTTCGATGTAGCAACATCAAAGTAGGCTATTTCGATGAATAACGTCTACACGTCCTCCCGGGCTGGCAATGTCGACGTTCAACATCGACGTTGCACAGCACCACATCGAAATAGGCGTTGCGAGGGAACGTCTACACGCCAAAGTAGCACACATCGAAATAAGGGTGCCAGGCACAGCTGCAGACAGGGTCACAGGGCAGACTCAACAGCAAGCCGCTCCCTTAAAGGGCCCCTCCCAGACACAGTTGCACTAAACAACACGAGATCCACAGAGCCGACAACTGGTTGCAGACCCTGTGCCTGCAGCATGGATCCCCAGCTGCCGCAGCAGCAGCCAGAAGCCCTGGGCTAAGGGCTGCTGCCCACGGTGACCATAGAGCCCCACAGGGGCTGGAGAGAGAGCATCTCTCAACCCCTCAGCTGATGGCCGCCATGGCGGACCCCGCTGTTTTGAAGTTGCGGGACGCGCAACGACTACACGGTCCCTACTTCGACGTTGAACGTCGAAGTAGGGCACTATTCCTATCCCCTCATGGGGTTAGCGACTTCGACGTCTCGCCGCCTAACGTCGAAGTTAACTTCAAAATAGCGCCCGGCGCGTGTAGCCGTGATGGGCGCTATTTCGAAGTTAGTGCCGCTACTTCGAAGTAGCGTGCACGTGTAGACACGGCTATTGTGTGTTTATAAAGTGGGAGAAATAAAGGCTTTAGTTGTCTTTTTCTTCCATACCTGCACACACAAATCAATACTAGAGGCCACAGTTCCCTTAAACCAGGGGTCAGTAACCAAAATAACAAGAAGAGCAATTTTTCCAGTTCAGTATAAAAACTCAGTAATTCAAGCGCTGTGCAATGCATGTGAATACGAGATGGTCCTTAATAAATAACATCAAACAATATTTTTGAAACCCCTACAAAACCCAGCACACACACAATGATTTGTAATGTGATATATATTTACTGCAGGACAGTCACAAACTTTTTACATATTCTATTTCTTCATACTTTGTGTGTGTTCGTACCGCTGTCATCCTGACTTTCACTCCTGAACTTGCTCTCTCTTTGCAGGACACTAGGTGGAGTTTGAGAGCACATATTGTTTGCTGTTTGTATATGAGATGTTCATTTCTGAGCTTTTAGATATTGGGTATTTTTTTTAAACTTTGCAATTATAGCATTGGGAGCCACAAAGAAGTCCTTAAGGAGCCTAATGTGTCTCCAGAGTTGCAGGTTGCAGACTGCTGCTTTAGACACTTCAGCTTCCCTTGTGCCACAACCAGTATCCATCCTTACACAGATGAGAGGTTATATAAAATAATCTCACCAATTCCATGCAGGTTCTTCCATTCCCAAAGGACTAGCCACATTTCTATTTTAATGAGCTCCTTAGGATCTGACTCAAAGAGCACACTGTGCCAATCCTTTAGAATCTAAAATCTAAAGGTTTATTAATAAAAACAAAAAAGAACAGGGTGATAGTAATACTGTTAAAGCAGTCAAATTACGTACATCAGTCATAAAGTTCTTGATGCAGGCATGCAGCAGATGGAATAAGCTGCTATCTTAAAAGTCTCTGGAGTACACCCTTTGTTAGGATGGGTCAGTGATCCTTCCAGGCTCAGTTCATAGCATACGTGTTCCTGAAGTGATGAGCTTGACTGAAGACTGCAGAATGAAAATGGAGAAGTGAAGACAAAATGGAGGAACCTCAAGGTCCCCTTTATACCAGTGTTCCTCCCTGTGTGAAAGCATGTCCCAAATGGAGAATCACATGAGCAGGTCACCTGTCTGTGTCCTTTTATGGGCATTCTGACATTGCCAGTCTCCCACAGCTAAAGTCCTGAGGTGTAGATTGGAGTCAAGTGCTACTTTATCTGGTGCCCCACCTCCTATTATAGCCTCCCAGAGGCTACAATTTTAACTACCAGTACAGAGCCATTATATTTAACTCCACTTATAAAATTATGTAAACATGTGATCTGCATAAACAGATTCAGTGAATCACCAGCTTTCTTTAGACAGCTAACTTGGCCATTTGGTACAAATCTAGGACATTGATTACAATCACAGCTCCCCTAATTGAAAAAAAAATCAGTAAAGAAAGAAGACATCAGAAATGTAAATCTTCCAGCAAAATTATTATAAGCAAACATGAATTTAATTTTTAAGTGTGAAAAATATTATGACAGACCCATGTAAAAGAAAAAGCATGCCATAGAAACTTAGAAGAATTGTATCAAAGACCCACTGCTTTGCCCACAAAAGCTTATGCTCCAAAATATCTGTTAGTCTATAAGGTGCCACAGGACTTCTTGTTGTTCTAGAAGAATTATAGCAGATTAGGGATGGGAGAGATCTCAGGAGCCTGTTGTCTGGCTAGGCACTGTGGTCCGAGGCATTTAGAAGGGGGTTTATATCATTTACAAGACTTGGACATGCTGGTAGAATTTAAAAACGGATTCTCAGCCTTAATTTTGAATTCCTTATCACTCACTAGTGGGGCAAATTTCTATTTTTTTGTATGGAGTGTAGACAACATAAGGTGCCTGTATATTAATTCAGTTTTGGAAGTCTTTGTACGTAGATGTATGTATTTCTTATTTAAGTATAAGTCTTTAAGATATGTACAGTGAACTCTTATATTTGGTAGCCGCAGGACTGGGAAGTTGCTGGATATTCAAATATTCTGGATAGTAGAGAGGTATCCCTAGTAATTAATAACACATGAAAAAAAAAGAGATTAGATATTAAGAAACTAACAAAAATGTATTCAGAATACTTTATTTACCAACAACAGTAGTATTGTACACTGTTAGCTTATATTTGCTGCATTTACTCTCACGATACTGTACTTACGGAAAACGTACCTAAAATTTACATATAGTTAAAATGCCAGCTATTTGACAGTTCTGGATAATAGACTGCCAGATGTGAAAGTTGACTGTGTTAGTTATGCACCTCTCTATGGCATACTATATAAATACAAGTTTAACATTCAACCAAATTATTAACAAACCATTGAAAGTGGCATATTGGGCCCAAGTCTCATTTACTTTCTGGTAGTTAGAAGAGGCTTGTTACGTGGGTGTGAATGGTCACTCTAATATTATTAATACCATTTCCCATATTTTCACAGAAGGAGTGAAAGTTTTTATGCACACAGCCAAAATAAAGTGCAAGTAGAAATGAAGTAAACCTTCTGAAACTTTGCACAGGGTAAAACCGACAACTTTTGCCCCAGTGGAAACTATGGGAAGGAAATCAGACAAAAATTCTCCAACAGTAGAAAGTGCGGATGTTGATTCACATTACACATTGTTCTGCCTTGCATTAGTGAATGCTTCTAATTTGCAGACTGGTTAGTTTGATGTCCTATGACATCTTTTCATCTAGGGTCTGGCCAGGTCAGAACTGTGCTGCACTGAACTGTGACTCTCAGTAATAATGTTGCTAGAAGGGTCAGATACTTTAGTGAAATAATTAGAGGAGATGAGATGGGGTGCTGAAATTAGTGGGTGAGCGCCTCATGTATTTCAGAAGCGCTAGCTGGCTGGCAGGAAAAGATGCTGATATAAGATCACAAGATTTGGGATACCAGGAGTGTGAATAAAATAATACCTTTGTTTAGAATTTAAATCCCTCCTGCTTTTTGTTTGGAAAATCTAAACCTGTCAGCCAGGGATTTGCAAAATCAAAACCACTTCCTTGGTTTACCCATCTCCAGTGTACACTGACCAAGTTAGCTAATAAAGGAAAATGAATTAAAAGGATTTATAGTCAGATAGCATGAAGAAACAGCTCCCCATTTCACTTTAAGAAATCACCAGGTGCTCGGTATTCTGCTGCCCTCCAATCCTCAGTGCATTGCATTTGCAGGCTTTAGAGACTCTTCTTCCTGTTGAGCAGTGGCTCTTACTGCAGCTCTCTCTGTTGCACAGTAAAATATTCCCAAAATGCACCCTGAATTGCACTGAGGAATCAGGATAAAAGACAATGTTTGATTTATTAATTTCTAGTGGATTAGAACTGCAAATGTTTGCTATGTTTTTAATTTGAGAAGCAGAGAGAATCACAGCAGCTTTTAATTATGCATTTTGTGTAATGCAGCTCTGAATAGAGCAGAGCAAAATTAAAATTGTGGATCAAATGCTAAATCTGAGAAGAGGTTGAAGTGAGCTGTAGTGTAATGCTAATGGTTTTGCGTCTTCCTGGCATTATGTCAATAATAGCTCTAATCACATTAAGTAGAGAGCCCATTAGCTTATTCTCTTCAGCAGCATGCACCATAGCAACATATTGTGAATCTTGAAATAACTTCTGTCATGAAATCTCTTTCAAAACATGGTCATGTATGGGCTAAGGAGAATGCAAAAAAGGCCTGGTATTAAACAGAACAACGGAAAACAGAACAAAAAAACAGAAAAACTTTCATTCTTCTACGAGTGTCCCCGTGGGTGCTCCACAATAGGTGTCGGGCTCGCCTGGCGCCGCAGATCGGAATTCTTCCAGCAGTTTCTCCTGGATTGCGCATGCGCTGGCGCGCGCCACTCCCTTGCATGTCCCCGGCCACGTGCGTGATCCAGTCCCTGCCAGTTCCTTCTCTACCGCCATCGGCTGCAGACGGAATCTGCTCAGGCTACGGCCAGAGTCAGATTAGCTAGAGTTTTACGTGTAAATTGTTGTTTTTTTCTTTCTAAAAAAAAAAAAGAGAGAGAGAGAAAGCAAGAGAATAAAAAAAAAAAAATAAAAATATATAATAAAAAGAGAGAGAGGAGCGGAGAAGACGCATGGACGTGAAGGCCAGTAGGCCTCCCGCCGCTGCAGGCTGGTGTCCGCGACGGGTAAACAGGCACGAATTAAGTGCGAAGTGCCCTATAAACAAAAAGACTCACCGCGATGTCCTCTTCAGGCTTTAAAAAGTGTGAGTCCTGCCGCGAAGCTATGCCGGCCTCCGATGGGCATAGTGAATGCATTCGGTGCCTGGGAGAATCACACGTTACCCAGAAGTGTTCCCACTGTGCTAAGCTCACAGCCAGGGCCAGGAAAGACAGAGAAATGCGGCTAAAAATGCTCCTGTTCGATTAGGCTCTCCAGCCCGACTTGCCGGAGAGGCCTCAACCAGAAGGGCCCTCTGGGCTCCACAAAAGGAAAGCGGTTTCCCTCACCCCCTCGGTGCAGAAACGGAGGAAGCTCTCTCCAGCCCGATCCCTGCCGGTGGTCTCAGCGAGCGGGACGGGCGGAGCACACAGCCCCCAGCCACATACTCAAACAAGCGGCAGCACAGCAACGCACGTGGCAGAGGCTGAGCCTCCAATTACCAAACAGCCAGCATGCGCGGCACCTAGAGCGGCGGCCAGGCAAGCTCCGGAACCGGCAGCACCGCCACAGGCGGCACCAGCGGTGCAGGGCCAACAGGCACGGAGCCTGCAGGCACCGGAGGACGTTATCCGCACGGCACCGCAGCTGAGTGGGCCAAGCGCGGCGCCGACAGCAGAGCCGAGATCCCTGGCACGGGAGGGGAAAGGCAAGAGCAAAAACCCAGCACTGCAGCCCTTCTCTGGACAGGGCTGCAATGCTGCTATCAACAAGCCCTCCCCTTATGCTGCACACGCCACCCAGAAGATCTGGGTCTCCACCAGCCTATCCAGAGCCTCCTTCTCCGTTCCTCCAACCTACCTCACCATGGCTTGGGCCACCTTTGCCCTTTCTGGGATTGGATCCCTTGGAGTACTATCACAAACCAGCTTCACCGTTATCTGTATCGTCGTGGAGATCTCGCTCTCCCAGACATCGGGGGTACGCACCCCGAGAGTGGTCCAGGTCTCCATCCCCGGACCTGTGCCCGTGCTGCCATGGTCGTTCTTATCATGCTGGACACAGACACCCCAGGCCTACACCTAGGGGCAGGTCCCCCCCGGCCGTCCAATACCCCTGTGGACACTCCCGGCCGGGGATGGAAACACAGCTATCTCAAGGAGAGTTAATTTTAGAACCCCGAGACTTTCCTTCACAATCCTCCAGTGAGCGGGTGTACCATTGGCCACAGGAACCTGAGAGTTCGAGGGAGGTTTACCCTAGTGGTTCCTCCTTGTCCTCCCCTGACGAGGCCACAGCCCCCGGGGACGTTGCTCCCCCAGACGACCTCAAACAGTTTCAGGAGCTGTTTAAAAGGGTGGCTTTCACGCAAGGCATCCAAACGGCAGAAGTGCAGGAGAAACATCACAAACTCCTGAAAAATTTGAGACCCCCGGCTTCATCCAAAATCACTATCCCGCTCGACAAAGCCATTGTGGAGTCAGCCACTACCATATGGCAGACCCCGGCCTTCGCTCCGCCTATGAACAAGAGAGCGGATAAGAAGTACTTCGTCCCGGTGAAGGGCATGGAGTTCCTTTTTAGTCACCCACAACCAAACTCATTGGTGGTAGAATCGTCTCAGCAGAGATCAAAGACTTCTCAGTACAAATTGGGGGATTCAGACAAAGATGCCAAGAAGCTAGAGCTGTTTGGCAGGAAGGTATATTCCTCCTCCACCCTGCTATTGAAAATGGCAAACTATGCAGCACATCTAGCGAACCATAATTTTGATAATTACTCCAGGCTTACTTCTCTCATGGATTCGCTTCCAGAAGATAAAAAGCCGGTGCTAAAGGCAAGTGTGCAAGAGGGCTACACAGCTTCGAGGACGGGAGTCCAGATCGCCCTGGACGTGGCGGACATGGCGGCACACTCAATGGCTACAGCAGTGGTCATGTGTAGAGAATCCTGGCTCCAGACATCGGGTATCCCGAGGGATCTGCAGGCGAAGATTGTGGATCTTCCCTTTGACATGCAGAAGTTGTTTGCAGACTCAACCAACTCAGTCCTCCACTCCAGTAAGGACTCCAGAGCTACACTTAGAACTCTGGGTATTTATACCCCTCCATATAGGAAGAAAAAGTATTACCCTCAGCAAAGACGATACCCGTACCAACCACAGTGTGCTCAGTACCAACGGGGCTACGACCAAGGGCGACATCAACAGCAGCAACAGTACAGAACTCCCAGGCGACGTCCTCAACAAAGCCGTGCATCCTCGGGGCAGGCCCAAAGGCAACAAGTTTGACAGGCATGTTGAGGGCTGCACTATCACTACCATTGCGCAATGCCATTCCCAGCTCATGTTCCATCATCGCCTCCGACCATTTCACTCGCAATGGCAAAAGATCACCGCAGACAAATGGGTACTGGAGATCATAGCCATGGGTTATGCGATCCCCTTCCAGTTGCTCCCACTGCCGAAACCTCCTCCCAGGCCCCACCTCAGGGACGCTTCCCACGAGGCGAGAGTCAAACAGGAGGTGGACCATCTTATGTTCATAGGGGCGGTGGAACGAGTGCCGGAGCAATTCCAGGGGAAAGGCTTTTATTCACGCTACTTCCTCACAGAGAAGAAAACAGGAGGCTGGAGGCCCATCTTAGATCTTCGAGGCCTCAACCGGTACTTGCGCAAACAACGTTTTTGGATGATCACAGTCGCCTCCATACTCACGGCACTGGACGATGGAGATTGGTTTGCAGCCCTCGACTTACAAGATGCTTACTTTCATATAACGATCCACCCGGCACACAGGCGCTTCCTCCGTTTTATGGTCAGCAAGGAGCATTTCCAGTACAAGGTTCTCCCGTTCGGCCTCTCCTTGGCCCCCAGAGTCTTTACCAAAACCCTGGCAGTGGTGTCAGCCTACCTGCACAGACAGGGGGTATTTATATTCCCATACCTGGACGACTGCCTATTGAAAGGGGCTTCGAAGGCAGAGGTCCGACGCATGATACGCGTAACAGCAGGCACGTTTTCTTCGCTGGGCCTAGTCATCAACCTCGCGAAGTCAAAGACTGACCCCACACAAGACATAGAGTTTATAGGGGCATGTATAAACTCTATTACAGCAAGGGTGTATCTACGCGACGCCCGCTTTCGCGCCATCAGTTCGCCGGTGCAAGTCATTACATACAGCCCCACGGTGCCAGTCTTAACGTGCTTGCAGCTGCTGGGCCACATGGTGGCAGCGATGTTTGTGGTGCAAAATGCCAGATTGCACATGCGCAGCCTACAACATTGGCTGGCGAGCGTCTACAAACTGGCATCCCACACTGTCCGCAGGGTGGTATCGCCCACGACAGAGGTGCGCAGATCCCTGCAGTGGTGGGTAAACCCCAAGAACCTGCTAACAGGGGTACCCTGTCACCAACCACAAATCTCTATTTTTCTTACTACCGACGCTTCCCACATAGGATGGGGAGCACACATCGGCGACAAGGTGACGCAAGGACTCTGGTCCCCTGTGGAACAGTCAATGCACATAAATATACTGGAGCTCAGAGCAGTGTTCAATGCCTGCAAACATTTTCGAGACCACATACAGGGCAAAGTAGTCGGGATCAATACAGACAATACCTCCACTATGTTTTATATAAATCGACAAGGGGGAGCCCGATCCCGTGCCCTATGTGCGGAAGCAGTCCGGCTGTGGAACTGGTGCATCGCCAACAATATGACGTTGAAAGCCTCGTATTTGCCGGGCGCTCACAACATGAAAGCAGACCAGCTGAGCAGGCGCTTCGCACTCACGCACGAATGGCAGATCCGCTCTGATCTGCTATGACCGATCTTTCACACATGGGGGTTTCCTCAGATCGACCTGTTTGCCACTCAGCACAACAGGAAGTGCCCCCAGTACTGCTCCAGGGCAGGATTGGGGTGGGGGTCCCTGGGGGACGCATTCGCGATTTCATGGAAGGGCCCCCTACTTTACGCGTTTACCCCCACAGTGCTCATCCACAAGGTCTTGCAGAAAGCCAGAAGGGAGAGAGCCTGCATAATTCTAGTAGTCCCAACGTGGGATCGACAGCAATGGTTCCCCTTGCTTCTGCGCATGTCGGACCGCCCACCGCTCCCCCTTCCGGTGGCACCGGACCTACTCATGCAGGCCCAGGGGTCCATAGTGCACCCACACCCTCAAGGTCTGCGCCTACAAGCATGGCTAATCCATGGCTCAGCTCCCTAGAAAGCACATGTACGGAGGGAGTACAACAAGTCCTGGAAAGTAGCCGAAGGACCTCCACCAGGAAGACCTACAAGCAGAAATGGACTCGATTCACTGCCTGGTGTTCCGCCAAGCAGTTAGCTCCCCTTGACGTTCCTATACCTGTAATACTAGAATACTTATTGGACCTCAAGAGGGGCGGGCTTTCCCTATCCTCGCTAAAAGTCCACCTCGCCGCTATATCTGCTTTTCGGCATGCAGAGGAGGGGCCCACGGTATTTGCCCATCCTATTGTTACCAGGTTCCTGAAGGGGCTGGTAAACCTGTACCCCCCTCGGAAACCGCTTCCACTATCGTGGAACTTGGACCTGGTGCTCAGCACGGTAACGGGCCCACCGTTTCAACCCTTAGCCACAGTTCCCGTACGTCTCCTTACGATAAAAACAACCTTCCTCCTTGCAATTACGTCAGCTTGCAGGGTGAGTGAGCTCACAGCAGTTATGGCAACGCCACCCTGCACAGTATTCTCAAAGGAGGCGGTAACTTTACGGCTGCACCCAGCCTTTGTTCCAAAAGTTTCTTCAGAGTTCCACCTTAACGAACCAATAGTTTTACCCTTGTTTTACCCGAAGCCTCACAGATCCAGCAAGGAGGCACACCTACATCTCCTGGACGTGAGGAGGGTGTTGGCCTTCTACATAGACAGAACTAAGTCCTTCTAGAAAATGGACAGACTTCTAGTCTCTCTCGCTCCCAGGTCAAAAGGAGAGGGTCTCTCTCCACAGAGAATCTCAAAGCACATTGTGTCCTGTATAAAAATGTGCTACGAACTTCGAAAGACTCCTTTGCTGACCCCGCCTAGGGCTCACTCCACCAGGGCGGTGGCGGCATCAACAGCCTTCTTCAAGGGCATCGCGTTAAAGGACATCTGTAGAGCGGCGACCTGGTCGTCCTATGACACCTTCGCCAAACATTATGCACTACATCGGGTATACCAAGAGGACACCCGTCTGTCGACAGCAGTCCTTTCGGGGGCAAGCTGCACATAAACCAATTACCCACCTCCTTGGGTTACTGCTGGGTAGTCACCTATTGTGGAGCACCCACGGGGACACTCGTAGAAGAAAGAGAAGTTACTCACCATAGTAACGGTGCTTCTTCTAGATGTGTCCCCGTGGGTGCTCCACCACCCGCCCATCCTCCCCGCTTCGGATCTCTGTTTAGTGTTTTTCAGGAGCATCTGAGGTGGTTGGTCAATGAACTGGCAGGGACCGGATCGCGCATGTGGCCGGGGACGCTCAAGGGAGTGGTGCGTGCCGGCGCATGCGCGATCCAGGAGAAACTGCTGGAAGAATTCCGATCTGCAGCGCCGGGCGAGCCCGACACCTATTGTGGAGCACCCACGGGGACACATCTCGAAGAACCACCGTTACTACGGTGAGTAACTTCTCTTTGCTGTCTCACTGTTTTGTTAATTATGCCTCTTTTAGCCTACATGTTATTTAAGGGAGGGGTTTTTTTGGTTGTTTTGATAAACAGAGAGGCCAATGCCATTTCTTAGACACTTACAGGAAACTGCCTGTGTTGATACTACTGTCGGAAGGGTAGCTGAATTAGCTTCTCAAATAACAAGCAGCCCTGTAGCACCTTAAAAACTAGGGCTGTGCCTGCATTCCTCCTCCAAAAGGTGAATGTAGTGTAAATGAGGGAGATCAAAAATGCAAATGAAGCACTGATTTAAAAATCTCCGGCCTCATTTGCGTAACCTCTTCCGATTGCATTTCTGGATGAGACCTTTCTGAAAGCAAAAACAGCTGTGTAGACAGCGTTCCTTCCTCCTATGTCCTTTTCTTTTAAATCCTGTATAAATCTACCATCCTTTTCTTCTTCCACTTCACAGTAAAATTTACTAGTAAAATTTACACTAGTAAAATTTAGTGGAACTCCATTTAAGTCAACAGAGCTAGTTCCTGATTTTTGCCAGTGTAAAGGGGTGAGAGAACCAAATTCCGACCTCAGACACGCATACAGAACCTCTCTTAATTTAACAAAAGAGGTGTGCAAGTATCTAAGGACAGAATTTGGAATGTTATCTCTAGACCGTTCCCTCTCTCCTGCTCATTAGGGCTACGTCTACACGTGCACCCAACTTCGAAATAGCTTATTTCGATGTTGCGACATCGAAATAGGCTATTTCGATGAATAACGTCTACACGTCCTCCAGGGCTGGCAACGTCGATGTTCAACTTCGACGTTGCTCAGCCCAACATCGAAATAGGCACAGCGAGGGAACGTCTACACGCCAAAGTAGCACACATCGAAATAAGGGAGCCAGGCACAGCTGCAGACAGGGTCACGGGGCGGACTCAACAGCAAGTCGCTCCCTTAAAGGGCCCCTCCCAGACACACTTTCATTAAACAGTGCAAGATACACAGAGCCAACAACTAGTTGCAGACCCTGTATATGCAGCACGGACCCCCAGCTGCAGCAGCAGCAGCCAGAAGCCCTGGGCTAAGGGCTGCTGCCCACGGTGACCACAGAGCCCCGCAAGGGCTGGAGAGAGAGTATCTCTCAACCCCCCAGCTGATGGCCGCCATGGAGGACCCCGCTATTTCGATGTTGCGGGACGCGGATCGTCTACACATCCCTACTTCGATGTTGAACGTCGAAGTAGGGCGCTATTCCCATCCCCTCATGGGGTTAGCGACTTCGACGTCTCGCCGCCTAACGTCGATTTCAACTTCGAAATAGCGCCCGACGCGTGTAGACATGACGGGCGCTATTTCGAAGTTAGTGCCGCTACTTCGAAGTAGCGTGCACGTGTAGATGCAGCTTACGTGTTGCTTTCTTGTTTGCCCTTCCACAAGCTCTTGTGGCAGCTGGTGTGAGATCCTTCTCCTCTGTTATGGTGGCAGTTTGCTGCAGTCTGTGCCTCATTGATTCTTCATCTATTTTCAGGTCTCAGGTGAAAACATTTCTTTATACCATTACTTATACTACTTAATTTGTACCTCTGCTGCTGTGTAGAATATCAGTGAAATTCTAGGAGATAACTTTGCACAGCATTAGAGAATACAGTTTATATGAAAGATGCTACACACTATACACAGAACAGTACATAGGACATCATCATCACACACCTATAAATTATAATAGAAATAGTAAGGAGCAGGGTGGCATAGGACCATGTTCAGTCGTCCACATTAGCCTGCTTGGAAGAAAGTAGGCATGTTTTAGCTATGTGTGGTAAAATGCACATTAAAAGGCATTTACTCCATTGTAATAAGGCATTTAGTCCACAGGTTTCCATGGAGTCAACAGCTTCTGCGGACACTTGCAAGCCCTGTCCTGCATACAGTCATGTATCTGAGCACTCTGGCTATGTCTAGATTACAGGGATTTGTAGAGATTGCAGCCAAACTGCCAAGTGGATCTCAAGAGTGATCTGCTCTGTTGACAGAGAGCAGCCGGACTGCCTTGCTGCTCTCTCAACAAAACACCCTGCCAAAAGCACAGCAGGCAGGGCTACTCAGTGTCCTGGAAGCCCTGTCTCTCGACGGAGTCGTGTTCTCTCCCCACCACAGAACATTCAGAGCAGTTTTCTGTTGACAGATCTCTTATTGATGGAGGCATTGTGGGGAGTGGGATAAGACTGTTGACAAAAGTGCTGTGTTCTGTCAATTTACAGTCTTCAGAATGCCTTGGGGAATCTGGACACTCCCCATGTTTTGTTGACAAAACAAAATCCTCTAGTGTAGATGTAGCCCTTGTGATTATAACTGAAATATGCACATGAGGAAAATTATGTGAATGTTTGCAGGATGGCTTAGTTTGCAGTGAGTGTGGTCTATGCTCTTTCAAGCATTTATGTGCATCTGTTGGTTGACGTGCAAAACAGGGAAAATCTTTTGTTTCAAATTAAATACAATTTTTGTAAATTACTACAGTCTTGCTTGCATCCCTTTCTATTCCATAAAAGTCCTCCTTACGTTTCCTACTTAAATTGTGCTTTCAGGGCCAAAGAGGAGTTCCATTCTTCAAAAGGAATGAATTCATTTAAGAAAAAATCAACAATATTTTGGGCAAAAAAAATACCAGTTGTGCTTGACCACAAATAGTTACTTTGGTGTTTTGCAACTATTTATTATTTAATAAAATGCCAGGTATTTTTAAAAAACACTTCATAACTGCAAAGTGCCCTGATATGTAATGTGTTATAGACCTCTTAGCAATATGTAATGGGTTATAGACCACTTAGAAATTTTGAAATTAATTTGTAAATTCCATTTACAATATTTGTAGGGACAAGGGATACAAAATTATTTTCTGACTCACACATCCACAAAATTCTGCAAATATGAATATGAGGTATCCCGGGTGTGATGGGATCTCCTGCCCCACCTTGCCCCAAGGATTCCTTCGTTGCCCTCGGGACTCTACTGCCCAGCCAGGCCTCAGGGGCTTAGTCCCAGTTCATGGGCATCGTGGCCCAGCCAGGCCTCAGTGGCCTAGTTTCTTTCTACTTCAGGGTCACAGGGAGGTTGGGGGAGGGGAGCTTGGGCCCTCCCACTCCACCAAGCTGCAGCCCAGGGCCCTGTTGGTGGTGGGTATGTGACCCCAGCCACCAGCTCAGTCAGGATCCTCACCGCAACACACTGAGCTCACTGGGAACCTTCCCAGTTCCCCCACCCTGGACTACTTCCTACCCCATTCCTGGTGCAGTCTAGCTGTGCCTCCTCCAGCCTCTCCTCCTGCTGTGGACTGTTCTCTGGCGGTGGCTGCCACCACTGTTGCTGCTGCTCCATGGGTGGCTGTGGCTGGTGCTGCTGCTTGGGCAGTTGCTGTGGCTGCTCCTCGAGTGGCAGCAGTGGTGGCTGCTGCTGCTGCCGCTACCACTCAGGGGCTATTGCTCCCAGGCTCCAGCAGGAGCTCCTTCCCCCCTACTAGCCAGCACCAACTGTCAGGCTTCCTCAGCCTTTATACCTGGTCTACAACCAGAGCATTGGTAGCCTACCCAATAGGCCTGGTGCTCATCCCCCTGCTCAGTGCAGGGCTGGTACACCCCATCACATGGCAGAGGAAATGGCCCAGTTCAAGGAATGATCCAGACTCTGTATTATAGGATGAAGGCTTTTGCTTGGGCTTTAGTCATGGGCAAGAACTCATTTTTTAAAAGTAAAAGAGGGAATACACAATAGGAAACAGGGCGCAACTCCTCTTTGGGTTCTCTCCCCGCCCCTTGATGTGTGTGCACAAAATCCTGTTAATTGCTATGGAAAAGGAGTTGAAGGGCCATATTTTCAAAGGAATATAAACCTTGTTTCCAGAATAATGGAGGTAATTTCTGTGGTTGCAATCCACGTGTATGGGTGCATCTTTTGAGCTGTTTTGCAAATACAAATGTTCTGCATGATAAAATTACATTTTTACTGGCCCACACTCCTGTGCAAAAGAACGTATGTTCATGGAAGTGTACCCAGCATTTTATAAAGCTGTTTTTTAAAGAAAATATTTGTATCCTGTGGCCTTCGTGCTGGAATCTGAGCCCCAGACACATCACTGCTCTCGTTGTTATTACATGTATTATATTAGAAGAACCACCACTAGCGAGTGACGTAAAATAGTCCATACCACAAGGTGGATTATTTGTCTCCTTCTCCTTCAGGGCTGGGAAATGGGTATATCTACACAGCAAAAATCCTGGCCATAATAAAAACACTGGATTTATGGTTTATCACATGTTGTCCTATGTCTATAGGGATGATAATGGACCATTTCACCTTGAATGAGCCCTTAGAATATGCACTAACTACATATGCTAAATTATCTATTTGACCTTGTATTGAAAACTGAGTACCTTTCCCAGATCAGAGGAGGAGCTCTGTGTAGCTCACAATCTTGTTTCTTTCACCAACAGAAGTTGGTTCAATAAAAGAGAGTACTTGCCCACCCTGTGTCTATAATATCCTGGGATTGCCTGGCTACAGCACTGCAAACAATGTAAGTTTAAAAAAAGAGGAGCAAGTTTAAAAAAAAACAAAAAACATTTCCACCCTGGCCCTCATCTTTGATGATATGCCCCCCACTTATCCCACAAGAATATCCAACTGAAGAAGAATGGAGAGATAAATTCAGTGACTATCAGTGTTGTATTATTAACTAATAATTTCTGGGAAAGAGTAAGGATTGCTAACATCAATCGTGTTTCTATTCATTGATACCTCTGTTAAAAGGTTTAAAATGCTAAATGTACACGACTAGTGTACAAAACCAAGTTTCTATCACTGCTATCTTTCCCACATTCCTTCTGTTTATGTTACACCTGTTTCTTGAATCTTGGATTAGTTTAGGGTCCATTCCTATAAATATTTATGGTTGTAGTTAACTATACATCAGTGGGTGGTCCCACTGACCAAGGTGTACTGCTTCTCTGAGTAAAGTTAAGCACATGCGTAAGGGTCCACAATCTGGTCTTCAGATTATGGCCTCATCAAGGAAGGACCTTCCTGTTTTTGTATGTAGGTACAGCACTTAAATAGAAAAATAGGGCCTGTGCTGCTGGCTGGGGTTGCTTCTGTGATTCAAATAGTAGATGTTAATAAATCCATTTATGTTGCATTATTATTACTGTGTCATGCCCAGTTTAGGACCCAAGTCTACAAACACTTCTACTGGCTTCAGTACTTATTAATAGGAGTAGCCTGTTTAATGAGGCTGCTCAAGCTTGTGAGGATACCACAATGAATAGGTGTTTGTAAGGTAGTTTGTTAGTGGAAGCTCCTTAGGTCAGTGGCCTGCCATTTTTATTTGCCTGTAAAATGCTTGACACAGCTATGAGACTTTGTAAATAAATGAATAAGAAAGCTGATACATCTGTGCAGTAGCTCAATCAGAAATATCCTCTATGCTTTCTGCAGGCTTTTAATTCAGTTGAGGACAGCACAGTATATAGAAGAGATGGAGAGTCCAGAAATGGCTTGTTCTTTTTTTCATTCTTGTATCATGTAGAACACAGCAATCATGCCCTGTAGGTTTATGAGAAGTGATTGTATTTCCAGCTTAGTGGCAGGTAGAAGACATTGTTACGGGCTGAATACACTCACATCTGAATAAATTCCCAGGGAGGCTGGGAATCACTGACATGGTAGGTATGTAAAACCATGTAACTGACATCAAGGCCTGTTGCACTTTTGTAGCCTTATTGAATCAGTGGAGCGCACAGTCCCAAGTGAGGTAAATGTCACCAAGATCTGCATTCCTGACAAGGAGTTACACCTGAGATTCAGGGGACACTCTTACATACTGCTGCTTAGCCCAGTGTCACTGAGGCTTTAACAACAGTTTTGAAAAGTATATTTTCAAAGCTGTGAAATAAGAGTTGTATACATTAAGGGCAATAGAAATAAAGGCGTTGTCAGGTTGTAAGTTCTTCAGGGCAAGGACAGTGTCTTCAGATATATACAAAACTTGGGACAATGGTGAACCAAACCTAAACTGGATCTCTAAGAGCAATCATATGCAAATTTTAAATAAAAATTAAACATTTGGAAATTATTTGAACTATCCTGCAATACTGTTACATTTGCTCTCAGCTTTATTGGTGATAACATCACTTTTGAGACTTTTTGGTTGCACCTGAAAAGAAAGTCACCTATGGAATTGCACTGAAAACAAGGAAACTGGACTGCTGTAGTAAGACGGTTCAAATAATAGCAGCCAAGTCCCAGTGCTCACGTAACATGAAATGCAAGTCAGATAAGTGAAATGACAAAAGAACACTATTAAGAAGCATTGTGTATACGGCAGCAAAGCACTCAGTTATCATAAAACCTGAGGAACCTTTTTCTGTAATTAGTCAGTGAATTTTGTCTCCCCATCTTTCTAATGAGAACAGTTAGGCTAGATTATTGGTTTTCAGCTGAAAGTCCACAGACCCTTGAGGGTCTACAGACAGTGTAAAATTTCCAAAGCGGTTTGTTCCTTGATTTGAAATTTTTCAGGGATACAAAAATGAAAAATAGTTGTAAACCATTGACTTAGATTGCATTAGGCTGAAGATCAAATAACTTTAAACAACTAGGAAGCCGTGCTAGTCTATACACTATCAAAACAAAAAGCAGTCAAGTAGCACTTTAAAGACTAGCCAAATAGTTTATTAGGTGAGCTTTCGTGGGACAGACCCACTTCTTCAGAAAGCTCACCTAATAAACTATTTTGCTAGTCTTTAAAGTGCTACTTGACTGCTTTTTGTTTTAAACAGCTAGTACAATTTTCCAGAAAATGTAATAAAAACACATAGGATCTCTTTGTTTGTGTGTAATTATTTTAAACCAAAGCATGATATATATGAAGTAGTGATCTATTTTCTATAAACATATTAAGGAATAGTACTCAGACCAATACGTGGGCTTGTGGTGAGATTAAGATTCCACTGAAGGGTTCTGTTGGTGGAACTCATGTGGTTTGTGTCATCATCAGAACCTTGAAATGGAAATGTGGGCTTTTGGAAATCAATCTGCCTTACATTGCTGTGTAATGGTAAAGTGCTTTAAAAATCCAAAATGAGTGCTACTTTTACTGTTCTGGCATCAGTCCATACCAGTGCTTGTGTGGGGGCAGTTATACTCTAGAAGACTGGTGTGCCATAACCACATTTCTCACTGCTAGTGGTTGAGAAAAGGAAAAGGAGGTGGGTGAGAGATTTTTTTCCCCCCCGGTAGATTCCACATATGCTTATTACCACATTATTTCTTCTTTCCAAACCTCACTCTATACTGCTACCACAACTACTTCTGGAGCGTCATTAACTAGTTTCTTCTGTTTATCTCGCAGCTTAAAACTTTTATACCAGATTGCAACATGCTCCTGCCTCTCCTCTTCTTAGTACAAGGAAAAAGCCCCAATTTCCACTCCCCCCCAAAAAAAAAATCTCAGAAAAAAGAATAATGGAAACAAATCTGCAATGGTAGACAGTGGATGTGGTTACAATGAGGGTTTGAGGCTTCTCAGATACTATGGTACTGAAAATAAATTACAAAACCTGTATAGAATAGAATATGTCAGAAAAAGGTGTAATTTCAACTGAAATTGTGGCAAAAGGTTCATTTGGATATCCAGAAGATTGTTTATATTTGTAACAATTGCTCAGTTATAAAATATCTCTCTTCATAGCAAAGAGGTTGTGGTGGCTAAGGCCAGCAGCAGTGGCAGGCAGATGGACAGTACAAATGTGATCCATTCAGAGATGAATTGGGCAATGGAAGCAGTTCCTCCACACTCAGTTGCCTACAGATTTCAATGTGAGACATGGTACTCTGGTGATGCCAAATGATTGCAAATTAGTCTTAATATTAGATTAATTATCAGTTAACTCTCAGGAGCTCTCAAAGACAAACAAGCACACTAATCTATAGTTCTACAAGTGGAGAAGAAAAGGGGTAAGTCCGAGCTGCTTTTTGGCTCCCTTTTTACAATGTTTTTTTGGAAAGAAAGTGAGAATTTTGGCCACTTTTTTTAAAACAAGTTGTACTTAGTTTTGTTAGAGTACAGTTGCAAAGTTGTGTTCTCCAGATCCTCAGCTTCTGAGTTTGATACTCCAAGCATCAGGTGAGCCATAGTTAGCTGAAAACTACCTTTCCTCTTCGCTGGCTTTATTCAAGCATAATTTGGGTGGATCTGAAGATCTGGCCCTATGAATCCTTCACCCTGGTGATGGAAGATTTGAAAAGCATCTTATTTGCTGCAGCTTACATTCAAAGGGCCTGAGTCTGCCCTTGCCTCACAGTGTGACTCAGATAATGGCACTGAGGTTTAAATGGAGTTAAAGTAGTGTATGACCATTGTGAGGTAAATTGCTTTATTAATGAACTCACAATTAGCAAGGTAGTTGTCCTAACCATGTATTTTTCCACATGCACCTTAACATTACATTAACTTCAGTTTCAGTATTGATACATGCTGCACTTAAACACAGAGAAAGAAGTAAGTTAAATGTTGAGGTACTCTTTGTATATATAAAACAGAAAGGCTTCCTATAAATAAAAAAGGATTATGTGATACAGGACATGAGCTTTGTTTACGATCAGTCATTCACTCGGGACTATGGCACTAATTAGTCATCTTCATTTTAATGTAAATTCAGTGCCATTCCTCTTTCAAATCAAGCAGCTACTGTTTGCTGACCCTATTACAGCCTACATGCTATAATGTAATTGTTTCAACACACTCATTTTCCTGCCATGAGTCTCATCAGTAATTTGTTTTGATTAATGGATTTTAGAAGGCGTGGCACTCTCTTTCAACCCCATGTTGCTAGGGACCCCCATGTTACATCTCACTTTACCTGATTAACGCCACCAAATTGAAAGAATTATGATGCAGTTGGTTAAAAAATCAACACAAAACAAATGAAACAGTTCACATAACTGAGTTTTCTAATGAGTTGGCAGCAGCAGGTTTTTCTAAAACATCACAGATATTTACAGAACTTAAAATAGGTGTGTTTTGAATAGCTGAGAAATGATACCTCCACTTAGTGAGTTTTAGGGACCTATCTAAGGATCTGATCGGTCCTCAGGCAGGAAAAATTGGAAGTGGATTGCAGGTTCATTATCCATTGCCTGTATCAAAACTGTAAAAATGTGTTCTTTTTAATATAGACTTTATGATGATCTGTGTTCTATTAAGCCTGGTCCAAGCTAAGACATTGAAAAAGGGGTTCTTATGTTTTTCATGATACTGATAACGTTTCAGATCTTGAGGGCCATGTAGGACCTGGAGATGCTCTGTATTAGAGTGGCAGTCTTCATCGAGGGATGAACTTAGTTATTTTCCAAGTGCATCATGGTATTTTCCCCTGGATGCATGAATGACCGTGTCTTTGGCCCTTGTATATGAGTGTGTATTTGTAGGCAAACTGCTGCACAGTCTTTTTCTTTCCTTTTAATAGACATACGTGATCAACTTGAGATCTTATGCTTCATCTGTAAATTTATTTCTGCTCTTGGGATAATGCATAGAATCATAAAACACTGTAAGTGGGTCTTTGCCCACGAAAGTTCATGCTCATACATTTCTGTTAGTTTGTAAGGTGCCACAGGACCCCTCGTTGCTATAACTGGAAGGGAGCTCAAGAGGTCATAGAGTCCAGTCCCTTGCCCTCATGGAAGGACCAAGTACTATCTACAGTCTCTGGACCATCCCTAATAGATGTCTGTCTAACCTGTTCTTAAACATCTCCTGTAGCTCTACAGAGGACAGAAACATGTATGGGGTAGGGGGGCAGTGTTAAATACTTTATTTTTATTTTGCTAGTTTATGGTTACATCTACACTTACGAAAAACTTCAAAGTGGCCATGCTAATGGCCAAATCCAAGAATTCTAATGAGGTGCTGCAATGAATATTCAGTGCTTCATTAGCATGCCACCAGCTGCGGCACTTCGGAAGTGCCGTGTTTTGCTCACCTGCGGCTTATCTACATGAGCATCCTTTTCGAAAGGACCCTGCAAATGTTGAAATAAGGGGATTTTGATGTTTGCAGGGTCCTTTCAAAAAGGACCCCTGTGTAGTTGAGCCGCAGGTGAGCGAAATGCAGCACTTTCGAAAGGCCATGGCCAGTGGCATGCTAATGAGGTGCTGAATATTCATTGCAGCACCTCATTAGTATTCTTCGATTTGACCATTAGCATGGCAATGTCAAAGTTTTTCATAAGGGTAGACACAGCCTATATGAGCTTCCTCTCAGATTGCCATAAATTAATAAAGTGTAGGAATATTTACATGCTCATGGCCTGATAGATCAGGTTCAGATGTGACTGTGAATTTTCTTGGTCTCATAATATTTAAAAACAAAATCAAAACAAAGAAATGTATAGCCCTCCATCTGTTTTGTATTATTATTATTATTATTATTATTATTATTATTAAAAAGTGAAAGTTGAAAGGCAGCACTTAAAGCTGCTTTATTAGTCATATTTGGGCCAATTTTGCATACCCTTCCTAAATTCTTTGGATATGCCAGAGACATTAAAAAAAGGTCCCTTTCAAATGCATGTTGTGGGGCTATTTTAACTCTCTCTTTTTTTGGAAAATAATTCATGTTATTCACTCCACACCAAGAATCTTTGTGCAGGGTAAGTTCCTCTCCATGGAATGGTCTATTCTCTGCAGTAAATGCACATCATTTTAAGAAAGTAAACAAAAAAAACAGAGCTGGCTCCTTTGAAATCTACTGAGTCATTAGAAAGACATAATAATGATATATTGGTTTCTGTTCAAACAGGGTGGGATTGATTCTTTCATCTCAAGGTGTGGATTCTACTTGGGCTCTTCTGGCTATTTCTGTCACCCAGAAGAAAGCAAATGATTTCCTTTGACTGAATCAACTAAATTAATAAAGGCAATATTGGGAGAGTCACTCTCAAACAGATTTATGCAGACCACTCTCTGCTTGATCATAACTTGCACGCTATATTCTTGGTAGCTGCTTATGAAAGCAGGAGTCATGCAAATGAACTCTTTTAGATGTCACACTGTCAACAGTTTGCATCCAGGGAAAATGAGCTTGTACTTTATTTCTCTGATGTTGACTAGTTTTGTTCTTATTCTCTCTTGCCTTTCACTTTTCCTGTCATTAGAATCACTTGAAACTTTCTCATCAGGACAGATTTGCCTAAATATGCACAAAGCTAGGTCAAGTAAATGAAGGGACTTATACTGACCTGATTACCGTATTGTTTAAACACCTACAATTGTTCATCTGTTTCCTTTCACAACACCCTCGTGAGGTAAGAGGAAGCTGTATTATTACCATTTTGATGATGCAGAACAGACACAAAAGCTGCATCTACATGGCCTCTCCATTTCAGAAAGGGCATGCAAATACCACCAATTGGAAATACAAATGAGGTGCAGGTCACTTCTGAAATCCTTACTCAAGCAAAATTCTCATTGAGGGGGGTTTTGCCTTAGTAAAGGGCCAATATCCGAAGAAGAGGTTTGTTAACCAATAACATTTACAATACTCATTGTTCCAGCTCTCATATTCATCCTTCTTTATAGATGACAACATTGATTTGCATAGTATATTCTGAGGTCATTCTTTGTGTTTAGAACAACTATGCAAAGTATTATTTTTGCCACTGTTTTTCTCAACAGTCTTTGAAAGGTCAGTACGCTAGACAAAAGTTCCACCATGTGAATAATTTGTTATAAGTAATGAGTAATTGAAGTGTGTATGTAATTTTTCTTAGCACATTTTTGAATATTTGACTCTGATTGCAATCATCTTCCTTTGGCAGTTTTTTCTCCCATAACCAATGCTATGAATGATCAGGTTTGTTAACAGTATATACATTTTGAATCTTGCAATAGCTTCATGCTTACCTCAACTCTTAGCATCTGCTGCTTGATGCCCATGCAGAGTGTCACTTAGCTTTTTGAATCAGCCATAGCTAAAAGATGCTTACTTTTACTTAAATATAAAAGAGGTCAAGCAAAACTGAATAATATGCATGTAAATAATATTTCTTAATGAATGGCGTGCTCTGCAAGGAGCTCATAATCTCTAGAGATTGTTCAATGAAAGCTGGTGAAATCAGAAATGTGCTCAAAGAAACCATGATGTGTGAGAGAGAGACTATAACCAGTATCTGTGTTGCTTGATTTCTTAGCTGTCTCCTTATTTCACCCTGGTACATGCCCAAAGATCTTTTAAAACTTATTTTATTAAATCAATCCACTTTTTCCCAGACAGCAGCCAACCTCATTTCCTTGCCCTTCCTGGTTGGAATTGGAGCTGGCGCCCGCACTTGTGTGTGCAAAAGACAGGTGATAACCCTCACCTTCATTTGACATGGCACAGCCAACTTAGCCTGTAAAAGTGTGTAGCACTTGTCTCTGTCATGCAGAGTTACTATGCCATTAGCAAAGGTCAAAGGCCAGTGAAACTCCCAATTAAAAGAGAAATGTTAATGATTTAGAAATGCATTTTTCCAAGTTTCGTTTTACACAGTAGCAGTAGCAATTTGTTCCCTGCACATTTTTAACCCACTGTTGCCTTGTGCTCTGACTTCAGCCACATCTGGGTTTAAACTTCCTTCAGCTGGGAGGAGGGGGAGAGTGGCAGGGAGGGGGGATAAAGCAGCACTTTCATTTATTTCCGCAGTGGATACCCTGCTGAAGTTGCATTGACTGAACACAAGACAGACACAGAGATCAATCCTGCTGGGACCAAGGCCCTTGAGGTAGTGCTTACTCAAAATCAATCAGGTTCTTCAGCTATTCCTATCAATGTTGGCTCTTACATTTTCCTCCCATTTTGCTACAGTGTTTTCTTCCAACCTGTGCTGAACGTGTGATGAGAGGTACAATACTTGTGCATGTCACTTACAACCCGTTGTTATCTTCAGATATCTTGATTTACCCATTCTCTTTAAATGGGTTACATTCATAATCCAACTTAATGAAAGCACATACTTAATGTAACACAGGCTAAAACAGGTCTGCAGTGTTGGTGTGACTTGTCTACTTACACTAACTAATCATCAGTTTCTGAAAATCATGCACTTCTTATTTCATCTGCAGCAATTTGAACAAATAAAATTCAATGCTCTTAAATTTCCAGGGCAAAAGTCTGTTGTAATTGACGAGCCATTTGGCTTCAAGGAGTTGCACTATGTGCATTGTTAGTCAGAGTAAGTGAGCATGTTTGATATACACAGAAAATCGTGATTTGCTTGGTGTTTAAATGCTATGTAAATTATAGTGCAATATAAAATATAATTGATTATATTAATGTTTAAAACTATCTTCTTTGTACATATAGTGCGAGTGCACATATATACCTTCCCCTAAGGATGCTTAAAGAAATTCCTAGGTAAGATTGATGCAGGATGGGGTTTTTAAATATCCATTGTTTGTCCTGCAGGTTATTCATAGAGTTCACTTAAGTAGCTAAAATTGTGTCACATCTTCCTAAGCATTTGCTTGTCCAACGGGTTAAGTGTCAGAATTAGGGAGCACTGAAAGGCTCCAAGACTTGGCAGTGAGACTTAACGTTCTGTTTGCAGGTCTGTGGTGACTGGAAGTTCTTGTCATGCAATGGCTGTTTGGTGATCTCAATCCTAGTGGGCAAATGTCCACCCCACAAACCTTCCACAATTAATGCAACTATTGGCAATTCCTGAAAAACAAAAGGGCCTGGAGATTCAAGTGCCCTACTGGCCTGAGGGATTGCCGTTCCAACTCATAGCTGAGACAGTCCTGTGTCGTCACTGTTGTCTGTGCTGTCCCTGGTGTGCAGTTAGCTAGAGGACTGAAGTCTGCAGGGCTGTCAGTCTGTCACTTTGCATAGCACAGTGTTAGCAGAATGCAGAATGGCAGGTTTCAGCTTTTTCTTATTAGCCACTTTAAATTCACTCTCTCCCTTACACCTTTAGTCCCTCTCAACAGAGGATGTTTTGCGGCAGTTGTGGAACTAGCCTAGAGGTTCTCAAATGGTGGGCCATGGCCCCTTTTCAATGGGGTTACCAGGGTTGGCTTAGACTTGCTGGGGCCCAGGGCCGAAATGAAAGTCTGGGGGCTTCAGCCCTAAGTGGATGAGCTCAGATTACAGGCCATCTGCCTGTATCTGAGGTCCTTGGATTTAGGCTTGGACTCATCCCCTCTCTGCCCAGCCCCAGTCACCAGAGGTTGTTTAGTAATTCTTGTCATCAGAAGGGGGTCACAGTGCAATGAAGATTAAGAAGC
Organism: Carettochelys insculpta; assembly: GCF_033958435.1. NCBI lineage: Eukaryota > Metazoa > Chordata > Testudines > Carettochelyidae > Carettochelys > Carettochelys insculpta. The sequence continues at coordinate 35,506,207 of NC_134141.1, read as the reverse complement.
CATATGCCAGCCATTGTCCAAGGATTGTGGGGCAGAGCCGGTCATCAAGAGCCTGTCTTCCCCTTGGGGGCTGTTGCCAGGCTTAGATGTGTGCTTAACTCTATGCCTGTATGTACAGCACCATTGGTAGCAGTAAAATTAGTCATTTTTTTTCTGCCACTTTGTCAGTGAACGAAGGGTCCTGTGGCACCTTATAGACTAACAGAAAAGTTTTGAGCATGAGCTTTCATGAGCACAGACTCACTTCATCAGATCTGATGAAGTGAGTCTGTGCTCACGAAAGCTCATGCTCAAAACTTTTCTGTTAGTCTATAAGGTGCCACAGGACCCTTCGTTGCTGTTACAGATCCAGACTAACATGGCTACCCCTCCGATATTTGTCAGTGAAAAGACCCAAAGCAAAGACACTGGTTGCATCTACACTACATTGCCCTTTCGAATGGGGAATGCAAATGAATGAGATCGGAAATGCAAATGATGAGAGTTATTTACATATCTCACACTTCATTTGCGTATTCTCATGCAATTTTGCTTTCAGAAGAGACTGCTTCAAAACAAAAACACCCATGTAGATGGGATTCCTGACACAAAATAGGAAGAAGAGTTCTTTCAAAACAGGGTTTGTTTTCAAAGGAACCTTATCTACATGGCTATTTTTGTTTTGAAAGTAGTCTTTCAGAAGCAAGATGGCATGAGAATATGCAAATGAGGCCCCAGATATGTAAGTCTGCACCTCATTTCCATTTCCAATCTCGCTCATTTGCATTTCCCTTCCAAAAGTGGAAGGTAGTGTAGATGCAGACTATGTAATACAGCAAAAGTGCTCAGATGATACTGTTAATGATGTTTTAAAACAATAGACTTGAACACTGCCCACCAACTTGTGCCATGACTTAGCCCTCAGCAACCTCATTGGAGTCACTGGCACCAATCAGAGCAGACATTGGAGATAAGTTATTAACCCATTGCATCTATAAAATTAGCATAACTGGTGGTTTTATGTACACTAGTGCTGGATCCTTATGTTCCATTTGTATTACTCAAAGCTTCCAGGCATGGAGGGTGGAAAACCATTGAAATAGTGACCATAGACACACCTCTACTGATATGATCTGGGCGAGAGAATGTTTGCAAAGTACTACCAGGTAATCCTGTCCATCGGGGCCAACAGCTGTCATGGGCCCTAGGGCAAGATGGGAGGGGAGCCCAGCTCTGTGCCCTGGAAGGGGTGGGACCAAGGCTGGAAGGGGCAGGGCCGAGGGCATTCTGCCCTCAGCCCCATCTGGACTGCAGCACTGGCCTTCCTTCCCTTACTCTGTCATGGCCACGTGCAGCCAGAGCAGCACCGCCACAGCACTTCAAAGGGGTCCAGAGTGCCATCAGCTGCTGCTGACAAAGTAGCAGCAGTGGCAGCCAGAGTTTGAAGCCCCTTTGAAATATTAGAGCTGGGGGCAGCTGCCCCCTTTGTCCACCTCTGTCAGTGAGCCTGGTCCTGTCATCTGTTACAATATCAGAGTAAGCAGTCAAATGGTGATAAAAGCATTACTATTACTATCATTTTTATATTTCTATTGTTATCCTGTTCCTGCCCTCATCACCTCAGGGTTCTGCTACCTAAATTCTGACCCAGCAGCTCCAAAATATATCACTTAGAACATTAAATATATTTTTACTAATTGTGATTAGTCTGGAATCCAAGTACTGGGCCTGAGTGTGTGGGGTTTTTTTTTTAATCAGGAGCCGTATATAAGTGATGACACACAGTAATTTGTTCATACTTCTGTCAGTGTAATTTACAAGGCAACGACAGATAAACATGGCTATACAAGATTCATTTACGGTGACACAATGGCAGATACACAGAGCAGAACCCTGCCTATGAGATAAAGTGGACTGAGTGACTTATGCAGTAATTAGGGGATAATTGTCATTAACCTCGCAAACAGTAGTTTACCCATATTGTTTAAAAGGCTCCAGGATGCATAATGACAAGGTAATCTGTCAAAGCGCTGGGGGGAAATATTAATAAGATTTGTGCAAGCCTGGATAGAAAATATGCAGAAAGCGGCCACATTAAGCTAATTGGTGGATGAATATACACTTGTAAAAGTGCTTCTAATGGCACGTTTGCTGCTCTCCAAATGACTACTGTTAATGTGGAGAAGTGGGCTGCCTAGAAAGTCAGGACTGCTGGGACAAGAGGGTATTAAGGCATGCAGGCATAGTTATTATTACCTTGCACACTGCAATATATTTTTCCCACTTTCTTCTGCATTTCAGTGCCTGTAATGTGTGCAGATAGATAACTTGCTGCCCACTTTATGGATTTTTTTTTTTTTTAATATTCTACCACCATTTGACTTTCCAATGTCATCCGTGTACCCTGCTGTCTTTCTTCTGCATCACACATGCACCTATAATAAACTTGAATTTTCTGGCATGATTTTTTTAATGTGAATAGTCAAAGTAAAGAGGCCTTGTAAGATAATTTTGTATATATTGCAAGTAATAATGAATGTTTCCCTAAGGAATGCTAAAGACACAAATCAGTCTTCCTGTTCTTCTATCATTTGTGTAACCAATGTACAGCACAACTGAATTTCCTTGGGTCACGACTGTGTTGAATCAGAAACTTAAGCGTTTTATGAAATCCACTTCCACTGATCAAAATTTCTACTCCAGTATTGCTGGTTTTGGGTGAAATACTACATTCCTTATTCTGTCCCTATTCCGGAAAATTCTCCCTGACTTCAATGGGAGCTTTATCTGTGAGATATCAGGACTTGATCCTTTGTTACTTATTTTTCCCAATAATATAACTGACTAAATGGTTCATAGATTCAAGGCAAAAGGGGACCACTATGATCTGACCCGAATGTTGAGTATCTTGTTTTGTTCTCACTGTGTTGTGCATTAGAGGTAGTCACTCAGTATAGGACAGTAACAGAGAGGGAGCCGTGCTAGTCTATATACTATCAAGACAAAAAAGCAGTCGAGTAGCACTTTAAAGACTAACAAAATCATTTATTTTGTTAAATAAATAAATGAATAAATAAATAATTTTGTTAGCTTTTAAAGTGCTACTTGACTGCTTTGTTGTTTAAATATAGGATATATGATATGATGATTCATCCCCACAAACTTTTGATCTAAGCATAGTTCTTGGGTGAATAGCACCTGAACGGCAGCTATTGGAGTTACATATGTTGCAAATATAGTAATGCATCTTAAGCACTCTCTACAAACATCTATAAATTCTCCCAATATCCAGTCAGTTATTTCTCTTTTCTTAATAGCAAAACTGAAGCACAGAGAGGTTGCAAGGATTTGCCAAAGGCACACAAGGATTGTAAATGGAAGCCAGGAATCGTAACTCCCATTCCAGTTATCAAAATCTCCAATCCAGTAACACTACTTCCCAAAATGAAAATTTTGATAATTGATAGTTACATGCTCTCGTTAACACTATGAGCTAAATTTTCTTAAGCAGCAACCAAAATAGAAAGTCATTTATACAAAATTGGTAGTCGCTTGTGAAAACTGATGATAGCCATCATATCAGAGGTGGTTTTCTTGAGGCCACTCCAGGTCTCCTTCACCAACATTACCACACTTCATTTTGTTCCAACAGCCCCATAGCCTTTAGTGCTATTTACAGATATTTAATTTCCATTACTAGATTTCCTTCTTGCTTCTGGGGAAGGGAGTGATACCAGAAGTAGCAGAAGACAGCCCTGCCTTCCTCTGCCTTTCTTCAGACTTTCACCCTCCCACTTACAGAGCTTCCCTCCTCTTATTGGCCTCCAGCTGCTTGCCTGGCTTCCCCCTCTAATTAGCCCACCAGCAGTATCCCCACTTGTTAATTGATGTCTTCCAGTTAGCTCCAAGTTAACCCACAGTGCACCCACAGTGGTGGGGATTCACGCGATAAGATACTGAGTCAGCACCTGACTGAGTGCACCATGTTACACAAGGTTGTGTGTGCAACTGGATATTTTATTTGCACCGTTAGCTCTTTATACCAACCTACACAGGATTAGTGAGCTCAACCCTAATTCATTCCTCCCCCCTCCCCTTTAAATAAAAAAAAAAAACAACTGAAAGTCCAGCTTAAACTGCATGGAGTTCAAACTGTTTCTAACTGAAATTCTGTGCTTTCTTTGCCCTGTCATGATGCTTCTCTCTATGAGAGGCCCTATTCAGTCTATGCCTTTCCAGAAGGTTGCATGTGCTTCCTGCAGACTGGTCCTCTCTCCCTGGGGATCCAGGTTTACCATGTGCTGGAGAACGAACCCCTCCACTCCCTGTCCTACCCTCAATCACTTAGCACCTACTTATTTGTGAGCTATTTAGAGGGCAAGAACCAGTTAAAATGTTTTTTCCATAACTACAGCTATGGAGAATCTGAGATATCACCATATGCCTTTAAATTTAGAATTCAATGCTTTTTTTTTCAAAGCTGTGAAAGGCCCAACCTACTCTAGGAAATTAGGTAACTGCATAGCACAGAGATGCGAAAAATCCCAAGCCCCACGCAACACAGGAAAACTGACCTAACTGCTGATGTGTACAGTACAAAGTCAATGGGAGAATTCTCCCATCATCCTAGATACTACTTCTCAGGGAGGTGGCATAGCTGCATCGATGGTAAAAGTCCCTCCGGGCAACAGGCATAGCAGTTTCATGAAGCACAACAGCTGTGCCACTGCAATATTTTAAGTATAGATAAGTGCTCAGATATTTGGCTATCCAACTTCCATATATTTTAATAATAATTTGGAAGTAACTTTGCTTTGGAAATATCAGCCTGCATTGTTTTAAAAACAGTAAGGGTTGATTTGTTAAATATCTTTTGTACAGTGCCTAGCACGAGACCCACCTGAGTGTTACCTTTAGGGACTACTCCCAAATACAAATGTTAAATAATAAAACAACTGCTGAAAGATGAGCATTTGGAACTTTTTAAAATTAGTAACTGAATATTTAGTTGTGGAGAAAGATATGATGGGCAATAATAACACCATTGTCAAGCTTATGTCAGATTGCCAGCTTTATCCTTAGGGCCGGATCCTTCTCTCCCTTGTACAAGTGTAAGTGAAGTCTCGCTCCACTGATGATAGTAGAGTTATACTAGTGTGTAACTATATAAAGATATTCAGCTTCTGACTTCAAATGAGAGTCTCTCTGATCCAATGAAATTCTAAGCCCCTAAAAACAGACAGACAGGTTCAGTGTGGAAAGTCTTGTGGCCCTTAACTCTAAAGGTGCTAGATGGAATAGCTATGATTAAATGAAGCTGGAGCTGCAGTGATTAAATGTGTTGTAATCCCACAGTGATCTATCGTAGCTTTTAAAATAAAAATGCTATACACACTGTTACTAAGAGAAAAATGATCTCTTATGAATTATACATTCTTATTGGGCCCATAATCAAGAGCATTGCATAACAAAGTGAATATTTTATCAAAAGTCAAACAATATGTTTTAAAAATCACAAGAAGCATTTAAAACGGGTGCCCTAGCATCCTGATAACATTACTTAAATTGCAGAGATTAATACTTTTTCAGGGGGAAATGGGTAGAGGTCCAAATTAACATTTCTTTTATGAGTGATAAAGTAAGGTTTCTTCCCCACTTTATAAGAGATTTCTTTTCTTTCAAAAGACATTTTTGTTTGAATTTTGACAAGGTGTTTATCATAAATATCTGCTGGAAAGCTTCCACCCATCTGAAAAAGCATGGGGAATACTACCTCTTCTCTGTCCTGCTCCCCTTCCGAACAAATATATTCTTAGGTTCATGCAGGCTAGATTGTCTGTGTGCCCTCTTTGGCAGCATTTTGTGGTGAAGACTATTCATCTGTGGAAGTAACCTAGATGTTTGTGTGTTTACAGCCTTGACCTAAAAATAATACCTATGTGCATTATTCAAATATACTTGGGAAAATTTGCAATGTGGAAGATGGTGGGATTTCACATGATACTGCTCCAAACTGATTAGACCTATTTTACTTTATGTTGACCTAGCCCAGCAATAGACATCAAAGTACTCACTCCCTGGGAAGATGTGTTTTGGAGTAACTCCCTCAGTCAACTAGAACTTTTCCAGAACTTTTGCCACTTTAATTAATGTGGATGTCCATTGTCCAACTTTTGATTGTTGTTGTGACATATGTTCCAACTTACTTGCCTCTGTCAAAGCTGTGTTTAATTAAGAAGCATATTCTTTTGACTTTGTGCATTTTATGTAATTTGTTCAAACCTGCTTCACAACATTATGCCACAGTCTTACAGGGCCAAATATTCAGAATGTTGTAAAGAGAGTAATTATAATTCTTTAAGGTAAGTGGGATATTAGGGATAGAGTCTGTTGGCGAGAAAGCAATGGGAGCTTTCCGGTGGGTGGTCACATCTAGCGGCCTGGCCCAAATTCAGCTGTGGTTATGATAGTCCACCTACTTAAATTCCATTTGGAGGTATTCTTCACTTGCTCAGTTGTGAAGTGCTGTTGTGCCTTGTGAGTCAGCTCCTCTGTTTCATCCCAGTCTGGGTGGCATTTCTGAGGTGTTCTTAAGAACATAAGAATGGCAATACTGGGTCAGGCCAAAGGTCCAGTTAGCCCAGTATTTTCTCTTCTGAGAGTGGCCGATGCCAGATGCCTCAGAGGGAGTGAACTGAACAAGTGATCCTCTCCTGTCATCCATTTCCAGCCTCGGACAAAGAGAGGCTATAGGAACGCTCTTCCTACCCATCCTGGTTAATTGATGGACCTAACCTCTGAATTTATGTAGTTCTGTTTTGAACCATGTTAAAATCCTGATCTTCACAACATCCACTGGCAAGGTGTTCCACAAGCCTACTATGCACTGCATGAGGAAAAATTTCCTTTTGTTTCTTTTAAACCTGCTACCCATTAATTTCATTTGGTGACCCCTAGTTCTTGTGTTAAGGGAACAAGTAATTTTTTCTTATTTACTTCTTCCATACCCAGTCATGATTTTATAGACCTCTGTCATACCCCCCTTTAATATCCTCTTTTCTAAAATGAAAAGTCCCACTCTTTTTAATCTCTCTCCATATGGCACCTGTTCCAAACTTCTACATATAAGCTACGTCTACACTGGGATGCTACATCAACATAGCTTATTTTGATGTAGCGAAATTGAAATAAACTATTTCGACAAATAGCGTCCACACATCCTCTAGGACTGGTGCCATCGACGTTCAACGTCAACATTGGACAGCACTACATCGAAATAGGCACTGCAGGGTAGTGTCTACACACCAAAGCGGCCCACATCGAAATAAGGGTGCCAGGAACAGCTGCAGACAGGGTCACAGGGCGGACAAGCACTTCGGGGGCAACAGCAAGCCACTCCCTTAAAGGGCCCCTCCCAGACACACACAGCCTGCACAGCAAGCGGTCTGCAGAGCCACAGGCATGCACACCCTGTGAAGCACCATGGACCCCCAGCAGCAGCAGCAGCAGCCAGAGGCCCACACACCCGCCCCTGGAGGACCAGTGGCTGCCCTGCTCAGTGCCATGCAGGAGGCAGCTGACCATCTTTTATTTGAGGAAGATGAGCTGCCCCCAGGGAATGAGGAAGCAGCCCCAGACCTTGCTGCCCTCCCAGCCCCTCCTCGCCGCACATGCTGCCAGCTGTAGAGATACCCCACGAACATGGACTGGTGGGATCGGCTGGTGCTTGGCGAGTGGGACAATGACTGCTGGCTCCGGAACTTCCGAATGAGCCGGCAGACATTCCTGGAGCTCTGCCAGTGGCTCACCCCTGCCTTACGGCACCAGGACACCCCCATGCGATGTGCCCTCACTGTAGAGAATTGGGTCGGCATTGCTGTCTGGAAGCTGGCCACTCCAGACAGCTACTGATCCGTAGGGCAGCAGTTCGGTGTGGGCAAGGCCACCGTCGAGGCTGTCCTCATGGAGGTAAGAGGACCTGGGGGGGGGAGTCCGGGGGCGGGGGGCAGAGCCCTGGGGGGGAGGGCCAGGCACACCCTGCACACCCCTCACCGGTGCTCTCTTATGTCCTTCCCTTACAGGTCGTCCGTGCAATCAATGCCCTGCTCCTCCACAGGCTCATGCGGCTTGGGGACCCGGATGCTGCCATCGTGGGGTTTGCCAGCCTGGGCTTCCCAAATTGCTTTGGGGCTCTGGATGGGACCCATATCCTCATCCGTGCCCCATAGCACAGCGGAGAATGCTTCTTCAATAGGAAGGGATACCACTCCGTGGTCCTCCAGGCCTTGGTGGACAGCTGGGGCCGCCTCTTGGACATTTATGTTGGCTAGCCTGGCAGCACCCACGACACCCAGGTGTTCAGAAATTCAGGCCTGTGCCGCTGGCTGGAGGCAGGGACCTACATCCCCCAGCAGGAGATCCCTGTGGGGGATACCACCATGCCCCTCTGCCTCGTCGCAGACGCGGCGTACCCTCTCCAGCCCTGGCTCATACACCCTTACACGGGCCGTGTCACAGCCAGCCAGGAGTGGTTCAATACACACTTGAACCATGCACGCCAGGTGGTCGAGCGCACTTTCGGCCACCTCAAAGGGCACTGGAGATGTCTCCTCACCCGCCTGGATGCAGGCTTCACCAACATCCCCCAGGTTGTGGGCACGTGCAGCGCACTCCACAACCTGGTGGAGAGTAAGGGAGAGGCATTCTTCCAGGGCTGGGCTGTGGAGGCTGGCAGGGCCGACGTCCAGCCACCCGCTGCCCCCAGTCGCCAGGTCGACCCTGAGGGGATCCGGGTCCGGGAGGCCCTGCGGGCCCATTTTGACCAGGCTCCAGCGTGAACACTGGCAGGGCTAGCTGTGGGTGAGCCACCCACTGCACCCCCCACATCCTCCACAACACTCCCTGCCCCCACACCCACACCACAGAGAACCCGAGAGCTAAACCCCCCCCACACTATTGTGCAATAAATGGAATTTTTTTTAAACAAAACTGTGCAACCTGTATTAATTGTTAACAGAAGAAGTGGGGAACTATGTACATGTGGGGGACAGGTACAAAACGGGGTAGAACAAAAACTATTTACAAAGATGGGGGGAATATGTCCAAAGGAGGGGGCCGGAGGGGGCTTTGGGGGGCAATGTCCTCGGCCACGCACCCCCTATTGTCCTGCGCCTGGTGTTGGGGGGCGCAACCCACGTCTCGGCCGGAGGCCCGGTTGAGGCTGGCTGGGGGCCGGCAGAACCGGCAGATAGGGTCAGGCGGAGTCTGGAGGCCCATGGTCCCCCTCGGTGGCAGGCCCCAGGACAGCTGATGATGGAGGGACGGCAGGCGGAGCGGCGGGGGGGGCCAAGTGCCACGCGATGTCCTCGAAGGTGTTCATGAAGGCCCCCCAAGCCTCCTGGTGCCAGGCCAGCACTCACTCCTGGAGATGGAGCCGCCACTCCTCCACCTGCAGGCGCCACTCAGACACCTTCAGCTGATGCCAGAGGGTGGCGAGCAGCTGGGGGTCCGTGGATGCCCGCAGATGGCTCCGCTGCTGTCGGGCTTGTCCTGGGGCTGGTTCGTGCTCCGCCGAGGCACTGGCCTGGTGAGATGGGCCCGGTGGGCTGTCCGGGACCACTGACGCCGCGCCGGTGCTCTCTGGGCCCTCCGACGGTGCAGCTGCGGAACAGAGGCGGGAAGAAGAGTGGAGACAGCCGTTAGTCTGGGCCCTGACCCGTGGCCCTTGTCCCCCCACCCCTCTGCTGCTGGTTCCCCATCCCCGTCCCCTGGAGATGCTGATGATGATGGGTGTCCAACCTCCCCCCCCCCCGGGGGACCCTAGGTTCCGCTCCCCCCATCCCCAGGGATGGGGCATGGCACTGTCCTGCGGGGGGCAGGGGCTGATGGACTCTTCTGAGGGACATGCCACTGCTGTCCTCGGGGCCATGGTCATCTGGGTGTGTGGAGGGCCCTGGTCATGTCTCTTGTCCCCACCCCTTAACCCCGGGGGTGTGCACCAGGGGGGTACATAACTGATGGTCCGCTCCCACAGTTGGGGGTTGCCCATCGGGTGGATGCCCTGCTGGAGCTGCGGGAGGGGAGGTCTATCAGCAGCCCTCCATTGCTGGAGGCCTCTTCCTCCTCCTCCGGTGTCCAAGGGGTGGGCTCCTGGGGGGGGCCCTGGGGTGCAGGGCTGGCCTCCGGGGCGGACTCCGTCTTCGGGGCCTGCTGGGGCTCATCACCCGATGTGTCAAGGGTGGTCGGGGCGGGAGGAGGTGTACCGGGGGCCCAGGATGGACCTGAGCTCCCTTTAAAAGGGGCAAGTGGCTGGGGGCGGCCCCACATCGGCTGGCCATGTCCCAGGCCCAGGTGTAACCCTGCCACAGCTCCTTTACCTTACTCCTGACGTGGTCAGGAGTGCGGGCAGGGTGACCCCGGGCAGCCAGGCCCTCAGTCAGCCGAGCGAACGCATCCGCGTTCCGCCTCTTGCTCCCCATTACCTGGAGCACCTCCTCCTCGCCCCAGAGCCCCAGCAGGTCCCAGATCTTGGTCTCTGTCCAGGAGGGGCCCCACTGCCTCTTCCCCCGCTGGCTGGCAGACTGGGAGCCCTGGGTCCCCTTGGAGGGGTGCCCTGTGGGCGCTTGGGGGGCTGGCTGGATGCCATGGGGTGCAGGGTGGTGGGTTGGGGCTGCTGAGGATGTGCAGGCTGTGCACGTGGCTGTGCTGCTGCCTGCATGAGCTCTCAGCTTTCTGCACAGGAACGCAGGGGGCGGGGAGCTTTAAGGGGCTGCTGCACACGGCGACCATAGAGCTCAGGGGCTGGAGAGAGCGTCTCTCAACCCCTCAGCTGATGGCGACCATGGAGGACCCTGCTATTTCGATGTTGTGCGATGCGGATCGTCTACACATGCCCTAGTTCGACATTCAACGTCGAAGTAGGGAGCTATTCCTATCTCCTGATGAGGATAGCAAATTCGACGTCTCGCCGCCTTACGTCGATTTCAACGTCGAAATAGCGCTCAGCACGTGTAGACACGGCGGGCGCTATTTTGAAGTTGGCACAGCTACTTCGAAGTAGCCGGCTAGTGTAGATGCGGCTATAGAGAGACAAATTCTGCTCTTTGTAATGCTGTAGTGCTAAAGTATGTCCCATTTATTGGCAAATGAAATAAAAATTCATGCTGGAGCAGAATTTAGACTATAGTCTGCAATATTGATCAGTAAACATATGTAAAGCTCATGGGAAGTTGCAAAATGGTTATTAATATATACCCCAGGGCCCTGCCCTTTCATGTCAGGTGTAGGCAACAGACTCAGTCTGTGAGGGTCTGGGTGTGGGCTGAGAGGATTCTGTGTGGGGCAATCTGGATGTGGATGCCTTGATGCGGGGAACCAGATGTGAGGGGATCTAGCTGCAGAGGGGCTTGTTGGGGGGTTCTGTTGCAGTGGTTATGGGATGCTGCAGGGGGTGTCCAGGTGAAAGTCATTGAGGCTTACTTGAGGGGAGTCTAAATATGGGATGGGTAGAGATTGGCAGGAAGGTCATGGTAGGTGGGGCTTAGTGGTGGGCCCCAATGCTAGAGGAGGGGGGCACAGGGCTGTGAGAATCCACGTTTTGTGACTGGAGCTCAGTGGGGTGAATCAGGGTGGGCTCATCCGGGTGGTCCGGGTACAGAAGGGTTCTGGGTGAAGTGAGCTGATGAACTTCAAGAGAGTCTCAGCATGAGGAGGGCTAGATGCATGGGTTTGGGGTAGAGCGCGGAGCAGTTCCCTGTACAGTGATCCTTCACCCTTTAGCTCAGGACTGATGGACACAAAAAGTGGAGGAACAGGATTTGCAGAACTTCCCGAAGCTCAGGGAGAAATCTGAGTGTGGCTCTAACGCAGCTGTAGCGGTTCTGCAGGGGAAGAGGAAGTCACATCCTCCCCAGCCCAGCCATGACCAGCAGCTGAGCCCAACCCAGGGTAGGAGCCATCAGGTAGGTCTTCCCTAGTTCCATCCCCTGCCCCACAGCGATTTACCTCTCTGCTTGCTGCCCTGGGCACCCAAAACATACTTCTGTGGCAGACTGCATGACCACTTTTATAGCTTCCTTTTGTTTCCCAGTCAAAAAGTAAGTCCTTTTTCTGCAGGGAAACAAAGAAATCTGAGAGGGACATAATTTCTGTGCACGTGCAGTGGCACACAATTCTCCCACGAGTAAGTGGCCCTCATGTTTATCCTTTGATGTAAAGAAAAAAGCCTTTCTTTCTCTATTAGCTGTCACAAGCAAAATACCTGATATGCACCCCCATATCTTTGGGTGAAAGCAAACTTAATCCAGTTCTAACGAGCAGGTGGGAAGTGGTTTCTTATTTTTTTTTTTCCTTCTTTCCAGGACAGTGGATATAGCTGTTAAGCCAAAGGCTGAAAACTCTGTAGTGCTGTGTCATGTTGGTTTCTAATGCAGGGGTAGGCATAAGGAAAGGAGTGCTCATTCTCACAACCATAACAGTTATTATACATTTTGTTGGGCAGGGTGGAGGAAGGAGAGATAGGAAGGCTACGTGGCATTAAAGGTGGGAAAGTCTTTTAAGTCATAGCTTTTTGTAAGTTGGGTATATTGAATCTGGCATCAGCTGCTTATGTATGATCATACCAAGCCTGTGTGTATACCTTTTTCTGATGTTTACAAAAATAAAGCAGATTTTGGGTCAATATGGCATGTAAGGAATGCCCAGCAGGAAATGAGTGTGTGGATAAATATTTCCATGGCAATCTAGACATCAGGCCAGAACCCATGTCCATTGAAATCAGTAGGAGCCCTGCAGTTGATCTGAAAAGGAGCATGATTGGGTGCGTTCCGGCTTTTGCTATGTGTATAGATATACAGGATATGCCTTTTCCTCAGAAAAAGATGGAATATGAACTCCCAGTGTAACCACTTGAAATTTCATTTGGAAGTAAGGAGTTGCTCCTGAGAAATTCAAGCAAAAAAAAAAACAACAAACCCAAATCATGGAAATTATGTAAGGCTTTCTTTATCAGAAACAAATGTTGATTTTCTGTCTGAACCCTAATTAAAACCATCCTGTGCAATTATAGTATGATTAAATGCATTTCAGTCTTCTTTACAGTTGTTACAGTCATACTTTCAACATATTTCGTCAAGATCTGCTAGAAAACACACAAATATTTAAGAAGACCTCCTGGAGGAAAGATAAGTGCACAGTAAACCTTAATTTACTTACTGAGTCAAATGTGTATCTCCATGTAATATATATATATATATTTAATCATTGCATTCTAGATGCTTTGTCAGTCTTTATCAAGAAATATGTATATAATTTGGTCAAATAAATAATTTTGCCAAGTTGTTTTCCCACATAATTTCAAGTGCTTTTCAGAAATTATCACAAGTGCTCCAAAGTATTCTGATTGCTTCCCAGAATCCACAGTTTTTTCTAAAAAGGAATTTTCATTGTTATAGTTTAACGTTTTTATTCATCCCAACTCCAACGCACATGCGCGCACACACACACCTCTCTTAGCATGCCAATAAGAAAATTAGAAAGCTAAAAATAGTCCCTCCGCTCTTCTGATTTGCCAACTTTGATAACAAATGTTATGATTTGTCAACCTTGATAACAATTTTTGGACCTCTGTGCTTTATATATTGAGTTTGTTCAGGTACGGCTATGATCTAAAGAAGTGGGTCTGTCCCACAAAAACTCATCACCTAATAAATTATTTTGTTAGTGTTTAAAGTGCTACTTTCCTGCAAATATGTGTGTGTGTGTCTATATAAAATTAGCATAGGGTAATGGGGATCATAGGAATCTTTTCTGTTTACAAAAGTTTAAAGCAACTTGATTTCAGAACAAAAGTTTCAAATTCAATAGACCCTTACGTTACATAGAGGCCACCCTCACTTTACAAATAGGTAACTGAATCTAAGACTGAATCAAAAACATACAAATTGTGAAGTTCAAAGAGCGCCAGAAAACCACATCTTACCTCTTCAGCCCTCCCCAATTAAACTCATAGTGTTTGTCTACCACTCTAATCTATTTGTACCATCTGAGATAATCATCCTGAACCCATCACTTGTTCTGATGTGACCCAGAAGTTAGGATAAGATGCATTCTGACACATCTCATCCTAACCTGTAGGTCAGCAAAAATCAGGAGACAAGTTCAGGATGATTAACCATGACACTGCTTCATAGACCTAATATACTGTGCGTATATGTGTGTCTATATCTTTACTAATCATATAGATAGAGAGAAAACTGAGTGTGTGTTTAGACCTGTAGAGAGGAAGATTTAAGGTTATAGACCTTTTACCCCTAGAGGTTAATTTTGTATGGTTTAAAGGCTTGACGAATTCTCCCTTTCTGAAATCAGAAGAGATGCACCAATATATAAAATCAGGCTGTATAGCCAAGGAAGCAAGAACATCCATTGTACTGCTGTATAGGTTAAACATGCTTGTCTACTGGCTTGCTTAAAGGTAAAAGCACACATTCGTATCTTTACCCTGACTGACTTACACATATTGTCACAGGAGGCTTGGCTTAATCGGTACTGAGCTGAAAAAAAGTAATATAAATTGGAACCTTTTGTCATGAAAAATGTAAATGTGGGTGTGATTTAATGGCTTTGGGGAGAAAGTTTAACATGAGAGATTGTAAGAAACAAGTAATCGATTGTGTGTAAGAAAGGACTTGAACCTCTAATCACGTATTAAGGTATACAAAGAGATCCCCAGCTACTTATAGCTTAATTCAAAGTGATAATGGTTAGATTTTTTTTTAATTTTCAATTTTTATAAAAAATGACATTCCTCTTTGCTCTTTATCTAGTTCTGAATTTTAAAACGTACTTACAGTGATTTATAGAAACCATCACTATGTACATATTGAACTATGCATACGCAGTGTACCTAGGTCTTAGATTTTCTATGAAATATGGTGATCCCAAACCACTTCTCTATATTGTTAGAAAAATTATATTTCTAGCTAAAAATTAACAGTAAGCAATGTGTGACTGTAAACTGCTGTTTCTTAAAAAGTAAAAAAAAATCTACCTGGTATTCATGAATCCACCTTATGCTGTGTTAAAATCAATAGCATACATTTTTAATATTCTTTCCTCTGTATGAATGCGTCCTTCAATACAGCAGTGTAACGTACGCAACATTGACAAAAAAGTAAATATTTGCTCAAAATCAGACAGAAGCAAAACAGTTTGCAGTGTTAGCCCTGCTAGTCCCAAGTGATTAGAGAGACCAGGTGAGTGAGGTAGTATTAGTTATTTGATAAACTTCTGTTGATGAAAGAGACACGCTTTTGAGTGTCTCAGACCTTATATCTTTCACGAACAGAAGTTGGGTCCAGTAAAAAATATTATGTGACCACCTTTGCTCTTGAAAAGCAAAACTCTCAGAAAGAGCAACAAGAAGTCCAGTGGCACCTTGTAGACTAACAGATTTATTGGAGCATAAGCTTGCATGGGCAAAGGCCCACTTCGTCACATGCATTTGACAAAGCGGGTCTTTGCCCTCAGAAGCTTATGCTTCAGTATACCTGTTAGTCTACAAGGTACCACAGGACTTCTCGTTGTTTTTGTGGATACAGACTAACAAGGCTACCCCCGACACTGTCAGAAATGTACATGCTTAGCTACAGCCATCCTCCTTACATGTGCTGCCTTCATCACTGGTAGGGAAAACTGTAAAAACCTTTCTTGTATGGCTTGTAGGACTGGCCCTGAAGGATGTAACTGATCAAGACATATGGGTCGTGTCTACACGAGCCCCAAACTTCGAAATGGCCACGCAAATGGCCATTTCGAAGTTTACTAATGAAGTGCTGAAATGCATATTCGGCGCTTCATTAGCATGCGGGTGGCCACGGCACTTCGAAATTGACGTGCCTTGCCACTGTGCGTCTCATCCCCATGGGGCTCCTTTTCGAAAGGACCCCACCTACTTCAAATTCCCCTTATTCCCATCAGCTCATGGGAATAAGGGGACTTCGAAGTAGGCGGGGTCCTTTCGAAAAGGAGCCCTGTTGGGACGAGCCACGCGGCGGCGAGGCGCATCAATTTTGAAGTGCCGTGGCCGCCCGCATGCTAATGAAGCGCTGAATATGCATTTCAGCGCTTCATTAGTAAACTTCGAAATGGCCATTTGCGTGGCCATTTCGAAGTTTGGGGCTCGTGTAGACGTAGCCATGATGATTTAGGAAATTAATAATTGCTCACTATGGGTAGTTAAGCTTTGGTTGTTTTAAGCCAACTGCCTGATTCCACTGGGCTGTTGACTTTGTACCTGCTGAAGATAACCCTATGCCCATCAAATCCTCAGCTGCCCATTTAAGTGCTCATTGACACTGTAGCTGAGCCTGACGAACTGACCCCCAATGTTTCATCATCTTCCTCACAACTCTAGAAAACCCTATTGTGCACACTGTAAGAGCATGCCTAAGTGCAACATTTTGGCACTGAGTAAGGGGCAACTCAGTTGAAGTGTCAAGAAAACTTCCTTTCAAACTGCAGAATAAAGGAAAATAGCGGAAGCCCCATCACATGCATTTCAGTGCAGGCTGGACAAAATACCAGAGTATGTGCCACAAGAACCAGTTCCACCAAGTTTCCTGAGAGATCTAATTGGCCTCTTGATCTCTTACTCATAGTTTCTTGTGGGCTCCACAACAGAGAAGTGTCAGGATTTTTAACATCCCTGGACATAATCGTCCCCGTGGGCCAGGGAATACATGCCATTGGCTGCTGTGTGAAATCAGTGCAGGCACATGAAAAATCTAAAGTGTCACAGGCTGCCATTTAGCAGCACCACCAATGGTCACTTTTTGTCAGTTAGCTCCCCCGGTAACCTGAACTCATGAATTATTCATGACTAGGTGTTTAAATCCTAGGCCTCTGATTGGGCGAAGGGGAGAACTTCTAGATTTTTCCATGCCCCAGAGGACCTAATTGAAGACTGTACCTATATGGTAATTCCATCATGAATATTCAAATGAACTAATGAATCATGAATCATGTATGAACTCCCTGCATAAAAGCAGGTGCTTCGGGGCATTCTGTGGCCCTGGGGAGCGCAGGCAAGGACTCTGTGCCCCTGCATAGGGAGGCATTGGCTGCTCATCCGCGGCGTCTGCCGAGCCCTTAGGGCAGCCCAAGCAGCGAAGAAAGCTGAATCACTCCAGAGCTGATTAAATCACTGAAGCGCCGCTGCAACATCTGCGGTGCTGACCAGCTCAAGTGGTGCCAGCGCACTCAAGCGGCAGCACTCCCAAGCGGCGTAGGTGGCTAGCGGTCTCTGTGGAGCGGCGGCCAGGTGGTGAACTGGCCCGCTGCAAGTCGGGTACTGTGCATCTGGCTGCCAAACCCAGAGGCCACCATCATTAACACCTCCGCAATCACCTCACTGGTGCCGCCATTTTGAGTGACATCGACCACCGGCTACTTCACTTACCTGGACATGACATTCACCGGACTGGACTTCTAATCTCTCTCCAAGACACATAACTTATCTACCTGGACTGACACTGTACACACACACACAAACTCACCTGGGACATCGGGGCCCCCAGTGGGGGAGTAGGGGTCGCGCTTCTACGGTGTGCTGAACCCGACGGGGTTAGTACAGGACCTGAGGGCCTGACCCTCAGGGCCGGGCCTATTTGCCCAGGCAAACTACATGGCACATTTAGTTATTAATTTTATTAATTAGTTAACGTTATTGTTGTTGTTGTTGTTATTAAGTATATATTTCTAGTGATAGTTTCCTTTACTAGGAAGGTTTTATTCCATACCCTTTATACCTATATTTCTCTATACATAATTGCGGGTGAAGGCATAGCCTCTCCACCTCCCATATTCCGTTGACCCTCTGTGTCCCATGAAGAGCCAAAAGGCCTCTCGGGAGCACATTACTATTGGACCCCATAGAGAGTTACGGGGGGCCTCCCACAAATTAGGAGTAGTAACCTCGACCAGCTCTGGAGCCAATTTTTCGGGGCAGGCCAGCACCCTGCCCCCGGTTGGAAGCGGGGAGTAGCACCCCCACTCCACCTATCAAGTCCTTGGAAGGGATTTAAAAATATCCGCATTCTTTCTACCTTCCCCTTATTAATAATATACCGTTTTTGCATTCCGGTCAAATAGAAATTATAAATCCATCTAGGAAACACGCCAAGGAAACAATGTATGTAGTAAGTCTGTAGTTGTTGTTAAGTTTTTAGTACAAATAGTCTGCTATTTGATAGTGTTATCTTAATAAACTAGTTACTTTGTTTTCATCCATTACTGCCTCATCCTTGGTCTCGCTCTTCTGTGCCAGCCACTTCCTGCTAGGAGGCTTGGGCAGGGTCTATTGTGCCTGGGCTTGCAGCAGGGAACTGATCGGGTCCTGGGATCTGTGCTAAGGAGGCTCAAGGTCTCCTTGTAAGGGCTTCATTTAAATTACCAACTTTTAATCTGTCCACCGAGAGAAGCCCAGCAAGAAGCACATTGTATTTCAGTCTCAAGGCTTGATTGGCTGCAAATGGCAGAATCCAAATCTCATTTCTTTATATATATTATTCTATCTACATTTATAAAATAGACACCCCCTACTATGCAAACCTCTGAATGTAAAAAAAAACATAAATTGCTATCAAAAGTACATTACAAACACCCATAGTTGGCAGCAATCAGACAGACCCTGACTCTGACCACGTAAACTATAAATCCTGTCCCCAAACAATATGAGGAGTTTCTCGTCTATTTATACTGTCTTAGGTAAAAGCTGTGGGGTCGGGGAGCAAGTGGGGATGGAGGCCCAAAAATTGAGCTGTGAGATGACAATACAGTCCAGGAAATGTTAGGAAAAATATTCAAAGCTTTGGTTGCTTACTGAATGAAACCAGCAAATTATCTGGCAAACAGCTCTGCACAAGAAGGTCGCTTAATCTTCATAGATCTCCACTGATGAAGACTTCAAATGGGTGCAATGATCTGGCCACATGAATCAATTTTCAGAATAAACACCAATTTGAGGTTTCCCCCATCAGCATAGTTCTGTCATGGATTAATTACTGTTAGATTTGATTGTGTGATGGCATTCATATCTGGCAGCATGAACCATATTTGTGGCTTTATAGCTACATCTAAGATATTACAGCATAAGTGACATTAGCCATTTCACTAGCTTTTCATCCTGTGATTTGAGATAAATATGAACTATATTAAGTAAAACAAGACCTTGCTGGAGTTTTGTGTGTGTGTGTGTGTGTGTGTATCATTTATGAAAAATATGATTCACAGTGTTATAACATTAAGGTGAAAAACTTAGAATCATTGCTGTAACAGATGAAAAATAATGTTTGTATTTTCACATAAATACTGTCTTACTACTCAAACCTTTTTTCTGTTTAGGGTATTCCTAAATGTTTGATCAGGGCTCAATCTAGGATCCAAGACTTACAAAAATATAGCACTGAGTTGTTCCATGCCTAGTACTGGCAGCAGACAAACTGGTCCACCACTGCTCAATAGTCATGGGATTGGGTTTGTTGGTAGTCACAGAGGTGGTGACAGGTCCAGCATTAGCGCAGTGGGAGAGATGTGGATAAAATGTATTCATTATGTAAGTACAGTATTTTAATACATTTTTATCAATCCATGCTGGAATGGATTGCCTGACATTACAGTGCAGAATTTTTAAGTTCTACCTTCAGGCAAATCTCATACTTACTAGCAAAAATGAAAGTGTGAAATGCTTTTTAATGTATATTTAACAACAGATAGTCTAGTGATTACTGATGTGTATTCTCTCTGGACTTTTCCTTTGCTATCAGAAGGCAATGTAAAGAGACAACATTTTTATACATTTATGTTATCCACATCCATCAAATGTTTACTTTTTAAATATTTGTAACTGTCATTTATAACAAGACTGCAAAAAAGTTCTATTTTATGTGTAAATCAAATCTAGGTTAGAAGTTTGCAATCAATGCCAATAACAATTCAGCAACACTCAGAAGCAGTCTTCCCCATTCCTTCTCTCTCTCCCCCGTTTGAGTCTTTTGATGTTCATTGGCAATAAATGCAATTTTAGATATTACTGTGCTGGAAAAATGTAGGTTGTTAATATTTTTATGCTACTTTTTAATTATCTTGGTCAAACTTTTCAAGATGCATTTCACCGGATTGTTCCTAATTGAATTCAGTCTTTTGTCTACTTTTATTTAAAAGGTAAATCTTATCAGATGCATCTATTTCATTTCCTATATTGTCACCATTTACTAAGGATGAAGGTACAGTTTTCTGTATTTACAGTGGGCTGCACAGCAAGAATTCACGTCTTCAACTAATGTATGCTAAACAGTTGTATCGTACATAGATCATTGTTGTTATAATAGCAGAATTGAAGGCATTTTAGATCACAGAGCCCCAGTAGTCTACATTTAGTTTGCTTTGACATTATTAAACTCAATCTGTTTCTCTAACTGTGACTCTAATTACTGCATTTGCATGGCAGAAAAGTTTGCTTTGTGGATCGACTTCTATTAACGCTGTTTGCATGTTGTTTTCTGAGCTTAGTGTTTCATGTACAGGCAGCAGAGCACCTTCGATTGAATTCAATAATTATGCAGAATCAATAAGTTTTTTTTCTTTGTGTTTGTCTTTGTTGTTTCTTTGATATGGCCTCTAGGATGCTGCAGGCAAAGTGCTGGACCGCTGGGCCATCATGTCCAGGGAAGAAGAGATTATTACCCTTCAGCAGTTTCTGAGATTTGGAGAAACCAAATCTATTGTGGAGCTGATGGCAATTCAAGAAAAGGAAGGGCAGGCTGTGGCTGTGCCATCTTCAAAGACAGATTCGGATATAAGGACTTTTATTGAAAGCAATAATCGCACTAGGAGCCCAAGTCTCCTTGCTCACCTGGAGAACAGCAATCCTTCTAGCATTCATCACTTTGAAAACATCCCTAACAGCCTTGCATTTCTGCTTCCATTCCAGTACATAAATCCAGTCTCTGCACCATTGCTAGGGCTGCCTCCAAATGGCCTCCTGCTGGAACAGCCAACTCTGAGGCTGCGTGAACCAAGTCTTTCTACCCAAAATGAATACAATGAAAGCAGCGAATCTGAAGTTTCCCCTACTCCTTTCAAGAATGAGCAGACATCCAGCAGGAATGCTTTGACCAGTATCACAAATGTAGAACCCAAAACAGAGCCAGCCTGTGTGTCTCCTGTTCAAACATCTACCCCCATCAATGATTTATCCAAAACTGAGCACACAAAAAGCTCATTCCGGATTCACAGAATGAGAAGAATAGGATCAGCATCAAGAAAAGGGAGAGTGTTCTGCAATGCATGTGGTAAAACTTTCTATGACAAAGGTACTCTCAAAATTCACTACAATGCAGTTCATCTGAAAATCAAACACCGGTGCACAATTGAAGGCTGCAACATGGTCTTCAGCTCTCTTAGAAGTCGCAATCGTCACAGTGCTAACCCTAACCCTCGACTTCACATGCCCATGCTAAGGAACAACCGAGACAAAGATCTAATCCGTGCTACGTCAGGAGCTGCCACCCCTGTCATAGCAAGTACAAAATCCAATCTGACCTTAACAAGTCCTGGTCGGCCTCCAATGGGTTTTACTACACCCCCATTAGACCCTGTACTACAGAACCCTCTTTCCAGCCAGCTGGTGTTTCCATCTTTAAAGACTGTCCAGCCTGTTCCTCCTTTTTACAGAAGTTTACTGACTCCTGGAGAGATGGTAAGCCCTCCAACCTCGTTACCTACCAGTCCCATCATACCAACAGGTGGTGCAGTGGAGCAACATCCTCCCCTTCCTTCAGAGTCTTTGGTACCTGCGATGTTGATGCCTACCCATGAACCTAACACTGACCTTGCTCCTAAGAAAAAGCCAAGGAAGTCAAGCATGCCAGTTAAAATAGAAAAGGAAGTTATTGATACTGCTGATGAGTTTGATGATGAAGATGAAGAGGCTAATGACAACAGCACAATGGCTAATGATGTTGCTCATGATAATCACTGCCATTCACAGGAGGAAATGAGCCCAGGATTGTCTGTGAAAGACTTTTCTAAAAATGGTAGAAGCAGATGCATTTCCAGGACAGAGATAAGGAGGACAGACAGCATGACCTCAGAAGACCAAGAGCATGAGAGAGACTATGAAAATGAATCAGAATCCTCAGAGCCAAAACTCTGCGAGGAATCCATGGAAGGCGATGAACGCCTCCATGAATCGAATGAAAAATCTATGATGAACAGAGAGATGGCAGATGAAAATCACAACGAATCATCTCACCAGGATGTAATTAAGGTGAAGGAAGAGTTTGCAGACCCTACATATGATATGTTTTACATGAGCCAGTATGGACTGTATAACGGGAGCAGTGCCAGCATGGCTGCCCTGCATGAAAGTTTCACTTCAACTTTCAGCTACAACAGTCCTCAGAAGTTCTCCCCAGAAGGTGACCTGTGTTCCAGCCCAGATCCCAAGATCTGTTATGTGTGCAAGAAGAGTTTCAAAAGTTCCTATAGTGTGAAGCTTCACTATAGGAATGTTCATTTAAAAGAGATGCATGTCTGCACAGTGGCTGGCTGTAATGCTGCCTTCCCATCCCGGAGAAGCAGAGACAGGTCAGTAAATATTAATTGATTTTCTACATTATTAAGTGTGTGGAATTGCATAAGAAAATCCAGTTTTAGGTAGATGAAGAAATAGAGAAAGTAACATAGTAATGACAAGGGACAATCATGCCCCTTTGGCATGGAATTTGTTTTATCACATTAGAATTTCATTGTTTGATATTAAGAATAGTATATACTATGTCATCGTGTTCTGTGACAGGCTAAATAATGTCACTATTGTTTTTGAGCATGTTTGTGTGTTTGTATATACGCTTTTATATATAAGCTGTCACTTTCATATCTTCAGTTTTTATTCCCTGCAGCTTTCCATGAAGGAAAGCTTCTATTAAATATGTAATAATTATATGTGACAGAAATATCTTCATACATATGCACTGAAATGTAGACACAGAAATAGATGGGGAGAAGGAAACGTAGGACTAGGATATAAGAGCAATCCACATCTCTTCAGGCTTAAGTACAAATGAATAATAATCATTAATGGATATTAGTTCTGCCTTATAAACAATTATAAGAAACAAAATAAAATGTTAACGTTAGGGAAATGCTTCTCTCTTTCAATGAAGAAATATGTATCTTTTTTCCCTTATTTATCCATACAGTTCACCTTTATTTACTTTTCTGAATGTGAGTCACTCCCATTCACTGATGGAATTATGCACATGCAAATAGGGGAGACTACATATTTTTAAAATCAGTAAGGGTATGTTCTGTCAGACCTTCAGATGACATCACACTGCAGTTGTGCTGCATCAGTACTTAAACAGAAGCAGTTTGTCCTAAAATATCTTTGACCTTTTCAAATTTTTTTGTCTAAAGAAAATGTAATATAAAGGGAATTTGTCAAGGTGGTCTTGGTAAGTTAGCACATTCCATGCTTGTGAACACAAGCTCTCAGGTGTGGTGATAAACCGAGTATCACACAATGGAATATGCCTTATAGGTTAGCATCATTGGATTTGTGTTGTGATGGTGAAAGTGATTCATGACTTGAGTTTGTTTGTTAGGTTGGTTTTTGTTTGTTTTAATATTTTTCATTATGCAGTAATAATTCAGAGAGAGGAAGGAAATTGAACTCGCCTAAACATTTCACATACATTTCCTGTATCTTATGCCATGGAAATAGCTGAAGTTTTCAACTGGATACAGGGTATACTGCAAAAAAAGTGATTAGTGTGAATACAGTTAGGAGGTCAAATTTCACTGTTCTGGAGAGTCTAACATGGAAAATGTGAAAATAAATCAGAAAAACCTCTAAGTGCAGTAGAATAACCTAGAAAATTTGTTTCACTGATATGAAGACATCAATTAAAATCTAACACCTACAAGTAAATTTAGGCTTCTGTCCTGCTAGTGTGTCTACACTGGTTCAGTCCTACTAACCAAAATGGAACTCCAGCTGAACATAAAGGCTGATCCTTTGGAGGATCAGGGCCTCAGTAAGTCAAATTCTGTGCTGACTTATACCACACATAGGACTCATCTAAACTAGCCCCCTCCTTTGAAGGGGGAATGTAAATGAGCCCTATCAGGGGATAGTAATGAGGTGCTGCGCTGCATGTGCAGATCGGCATCTCATTGCTATTCGCTGATTTGGTTTGTTTACGTGCCCTCTTTGAAGGAGGGGGCTAGTGTAGATGAGTCCATTGTGTCCTAAAAACTGATGGGATTGCAGAGGATTTGTTAATGCAGAATTTGGCTCAGTATATGTGTTTTCTCAAGTGAGTTATAAAATGTCAGTCATCAGTCATGTACCAAGTAAACCCATTTTGTACGCAGTGAGCAAAAGGAAAAGTGGTTAGATTAGGCTTTGAAATGTTATTTGGAATGTTAAATTTCATCAGGAAACAGTTAACTTGATAGATTATGCTAATAATAAAGAAGTTAGTTCAGTGGACATATATTAAGAGAAAAAGACCATCATGATGACATGTGTAAAGTATTTATGAGAACCGAGCATTTAAAGACAGGGCACAGTTTGAAAGTATTTCATGAACTATTTAGGATAGTTTGATTTAGCTTATTGAAAGCAAGCTATAAAAGTGAAATATATCATTCATAAACTTAAAATGCAGACTGCTTTCTTAGAGAGAAAATTATTATTTACATATAAGTTTGGATTGTACTAGGCATGGGAACGTCTTTCCAGTCTCACCTTACACAGTTTTCAGAATATGTTTCAGTTATATGAGTGTCTTACTGGTAATGTGAAACAACAGAAATCCACAAGTTCTGGGGACTTAAAGTAGTGACAGTGAACTTAAAAACGTTTAGAGGCTAGGTACAATTTATATAAGTCTTCAAGTCTGACACTTTTTGTAACTCACCAAAGCTTTCAGATCTGGAGAATGTGTCTGGAAAAATCTTACAGAAACCAGGAACTCCCACAAGATTTCTGATAATTCTTGCAGACATTTGGTCAGGAAGTGTGTGTGTGTGTGTGTGTGTGTGTGTGTCTTGGCCAGAACTAGGAAGACTAGAGGTACATAGGAATGGAAGTGCACAAAAGGAGGGATCTGAGAGTGAATCAAACATCCTTTTATTTAATCCCAAAAAAATGTGTTATTTGGGTTTGAATTAAAAGGAGAGCCTTATTGTATCTAAGCCACATGGTCTAACCAATGAAGGATGTATGGCTGATTTATAAGGAATCTTTTTTATTTACAGGGGAAAAAATATAGATCATTAAGTTTCTAGCCTTTCAGGTTTCAGAAATGCCTCAAGGTGTAAACTAATCTATGGTGCCTTATTGGCTTTTTGCTGCCAAATAATTAAAGCAATAACACTGAGAAGTAAGATCTTCTTCCAGTCACTTTAATGGACTGTTAACTTTAAAACCTAATTATAACTATTTAACTTTTAATTACTGTACCAGAAATTAGAAGTATCCAAGTAATGTGCCTAGCAAGTGAGCCTGGCATGACATGCTTGTCATGTTATGATGTGACATTTGTTTAAACAGGTGTACATAACCCTAAATGTTCACATTTTGGTTCTGCAGATAGTCTCATATTCTACTCAGTATTCTTTTGACTCTCCAGATAAATCCAAAAGATTTTTCTGTCCTTTAAAAGTTAAAATGGTATTTCTAATGCCACCTTCTAAAAGCCGGTGCGATTCCCAGGATGTGGCTTTTAGGATTTAGTGAGGTGTCCTTATTTAATTTTTTTCTATAAAATGTTTAAAATAAAACAAAAGTAGTGATGATGGTTGAGTTTAAAAAGATGAGAAATATTGTTGATTCATCATTTTACTCTTACAGTGGCATCTTGTATAACGCATAATATTGTGCAACCCAACTCTGGTTCACTTAAACTTGAGTATATCCCCTAGCCTTAATGTTGGTGACCCAGAATGTGTCCCTTTTAAAACTGACTGTCAAAGGATGGAGGTCCAGAATGCAATCATAGTTATCTAAGGCAGCTGGTCTGCTCCTCCTACCATCCACATATCCTTTTATCTGAACGATTTGGATATCTCCTGAGTTGTATTTATATACAGGGTGTCCTGTATTAAATGTACGCAGTCTGCTACAGTATGGCTGTTCTTGTTTTCTTAAATGGAACGAGGTAAACAGAAGACTGAGGGGGATAGACAGACAGGTTCCACTCTTTTGGACACTTTTCCCCACATGCATGCATCCTCACTTTTTGTCATATTGCAGACAGAAGAAGGGACAGTAACTCCTACAGTTACTGCTAGAAGTTCCCAAAGGGTTTTTTATCCCTTCTGAAATTCATAAGCAGTTGCTTTCATTATTTATGTCCCACAGTGTCTGGATTCTTTTTTAACCATTTTCTATTTGTCATTTTTCCCACCTATTAGTAGATCTATGTGTGAATTCTATGGGCTTCCCTATCTATATCTTTATATTTGATCTCTTTCCTAAAGATGATAATGCATTCATTCTTTCTTTTCTTCTTTCTTTTCAGTCCCATTGTCCTGAAATCATTTACTTGTGTCTACCTTCATCATCCTTTCCTCTTACAGCAGCTCAGGCATGTTTGACTTTTTGTATATATTGAGCCTTACAGCATGAGCCTTGTTGCAGGAAAGCACCAAAGTGTGAAAGATGACAGAAATCATGACAAAGGTCATGGTCTCAGACAGAACAAGGGTAGTGGTCCACTTTAAGACAGGAAAACATCTCTTTAAAGGACAGCAGTCAAGGAGATGGAGAAAAGAAAGAGACTATACTGGATACCTGCCTGGGATATAGGCTTGAATGTGCATCCAGATGCAGTTTCTGCATCTAGGCAGGAGAAAGAGAGACGTTGTAAAAGGAATCTTCCTGGAGTGAATAGCCAGTGGACAATGAGGAAGGCTGGCCTGTGACTAAGGAAGGCTTTGTGTTGGGAAATCTTCACAGAGTAAGTCCCTGCTGGCCCTGCTTTTTTCAGCCCCGTCATCCCTCTTACATCCTGCTTGAACAGATACTGCACCTGACTCTCAGAGTACTCTGGAATGGGTGGGCTTCTCCTCAAAGCCAGTATTTAGCGGCCAGCAACTCATGAATCTACTTTGTTCCAGAGACGAGGCCAAGCAAAGGGTAGGCCGACGGAAAAGAACATCATATTTTCCAGCTCGCTGAATACAGGGACATTCCAAAGTTTCTTGGGTGGGGCAAAACAAGTCTTTCTTTAGTAATGAGCAAGAGAGGAAATGGGGGGTGGGGGGTTATGATGGAAAGCATGAAGAGAAAAAACATATTCAGTCAACTCAGCGCCCTTTCCCTCACCTAGGATTGTAGAGCTAAAGAGGGCTGGGGTTCAGATTCAGTATCTGTGAATTTCTAACCAAGTCTCATTGGTCAGCGTTTCAGTGCAGAAAAAAAAAAGTCCTATTTTTTTCCCGCCCTATTGTATTTTAGTAAGTTAAAATCTGTTTTATATTGGTACCATCAGTTAAAAATCTTCATTACTTATGACTAGGTTGGAATGCTGAATTAATAAAAACATGTTGCCTCATTGTCCGTGTCCTAAACATATATATATATATATATTTCCTGCATACCTACTTAGAGCTATAGAGCCAGAACTTTCCCTTTTTTTGCCTTCTTTCACTAAAGTTAGAACATTAATTGTTCAGGATGGTTTTTAAATTCTCTCAGAAAGTGAACATGTGTGTGTGCTCTGCAAGGTGGGAAAGGTGGTTTAGCCCCATGAATAAATTTTAAAACAAAATAATATTTGCTTAGGGTTACTTATAAATAAATATGAGGTAACTATTGGTGCCAAGTGTGATCCTGTCATTTGATTGCTAGTTAAATCAGTCAGAATTTAAACATGTAAACTCCTTGATTTGTATGGAGTAAGACATCTGTATTTGGTTTATTAAAACCTGCTGACATCTCCAGAACTAAATTTGTGTGCATATAGGCCTCTGGGTAGCTCTATTGAAAAAGCTCATCTGCTTACCTGACTTCCAGCCCTGTACAGGTGTGCTTGAATAAATTAACATCAGATACCTCTGATGAGGCACTGCATACATTATCAACAGAGGTGAAGATGTGAAAAACATGCTACCTGCCTCCTGTTATCACCTCCTTGACACAAAAGCACCCATTTTTTCATCATCCCGCTATGTTTGGAAACTTATACAGATAACTTTTTAGAGACTGCTTTTCAAAAAATGCACGCAATTTTAAGAGCAGATATCTCCAAGAAGATACTTAGTGCTAGTTTCTAGTGATTATTAATATATTTCCCCTAATATCATTAGCCATCAGATTGGCTTGTTTCCATTCATTAATAACAAGAAGAGAGCATTTGAAGACATCTGTTTGATTAACTGTACATCACCAGACAATCAAAAGAGGTTTTTGCTATATTATTTTTCAAATTTAAGCATGTTTACACATTTACTGTTGGTGAAGGAATTCATAATTTTTAAAAGAATATGTGAATATGTTGTACAGTTCTATGAACCAATAGATTTCCTCTTTCAGTCACTAAAATTTCCTTCTTTGTTTAGACTCAAAAAATCTTTCATAAGAGAGCCTGAGTTGTAAAGAAATGGCTTGTTGGGTAATAACTTCTTCTGTGGGTAGCTCCACTGATATCAAAAGTGATGTAATCTATCAGAGAGAGGAAGACCGAATGAAGGACAGAGTGAATTAACTTTTTTATGAGTGAGCTATCAGCTACTGTGTAAGCAACTCATTTTTATTGTAGAGGATGAAGTGAAAGCATACAAACCCAATCTTAAATTCCTTACTCATATAAGAAGCCCTAATATAACACCAGGTTGCTTACTTGAGTAAAGGCTGCAGGATCAGATCTGTTGTAGAGGAAGTCCTTTCTCTTTTGCACCCATCTGTAAAGCATCATTGTGGTGTTTTCGTTTGAAAATGAAGGTGAAGCTAATATCTTTTATACTGCTTTGCATGCCACAGGATTTTCTGTTGTGTCAACCTGCAAAGTAAATCCAGGTTTTTCAGTGACCTGCAAAGTCTATCTAAATATTTACTGACCCATAAGCACTAGGACAGGTGATAAATATAAGTCAATAAAAACACTGGTTGGCACATGGCACACATGGAGGAATATTTTCCCTGATGAAGGCCTGGATTTTGGGACAGGTGATCCAGGTGACCATCTTGGTTACCCATCTTAGGGGGCACTGGGCTTGGGGTGCTGTTTGTGTTGTTGTGTTGTTAATAAAAGGGAAATTTTTATCTTCTCTGACAGGGAGAATTATGTACCCAAATTGTGCATCAAAGTAGTGAAATGGGCTAGAAATGCAATAAAAAACAAGGCATTCAAATGTTTCACAAGTGGAGGCAGGGCATGATCTGCACATGGGGCACCATTTGGTGTAGGGCTAAGCCTGCCCTCGTCATTGTCTATGAGAATTACATGCATGATTTTGTCAAGGGAAGAATATGCAGCATAAGTGCAAGTTTCAAAAAAAAAACAAACAAAAAACACACCAGCTCTTTTTAAACTCTTTAATCCTGACATACAGCTTTTTCAGTCCTGAGATTCTCTTCAGTAATGACTGCCTGTCATGCCAAATTATGTGGGAGTGTTTGTGATCTGGGGCCCAATGGCTAAGAACAACAAGCCTGGAGACCACCAAATGTATGTTTGCACCCAATAGCAACAATTAGAAAGCCAACCTTTACACAATAGTGACCACACAGGGGTCTATGAGATGCCAGGATAATACTGAGGTATCACAGATACCACTTTGTGGTGACCGTGATTGGGTGTATTTTAATTATGATCATGGTAAATTCCAAATCTAGTATGTCCTTTGATGAAATCCTGGAACTTTAACTTGTGCCTCCTATTTCCTGGCATCATATTTTACATGAGCATTTTGCCTTGTGCTATGAAAAGTTGGATTATTTTTTTTTAAGTAAGAGCTCATTTCACAATTAAGCTTGCCCTGAAAAACATTCCTTAAAGATACGGCCTAAGAAATAATTTAACATTTTTGCCATAAGGCACCTACAAGCTTTATATAAATGAACATGGAAGAGAAATGAGTTTTGTGTTCACCAAAAATGTATGCTATGAATAAAAAAGGGACTTTGGTGTATTGTACATGTATACAAATATAAAGCATTTGAGGTGAAGGGAGATAAAAGATAAAAGGTGGAAGAGAATTGTGGATTTTTTTCTTAATGTCATTTTGTTTTCATTACGTTTTTTTTTAAAGAAAAAACAAAATCCTAAATTCTATCCCCAAGCCAAACTCTATAACCTAGGACACAAATTGTAAATTTCTTGAAAAAGCTGGTACATTTAAAAAATTAGCGAACTTGATCCTCGTACATTACGGACTATTAATTAACTAAAGAAAAATGTTACCCTCCTTCATTCATTACATTTCTCTCTCTCACCTTTTCTTTGCTATGCCAAAATAAAAACCAATTAAATGTTAGCAGTTTACAGCTGAAAATGCAAATGGAAGACCATTAATTTTCTGCCCATAAAGCTAAACTATTGCTTTTGTGTCTGGTACATAACATGTAAAAAACAAAAACAAAATAAACCTATAGAGCTATAGTTTTTAATTGTAGATCTAAAAATACAGTGGAGATGGAGATAAATCAGGTCTAGAATGAGAAGGTAAGATGTGCCTTTGATCTAAGAAGGAGATGGAGGCAGCTGATGCAGGTGCTGGCATAAAGGACAGTAGATCCTCAATAGGAAATCTCTCCAGTCTGGTAGCCAGATATGGGAGCAGCACTAATTCTGTTGCCTTTTTAGTCTGTTCTGTCACAGAGGGGGCACTGCTGGGTCAGTCAGCTCACTAGTAATTGTGTTTTACAGACTTCTAAAGCAATTGGCTCAGTCAGTCCCAATTCAATAAAAGTGGAAAGCGAGAGCGAGAGCACTTTTGTTCTATTTTTTACTTGAAATTATTTCATTCAGCAGTCTGTCTTTTTTATTACCAGGACTTGACATTAGCACTCCAAGCTATATTAGCATCCATTTCAGCAGTTCAGTAATGGTATTAAAAAAACACTTAACTTCAACGGTGAATGGTTGTATGACAGTACCATAAAAATCCACATTAAAAAAAAACTTATGTATTTGTCCCAGCAAATTATTTTTCACTTGTTTAACCACTTCCAAACTATGCTCTCTTGACTGGCATTTGCAAGGGCTCTTGCTGCAAGGAAAGACTGTAGTGGAGCTTTGAGGCCTCCCTACCAGCAAAGGCATAAAGGGGTAGATTAAGACATTAAAAAAGAAAGGCAACAGGAACAAACAAAGAAAAAAGTCTTCCAGGTAAGTAGATAACCTTCCATTTGTCAACAGTGAAAGGACTGGCAAACTCAGAACATCTAAGGCAAAAAAAAGAATCGTTGGCACCTTGCACATCTTTGGGGTTTCATTTTGAACCCACCACTCTCCAAACTTGGGACAGGAGCCTAACTACTTTGGCACTGCAGCTTGCTCATAAACGACTGTGTTGGGTTCTAAATTTTGATTAAACATTCTGTAATTAATCAATGGCAGACACGAAGCACTTGGCAAGGTCCAGAGCTGCAAAATGTTTAAGACATAAAACATTACAAAGTAATTAGAATGTGCTCCTTCAAGAGAAGGATTGCCTTCAATAAAGAGGCAAATGATAGCATCATGTTTATTGTGGACGTAGGCAGCCAGTGCAATATGATAAACTGCAGGAGATACACATATCAGTAATCATCCACATTATTAGTGTCATTAATCATAATTCTAAAAATATGACAGCAGCAGCCAACTTTTTGACCAATTTTGCCTCTGCCTGTTGGCCGTTATAACTTCACTAATAGACTGCAGAGCTCCTGTGCGTGGCAGTTTGCATTGGGAATGGAAGGTTAATTATATTTGAGCTGCTGATTCCTTCTCTCCTCGGAGAAGACTGAGCACTTTGACAATCCCAGGAGCTCTCTGCTGTTAAACCAGTAAAAGTACTTTATTGAAATTTTCTTTGTTGGTCAGGAATGAGTAGATGTTTCAAATGAGATATAAACGCTAGGCTGGGATGGCTGCTAATGTGTCTTGCTCCAAAATAATCCTTGAGCAGCAAACTGAACTCAGACTCCCTTAGATCTCTTTGCCTGGTCTCCTGTGGCTGGGTAAAAAGTTGAGAATTTAATAACTACTGACAATGGTATGTATGGGAGAGTCTCAGAGGGTTGCTGTAGCTGAGGAGTAGTGGTTTGAATGGAGAGCATCAATATGATTGTTTAGGATAATCAGCTATATGTTGACCTGAAAGTTGGACTTGATTTCATAATGTAAAATTAAGAACAGGGAAGCCCTGTTGAAATTCTACATGGTATTTTACTATACCTCTCCTCTGATTCTATGTAAATAAGTGCAGCATTTTTAGATAACCAAACTAGGGTGAATGGTGCATGAGGATTGGCTCTGCATTGAAGATAATAGAATAAAAGAACAGAATAAAATCACTGAAAAGCTTGTGAAGCTTCCAAGTAAATTTGATCTGATGTGTTGCTTTGCACAAATATCATGACAAATATATGTATTGGTTTCAAGGAGGACTGAATTTCACTTTGAGATTTTGCATTCACTCAAACCTGAAGTTCAAAGTGGAAATCACAAGTGAGATGTAAAACAGAAGAGACTACACAAATTCCTTCAAAACCATTGAATTTTACCTGTTGTGGCAGGGAAATAAAATGACAAGAAAAAATGACTGATTATGACTCTTGGGTCATGTTATATTTATAAATGTATAATTTTTAAAAATAAATAACAATTCATGTATTATTTGAATAATACATTCGGAGGAGACATGTGCATTCTTTAAGTGTGAAATTTTCCTGAACAGAGGGCCAGAACAAAGCCCTAAGTACCACATAAAATGTGTTAACCGTTGTGTGGCATCCTCTGCATTGGGATGAATTTCACCTTAAGGCCCAGGTAAATTCAAGTAGCAGCCTAGAACAAATGCCTGGTTCTAAATAATGCTGGGCACCCGCAACTCATGTTGAAAGATCATGCTCCAGATGAGGTTACATTCTTGCTTGTGTAACATTTTTGTATTTAGTGAGCTCATTTTGGAAATGTTTAGTGAGATAAATCTTTTTATCGTAAACCTTCATCACTAGTTCAGATATTAGAAAAGAGCACTGGTTATTCTGTAATGAGACTCTGCTTCCAGGCATCTGGAGCTGGTAAAGCGTGAGGGTGAAGCGCTACAGTGAGCTTATATCATTTCTGAATAACTATGGAAAATACTCCAGTGCTTATGCTTTTGATTTGTAACATTTTTTGATCTTTAATGGTCTACAATAGTAATATATTAAGAGTATGACATGACCTTGATACTTCTGAGCACACACAGCTGTTGTGAAAGTGTAATTCTGTTCACTCCGTAAGGATCATCTCACTAACACCTCAACAGGTATGTACTGAATTATTGGCCTTTCAAGAAACTCAAACACAATACGAGAAGAAAACATTGCAGTCAGATATCAATTCCATATTTAACCTGGACATTCACTCACATAGTCAACCATCCTACCTTCCCAAATGCCATCTCAGCATTAACATTTTATGCCTTCCACAGTAATAACAAATTGTTTTTTGACTGTAGTTCAGGATTAAGTATGCAAAAGGCATGTCTGCCTCTGCCAGCAAGCCAATAATTCTCACTAACATCTTCAGGGTTACAACATTTATAAAGTTACAAGTGGAGTAAACAAACCATCTGTTTGGCTTTACCATATATGTCATGCTCTCTTATTAGCATATTACGATTCATTTAGTAAACAAATTTGGTGATTTCGTTCATGTCAAAGTTATGGGAAGCTTGAAGATGATTAACATTCCTGGGACAGGCACATTAATACATTGCTTCCTCTGCAAACTTAAATGGCTTCTCAAGAGAATCACCCCTTGTTGACAAGATGAGACTGTCAATTTTGTTTGCCTGCCACATTAGGGGCCATAAGGGGATGGCAAGCTCTAAGAAAGAGGAGCAGTGTAGGCAGTATAATTCACTGTGAATTGAGAAGAGAAGTCTAATTCTGATAAATGGTCGACCCCAATACATCCTACCTGTTATTACAACAGACGTGCCGTATCTGTGCAGTAAATTAGTTAAACCCCTAAAGAGTTTGGTGGGAGCTTATCTTCAAGTGAATAATTTGAGTGTAGCGGGAACTGTCTTCGTGACCAGTGTGAATGATTTGCTTCATATTG
Organism: Carettochelys insculpta; assembly: GCF_033958435.1. Lineage (NCBI taxonomy): Eukaryota > Metazoa > Chordata > Testudines > Carettochelyidae > Carettochelys > Carettochelys insculpta. Next base: position 35,471,894 of record NC_134141.1, on the reverse strand, counting down.
AAAGGGATTGAAATGACTGGGTTCCACATCTTTAATTTGCAAGAACTTGCTTGTCCTTTATTTCCTGCATTTAATAAGCACTTCTTTACTTTTTTTTAATAGGTGCTGAACTGTATTTTACCTTTTGGATTTTCTTCCTATGAAAGGTTAATATTTTCAGATTCTATGCAATTTAAAGCCTCAAGAATCGATGTGATTGCTTGTCCAGGCTGCTTATGTTAAAGTCACCACTGTTTCAAACCACACCCAAAACCAAGGCACATTACGCACAGTCAGAGACCTGTTTCAAGCTGCAAATATTTGTTTGAAATCCTGGCCCAAATGAAGTTAATGGGAGTTTTACCTTTGACTTCAATGGAGCCACTCTTTTAGGGTCTTTTAGACCCATGTTAGCTTGGATGGATAGCGGGGTTTATTTGTTTGTTTTGTACATAGGACAGCCAGATAGTATCAATCAACTTATACAGTAGAAGAATTAGAACTGGAAATGGGAAAGTCATTTCTTCACCAGATTCTAATGCTAACTAAGTTCTATGAACTATTTTCTCATTCATTAGTGAAGTAAATCGGACAAAACTTCATTCTTCAAGAAACATCAGCATTAAGGAAACTATATACTATGAGTATTTCATAACTATGAGTATTTTTATGTTTAGCCAAGTTTTTACATGGTGTACTTTCATTTTAGCTGCATGAAATTCAGCATTTTCCGTGTGCAGAGATTTTGAGGAAGGACAAAATTGGCTTAGCATATGCTTACATTTTTTGGACTTTGTTTGAATTTCAGGCTTAAATAAACAAGGAAACTGAAAGTAAAAGCCAAGTCACCTGGTGTTGCTGTTTTCTCCCCCTTCCAAAAGGGCATACCCCATAGTATGAAAACCACTGCCTTAGAGGAATAATCCTCAGGGGAGATGGGTTGAATGACACTGTCCCCCTTCCCCACCCCACCGCTCCCAAAAAAAAAAAAAGATCTTGATGGCCAGGTAGTTAATGTCTATTTCTAGCTTCCAGGAAATGTTTGCAAATCTTAGCAAACCTGACAAATCTGTACTGAGTTTTGGTTTTGTAATGAAACTCCAGATTGTCTGAATGTTGTATGGGTTCACATTTCATAAAATATTAGGCTCTTTCTAGCTATAAGTGATTGATTCGTATTATTGCCTGGCAGCAAGAGGGATATTTTTATGTAGTGTTTTAACGTAATAACTGTATGTATTTTTATCATGTTACTGTTAGGCTCACTTACAATAATTTAAAGCAAAGCCGTCCAAAGAATCAAGGCCCACTGCTGCATATGACTGAGCATCTTCAGCTTCATTTGAATCAGTTAGGTCGTGCCTTTGCCTTAGTTTGGGGATGAAAGGAGCATAGAGTTTGCAAACGGTGCAGTCCAATCTCCCCAACATTCAAATGTCCGTAAAGGGTGAATGTTAGCCCAGCACAGGCAGGCAGTACAGGGGTTGGACCTAATGGTGTGTAGGTTTTGTTTCAAGCCTCTGCACAAAGGTAGAACTCTCCCTATTTTATTAATTCCTCTCACCCTCTTCAAAAAAGAAGTGAAAAATGTACTAAATAAAAATAAACTAAAATAAAGCAGTCATTACATTTTTCTTTTCAACGAATGGATAGTAAATTAACAGACTCAGATTCATTGGCGAGGGTTGAAAGAAACTGCTGAAGAGTACCAGACTGGATTTATGAGCTGTATAAATGGCATGTGCATTTAATTGACCATATTTCTTAGCCTTATAATCCCCTTTCTTTTGTTGATGCTCAGTGCATTTCTGTCAAGTGAAGCTGGCACGTAGTAAGTAGGGTAGAACATACAGTGAATTTTAATTATGGGAGAATATTTTACTGAATTTCAGAATGAAAGAAAAAAATTACCACCAGTGTCATCACAGGCATATAAGAGAACTGTCCATAATCAATGCAGCTCAGGGTTGTGACTGAATTTCCAATCTCTCAGGAAAAAGGAGTCTGATAACCTCCTTGCCTGACCACGGCCACAGATTTCATCTTTATCATCATGATCATCATCATCGTCGTCATCATCTTTTCAGCAGTACTGATTCATTCTTAAGATGGTTGAGTTTAGACTGCAGAATTTCCCTCTGGTGAGAATTTGTCCAAACGCTTTCTGCCCACCATATGATTAATTCATGTATAGCTGTATGGAAGAAGAATATTAATTACCAAATAGAAAGAAAGAAAGAGAGAAAGAAAGAAAGAAAAGAGCCATTATGGGCTTCATATTATGACTAGAACTTTGGTAAAACAATTTTTTTTAAGTCCTTTGCCCAAGATAAAAATACTCAAAATGGAAATAGGCCCAGTGGTTAAGCAAGTGCACTTTTTCATAGAGAAGTGTTTTTAAAAATCTCAGGTACACAGCCCCTCATACTTCCTCCTTGCCTGTGATTGGATAAACCCATTTCCCAAGACTGAATGTATCTGTCCTTTGGTGATGCTCTTTGACCTTGTATTTCTCTCCTGGACTATGTCTACACTTGCCCCCAACTTCAAAGGGGGCATGGTAATCAGGGTGGTGGGAGATTACTAAAGAAGTGCTGCACTGAATATGCAGCACTTCATTAGGCTAATTCTGCCCCGCGGCAACTTTGAAGTGTCAGACTTCGAAGTGCCGGCATGCCGTGTAGCTGCAGGCACTTCAATGTGCTGGTGCTACTTCAAAGTGGCTTTACTCCTCAAAATTTTGAGGAGTAAAGGCACTTCAAAGTAGCACGGGCACTTCAAAGTACCCATGGCTACATGGCATGCCGGCACTTGGAAGTTGCTGTGGGGGAGAATTAGCCTAATAAAGTGCTGCATATTCAGTGCAGCACTTTGTTAGTAATCTCCCATCACCCTGATTACCATGCCCCCTTCAAAGTCGGGGTCAGGTGTAGACATAGCCTTAGCTCTTTAGCTTTCTAATTCCTTTTATTTAATATGTATATTCTAGCAACACCTAAAGGTTCTGGTAGGATCATGGCCCCACTTTGGTATGTGGTTTACAAATGTAGGGGCAAACATTAGTAATGCTATTTGAGTAGTCAGGGAGTACACAAATGATGAAAGAAGAGAGAGACAAATCTGCCATGTTCAATTTATATATGATTTTTCTACATACACATACATTTGCCATTAGTTAAGTTATGAGGTTGCATAAATAAACACTAACTATTCCAAACTGCCTTTTAGCCTAGCCAATGGACATGGTCTAATTTCTTGCAGACGTAATAAAAGCGTGTTGTGAGTATATATTTGAGGGAGGAGTGAATAGCAGCCATTTGGGGAAAGCGTTTCATGCATAAAGGATGACATGGAAGAAAGCACAGGTATTTGTGGGAGGATCAGTCAAACATGGCATTCAAAGGCTCCAGTATTGGAGCAGTACAAGGGTTGAGAGTAGATAAGCAGAGGGGGCGGTTGTGAAGGGCCTTGAAGGTCAGGGTAAAAAGCCTGATATTGATGTAGTGCAAGGGAGATATTTCCAAGGAGATGTGATGTAGTCCCAATTGCAGATAACGAAGATACAAATAGCAGCAGCTTCTTTGTGAGAGGTGGCATGGGTGGCAGGGAGGCCCAAGAGGAAGAAGTTAGGCTACTGTAGACAGGAGGTGATGAGGACAACAGTTTTAGGGTGCTGCTTATTTCTTCTTTATTTTATGTGCTTTTGGAGCACTATCTCTGCTCATTCAGCATTTGTAAAATACCCTCACCATGGTTTTTGTTTCCAGCCCCCACTTTCTTTTAGCTATTAATGCTAGTGCCTTTCTGCTTCTGGGCCTTTCTGTGCTGCTAGTTTCTTCAAGACTTCTTTTTCCCACATGCTCTCCGCTTTCTTTCTTTCTTTCTCTCACTCCCTCACACTCCCCTACCCCAGCCAGACACGCTTCTGTTAGGGACACACATAATCAACCTCTCAGGGGTCACAGTCAAGCCCTGTATGCCTTGTGAGATACGAGGCATCATCGACCTTCTTCAGCTAGGACGGCCAAGTAAGCCGAGTGCAGATACATTGATTCTAGCTATACAATTGATGCAGCTAGAATTGCATTTCTGCAGTCAACTTACTCTGCCTAATGTAGATATAGCCTATGGCCCTTGTTCAGGAAAGCATCTCTATTTAGGACACCACTCCAGCAGTAGCTTAAGCACTGTCCTGAGGTAGGACCTTGCAACACATGGTCATGTTCTTAATGCACTGGGCAGGAAATGAGAGGAATTTAGACTCTTCCCCATTGCAGTGTGAACTCATTTTCTTCCCTTTCCTATGCCACCCACCACAGTGTCAGTGGTTGGCAACTTCAACACAATATTCCAAATTCTAATGGAGCTTTATGGCTTCAGTTTCTGCACAAAATTGCAAACCTGCAATGTCCAAATGAATGCAGAATTTTCCCCACAGTGCTTTTCCCCCATCCCTAGTGGAATGTTTTTGCATATATTTTAGAGGATTATTAAACACAAGTGAAATAGATTAAGAAATGAATGTAAAATAATCAATTCTTTTGAACTGTGGTTGTATAATGGAAATCGACTGCTATGAATGAACTTATGTTCAGAAGTTATGAACAGCAGAGCTAATGCACTGCTATGAGTTCATCTTTATTATTGCATTACACCTGAATCTATTGATAAAGTAGTTTTTTTTTTAAGCTAGGGATGGCACTTAATTGAATAAAAGTCAATGTAATTATATTAGGAAAAACCAACAGTACTGCTGACAGCGGAAAAGGGACACTGCAGAACAGAGTGCCAGAACTTGTCCACACATTTCTGCACATTGTTTAGCTGACAGATATTAAGGGCTGGTACATATTTTAATTACATTACTGATTGCCACTGCTGTAAGTGAGAATTGAATCAGGGAGACATCTTGCCCTGTCATAGCTTCGGTAGGGTTGTGTCTTTTACAGACCATCCTCAGGAAGGCATCTGTCTGTTTGGGGTCTCACAGCATCCTCTTTAACCATGTTAATTTATTACTACCTCTTCGTTCAATGAATTTTGAAGTTATTTTCCCTACACATCTGGTTTCTGTTTTCCCAGCAGCGAACTGAGGAAATAGTAAGTTCGGATGTGTGAGAAACAACAGTCAGCTACAGCTAACCCAGCCAGTTTTACATCGCAGCAAATTCCCATATTCTTTTTAGTGTGAAATCAGGGGTGGGGAGGAAGGAGAAGGAAGAATGGTAAAAAGTAAACCCAGAAGACCACTTCATGAGTAGTTTTCAGTTAGCTGTTATTGTGATAAGCACAACTGTGCTTTTACACTCAGGAAGTAATTCCGGTGATTCCACTGCTGCTTGTCAGCGTATGCACGGTTTTGCAGTAAGCATTTCTTATACTACACTTAGAAACTTCCACCTGGAGTCATATGATGCCAGAAAGGCAAAGGACAATTGTGTCGAAGCAGGGACTACAGGGATAAATTCTGGTTTATCATTCATGTATGTGCACACTGCTTGCATCTGTTTAGAATTCATTTGTGGATGGTGATGTGAATTTGTTTTGTTTAATTTAATTTATGATTTTGGATTGTGTGGCTGATCCAGTGTCCAACACGACAGCTGTGTAAGTGAGATGATGGCTGACACAAATTGATCTCACATTCAAGACATTCTTAGCCATATTTTATCGTTTTAAAATTTTGTTTATTTTTTAAACCAGATATGTCTGGATTGGAATGTGAATTTGTTCTCTCTCTCTTTCTCTCTCTCTTTTTTTCTCTCTCCCTCTCTCTTTCTCTTTTGTGATCTCGATTTAGCAAAAGATTAGAAAGCTGATCTTATCACAAGGTAAGCTCAGCCTTCATAAGTGCAGTGTGGGGATGTGTATAATACACTTATGTGCCTACAAAAAGCAACAGTACTCTATTTGATTATGTGAAAAGCGTGTTTCCCATGTTGGAATAGAACAATAAATGTTTTCCAGTTTTCTTTACCTTTGGACATATCTCTCAACTGTGTCTCATTATGAGAACTCCATTTGAGATCCAACTTTACCTACATTCTTTGCAGATCTGGTTGGATTAAAACGAAATGCAGTATCAGTTTGACATCTGAGCTATCTTCAATCAGAGAACACTGACCTGTACTTGCAAGAGAATGGGTTTGATCATTTCCATCTCTAACTTCTGACATTTATTACTGTAAATTATGAACAACAGACATGATAGCAAATTAATTAACCACATGTCATCGTAAGTTTGCAGCATTAGTGTTTGTTTTATGACCCATACTGAGCAACTTTGTTGCATTTCGGACTTCATCTGGTTGAGAGATATGTCCTCCGTAATTTCTAAAACTGAAGATTTCATTCAGGAAATACTGCCCATTTCTGACTTTCAATGTCAATTTTTGATGTTACGCGAGGACCCAAAAGTAGAGAGAATATTGGGTCATTGCTGCCTGCCCTCTTGTCCAATTTTGTATTCAGGACTTTTTATATTTTTGTGTGTTTTGCTAGTCTATTGATAAATCCTCTGTCTCTGTTTTCCCATGTTCAGACTCTGATCTTCAATTTACAATGAGCAGGTGGATATGGTGAGCCTGCATGTTGTAAATTGTAGGTTTGTGTCCTTAGTTTGCACATTGAAAATGTTAAGCAGTGGAACTTCACTAATTCTTATTTCATTAGTTTGAAATTCCAGTTACTCTCTTCCCCCCAAATCTTTCTCATTCTACTTAGCAATGGCTCAAAACCTGAGAAGTCTAACGTGAGGTCCTATAATTACTAAAACTTCATTTGTATTATCATAATTAAAATAAAACATTTACCAAACTTATTTTCTGTGATGAAGTATTTTGACATTTTGCTATGTTTGCTGGTTTGCTCACTAATTCAGAGAATTCATTGGAAAAGGGTTTTCTAGTCATTAGTGCAAATCAGTGAAGTTCTACTGTGCTTAAAATATACAGAGTCTATCTAAAGGGCTTATATCAAAAGTGGAGAGTGAAATTCAATGTTTAAAAATAGTAGGTGAGCTTTCACAATTGCTGACATGAAAATTTAATTCTTGATGATAAAAACCATAACCCAGTAAAGTGCTTGAGAATGTGCTTAACCTTAAGTTTTTGGAGGCTGATCCAAAGCCCACTGAAGTCAGTGAATGCTTTCCAAGAGACTCTTGAGTAAGTCCAACTGATTTCATGCTTAAAGCTAAGCATGTGCTTAAGTGTTTTAATTGAGTGAGATCAAAGCCCTGTGCATTCATCAATATTTTTTTTACTGGCAATTCTCTTGCTTGAGTCAGGGAAACATGCTGTGGTGAACAACCACCCTGCTCTGACAGGAGGATGGGCAACATCTAATGGCTTTTGTGAGTAGTGCACATTAGAGGGCTATAAACTGTAGAAGCTCTGAAGAGTTGTGCTCTAACTTCCTGAAGTGGACCATGCTGCCGTGCTCTAATGGGTACCTAGTGTGCATTGCTATAGAAATGTTTGAAACAATACTACATAAATGTGCACTTGGAACCTGTTTGTTTTACATCAAGATCAACATGGGCCACTTAGAGCTCAACACTTTAGAGAGCTCTCAAGTTTATATCCTTTGCGGTCCATTGCCACACACAGATGAGCCCTAAGTGACTTTCTCTGGGATTTGTGCTCCTAATCCTCATATGTGTTTTCCATCTCACCTGGACCTGATTCTGATCACCTTTATGCTCCTTTGATTTGTGATTCACATCAGTTTTAGTGTGATCACAATCAGGACCTGCAACTACATTCTTCCCTGATTGTCTTGGTCGGATGCTTCTACTGTATTTTGGTTTGGGGTTTTTTTTTTTCCCACTTTTCGGGATTTTTTTCCCCCTTGAATTACGGTTTCTGAATATTCCATGTCATGAATCTAAAAAAAATATATATATGTCACATGTTTTATTAAGCTGAAGTATGTCTTAAATCAGAAATATAAAAGCTGCAGCTGCTGCTGAGGCTAGTGGTGATGGGTGGTAACAGAAAAAAAAGTAGGGTGGGTTGTGTTTTTCTTTATTGTTGGAAGGTGTTTTTGTTTATTTTGTTTTGCATTTGTCTTTTTGTTACAAATCCCTCATCTCCATTTTTTTCCCTTTTCTTTCCTTCTCTCTTCTTTTCCCAGGCACAGTGCTAACATAAATCTGCACCGTAAACTTTTGACCAAAGAACTGGATGACATGGGACTGGACACCTCTCAGCCTTCTCTTAGTAAGGACCTCCGTGATGAATTTTTGGTGAAGATCTATGGTACCCAGCATCAAATGGGGCTTGACATAAGGGAAGATACCTCCTCGCCAGCTGGTACGGAGGATTCCCACATGAATGGGTATGGAAGGGGCATGTCTGAAGACTACATGGTTCTGGACCTGAGCACCACCTCCAGCATCCAGTCTAGCAGCAGTATCCATTCCTCAAGAGAATCCGATGCAGGCAGTGATGAGGGGATCCTCCTTGATGACGTTGATGGGGCAAGTGACAGTGGAGAATCTGCACACAAAATGGACACCCCTGCCACAGGTGTAGGTACGGGTTCTGAGCTTCCAGGATCCCTCATGTTCAACAATATTTCAATGAGCAACGGTGGGATAATGTGTAACATTTGCCACAAAATGTACAGCAACAAGGGGACTCTCAGGGTGCACTATAAAACAGTGCACTTGCGAGAAATGCACAAGTGCAAAGTCCCTGGGTGCAACATGATGTTCTCCTCTGTCCGCAGCCGAAATCGGCACAGTCAGAACCCTAACCTGCATAAAAACATTCCCTTTGCTTCAGTAGATTAGTTCAAGGATGGACATACAAATGCCAGCTCTCACGGAGGGCCTACCATGTTTGAACTGCCATATACAGTCTATATATATATATATATAAAAATATACATATATAAATATATATATATACCTTTTTCTTTTTTTAACAGAAGAGAAACACCAGGTGCTTTTGTTTGTTTTCATTTTCCTTTGTTGTTGGCTTTTTTTTTTTTTTGTGGGGTGGGCAATGGAAGGGTAAGAAGGGATGGAATCTTTTACTGGGGGGTGAAACACCCTCAATAAAAAACTGCAACTAGCCCCAGTTTTGTTATGACATTCTCAGTCATTTCCAAAGACTCTTGCCTGCAAAAATAAAACAAAACAAAAAACAAACAAAAAAAGAAGCAAAAAGAGAGGGTGGAGAACTTCTTGGTTGTCTTTGTGTACTTTACACCTTTGGGAGAAACTTCTACTAAGCATGGCTGTTACACTTGTATATATATAGAGCCTTGAATGGCCTATGATGTAAAACAATTGTATTAATTGTGGTTTAGCTCTCTCTTTTTTTAAAATTTTTTACAGTTACATCCAGTTGTTAGATATGCAGAAAAATAGTTTGCTGGCTAGCTCTATTCATTTATGTTAGCTTAAATGCACATTTTTAAAAGAAACACGGTCTTGTTTTAACTACCTGCTATATATAATAATACGGAGGTGCTGGCATGCTTTACAGCATCTGATCTGATACTGTTTTTTTTTTTTGTCTTGTACTATTACATTAATCCAGTCATGCACTTTTTTCATACACTACAAGGGGATGTGTAATAATATCCATGCATTTTTTTTTCCCTTAAACTATTGCCATACTTCCAGTAAGTGTCTTTAAAAAAACACTTAGAAAAAAGTGGTCTGGTCAGTATGGGGCATGAATGCCAAACAAAAAGTATTAGTGTTTAGTGTTAACATAAAAGTGCCAACTTTGCACAAGTTTTCAAAAAAGAAAGTATAACTAGTTACTCATTGTAACCAGAGGCTGAGTTTTTGGCCAACAGAAAAATGCTAGGGGAAAAAAAATAAAGAACACTTGGTGCTTTTTTCAAGTGTCAAATATTATTAAACTCAACGGTGCATCTTTATTTCTTGTATATTAAGTTACATAAAAGGAAACACAATTATGTGGTGTGAATCAGCAGAGGCATTTCCTCTGTTCAACAAGGATAATATTGCAGAATATAGATGTCGAAATTATTTACTGCAGAACAAAACTTGGTACAGTGAACCCATTCTGGTGCTCCTTGATGAGGCCTGGGCTTTTGTGGTGTTTAGAAAAGAAAGAAAAACTAAGTCTTAACTCTGTTGTTCTGTAAAGTTCTCTGATTCACAGTGCAAAGTGCTATAGTATGATTAAGGCATGTTTTATAAAAACAAAGAAAGACAGTAAAGGCAGAAGCACTTAGAAGCTCTGAAAACAAGTGCTGGACTTTTAATTGGGTGACCTTCCCTTTGGATAAGTTAGAGGAAAAAACAAAACAAAACAACAAAACAATAGTTGTGATACTGTTTTGTGTTCTAACCACATGGTTCATCAAAGAACAATGCAAGCAAGTTCAGAGAAGTGTGTGAGAGAGAAAGGGAACAAGCAGTTGAGAAAGACAGAGGGAGAGGATGCCCTCCTGAATTTTTTTTTGTTTCCGGTGTTTACACATGGTGCTTGAGCTGGTAAACCGCACTGGCAGCCTAAGCTACCACAACATACTGACTGAATGATGATATTTACTTAAGTTCAGCCTACAGCCAAAACCATTAGGGTGTGTGTTACAGTCTTTTTTTTTTTTTTTTTTTTTAAAGTGAAGGAATATTTCGGCATACAATGCTTACTTAAAGACAATGTATTCCTTTTCTGTATTTAATGGCCTAGAACATTTCTCTTGTGACCTGAGAGTCAGAAATGCGTCTTTGTTTCAGCTTCAGGTTGTTTTGATTTGTTATGCATTTTGATCATTTTGTCCACTTCAGCACTCTATCCTGTCAAATTTGCTGGAGGAAACTGTTAATATAGAGCCTCTCCCTTTAGGATTCATTGTACATTTCAGTATTCAAAAGTAAGACTCAATGGTGTTTCCATTTATCAAAAATAAAATTTAAAAAAAAATTAAAAATCCTTCTAAAGAGACTGAAAACATCCTTCTATAGGATGTGTTATGTAAGGCGAGCTTCTGGTCATTCCTTGGTTACGTACAATGAGAAAAGACTGAAAACATCTGTGGATTCCATAGAAACGATATGAAAAGTCCAGTGTGTCAGTCAAGGAATGTGTACAGTAAAACTCAAAGCAGTTTTTTTTTATTATTTTACATTTTTTCACTTTCCCCCAAATTCTTAAATATTTTTCCTCGTCAAATTAAGTGATGAGATCTGCTTTGTTTTATGTTTGTACGTGTCCAGTATGTTTTTGAAAGAAGGACTTTAGAACAGTAAAGGTGGATTCCTCTGAACACATGAACCTTTGTAGTGTTATCTCTACTGCACTTCTGTCACAAACCTAAACTGTTAGGAACCAAGCAAAATGGAAGGTTTGAAAGAAAAAACAAAAATAACTGAATGATATCTACAGAAAAAACACTGTTTTTGAAATCTGTATGGTATAAATAAATATCTTTTTTTAATGAAAAACACATTGGAGGTATATAAATAATTCTTTACTGAATGAATCACTCTTCTGCATTCTCATTTTACTCTGTTTCTGCTGAAGGTCAAATGATTTTGGTAAACTAGTTTGGAAACTTAAACATCATCAGCAGATCAATTCAGCAAATGAATTACACAGAAAATGTCTGTTTATTACACAAAATGAAACAGGATGTTAGAAAAGTATAACAGATCTGGGACAAACCTCTGAAAATTTTTTAAAGCCCTGCAGTCCTATTGTCACAGCGTCCTAAACCAGTCCTCCATTGTGCTTAGGCATTGTAGGAGAAGATGACTGTTTTAGAACATCTCAGCATTCTTCAGTATCATGCTTCCATTCCTTGGACATGATCTTACATATGTCCATCTCTAGACATACTTAATGTATTCCCCTCACCACTTGTAAGGGCTCATGACCATGGTTGGTTTTGAATTAAATGGAAGGCTTGTCCCCCTCCCCAAGCAGTTCACTAAGGCTGTGTCTACACTAGCAAGTTCTTTCAAAAGATTTTTCAGAAGGGGACACTTTCAAAAGATCCTGTGGAATGTTCACGTACAAAAAGCATTCGTCCAAAAGTAAATCAAAAGAACACAGCACTCCTTTTGGAAGTGCTCTTCTGCTCCCATTTCAGGAAGAACGAAACGTGTGTAGATGCTCCCCAGTCCCTTCTTTCGAAAGTGCAGTTCTCATGGTGCCGGACTTTTCAATCCCTGGCCCATTCTTTCGAAAGAGTGGGGGCTGAGTGGATACACTGTTTTGAAAGAGGTTCTTTTAGAAGAGATCTTCCAGAATGGCTTCTTTTGAAAGATCCCCATACTGTAGACATAGCCTAAGGGTATGTCTACACAGCAGCATTATTTCAAAATAAGCTGTTCAGGAAGAGATTTTCAGGAATAGCATATTTTGATATAATGCTGCTGCACACAAATTGCATTTTGAAATAGTGCTCAGCTATTTGGAAATTATGGCTATGGTTACACTAGCCCCTTCTTTTAGAAAGATGCATGATAATGAGCAAAGTTGGAAGATGCTAATGAGGCACTGCCATGAATATGCAGTGCCTCATTAGCATAATGCTGGCTACAGCAATTCGAAAGTACCGCTTTGGAATTTCACATTGCCTGTAGAGACAGGAGCCTATTGAAAGGACCTCCTGGACTTCGAAACCCCCTTATTCCTAAAACCAAATAGGATTAAGGGGTTTTCAAAGATTGGGGGGACCTTTCGAAAGGCCCCCATCTACACAGGTGGCACACAATTTGAAAGCGGTACTTTTGAATTGCCGCAGCCAGTATTGTGCTAATGAAGCACTGCATATTCATGGCAGCATCTCATTAGCATCTTCCAACCTCGCTCATTACCATGCCCCTTTCAAAAAGAAGGGGCTGGTGTAGACGTAGCCAAAGTGTCTACACACAATAGAGTCTATTTCCAAACAGAACCCCTGGATGTACAATGGCTTATTTCGAAACAGGCTCTATTCCCTGTCTGCACAGCCCCTATTTTGAAGTCGGCACTATTCCTCATCCAATAATGTTTACCTATTTCAAAATAAACAAACCGCTATTTCAAATTTATTTTGAAATAGCAGCTGCACTGTGTAGATACTAGCAAAGTTATTTCAAAATAACAACTGCTATTTTGAAATAACTTTGCTGTGTAGACATGCTATAAGGGTCCAAAGTCATTAGACATTTTGTCTGAAGTTTTGTAAAATTCCTGCCTCCCAAGGTATATCTATGGCCTGTGTAAAATTAATTTGGCCTTAATGCAGTTTCTCATGGATGTCATGATGAAAAAAAAAAAACGCCACCATAGCTGGCATTAGTGGGCATTCTCAGCAGATACCACAAATTGAATGAGTATAGCGACCATGTCTCCAGATCAGGACTGATGTGCGTAGATGTGGGGGTGCCTTCCCTCCTGTCCTTGCTCTAGTTATTCTTTGAATAGCTCTTCAGTTTCCAGAGCTGTCAGTCCAGCACCTTTCATACAAGTGAAATCAATGGTAAGCAATCTGTGTCCCACAGGCCACAAGGGGTCTTCTCCTGTGACCCGTGGAATCCCTGTCTGCTTTGCTTCCCCACATGCCTAGGGCACCAGAGCCCCACATTTTCCTACATCTCCCCCACCCTCCCAGAACTTTTGGAGGAGCTGCAAATCACCTGATTCACACTCCATCCCCACTCCTCCCCAACTGCTCGCAATACTGGAATGCCGTGAACAGCTGATTTATAGCATTCCAATTCTGGGAGAGAGGACAATGAGTGGAAAAGTTGATACTCATTTCAAAATAGATATATTTGTTGTAAATATCAAAAGGGCTTATTCCACTGTGAGGAATAACTCTGCAGGCTAAACCTCCTTTAAAGAGAACGATTTCTTGTCTGGAGCTTGTGCGCTTTTTTTTTTTTTTTTTTTTTATTTTATTTTAAAAGCAAGCATGCGAGACCAGGTAAACACTATGTACTTCTGGAATGCCAGGTACTAAAGCACAACAAAGAGAGGTTGAAAAGCAGAAGCCAGGCACTCCTGAGTTTTGGCACTATCTGTCTGCTTTAGTCTTGGATAACTCATTATATTCATCTGTGAATATGAGAGTAATAGTACCTACCTCACAGGGGTGTTGTGAGGATTAATTAGTTGTTTGTAAAGATTAAGCATAAATATAAATTATTACTACACAGATTACCATATTTAGATCATATCTGTGAAATAGGTCGCTGCCTGATCCATGTAGAACTGGCTGAAATTTTAAGTCTCTCCCCAGCCCGTGAAAAAGAGGTTGATGTGGCAAAACCCACGCAACTAAACTGTAGCAGGCAACATTCTTACACTGTAATAATGAAAATGTATTTGCAAGCACTTGGGCACAACTGAATTTGATATGTGGTGGGAGATTTAGGTTAACAGACCTATGTAGCACTTACACATTGCTCCAAAAATCTCTTAAATGTTTTTCATAAATCCTGCTCATAAAAATTACCTACTTCCAAGGGAAATGTAGACACTTGCCAATTGGAAATTGTGGAGTGCACTTGTTTTGGGTAAAATTCTTTCCTTCTGTCTGTCTTTGTTTCCTGCGGCAGTAAAATGTGATCTTCTCCACCTATTCCAGAAGGATGTAAACACACCTCCTCCCGTTCCCTTTGTGTTCCCAATTGGTCCAATATATATATAATCCTGGAAGAGGGACTGCATGACCCTAACCTGAGTTTACCAGGTCTGTTTGGGCCTTATCCTTATAATTTATTGCATACAGACTGAACCTCTCTAGTCCAGCACCCTCAGGACCTGACTGGTGCTGAATGAGAGAATTCTCCAGACCACGGGATGTCAATATGATATAGCACTGCTTATTGGGCTCTTAGAAGACATTTAGTTGGTAAATTAGAGCTAAATAACAGCATGGAACACTGAGAGCCAGGACAGGTTCTTGTAAAAAAAAATTGTATGAGGCCACAGGAAACTTGGCCACACCCATGATAAGTGGTCGTGGCTAACTAAAATCATTCCAGATTATCGATGTTTCCAGATGAGAAAGTTCCAGCCTAGAGAGGTTCAGCCTGTACAGTTAAGTATCCAATGCAGTTGTTTGCATAGTGATCAAGATTTTGTTCACTCTATTCCAAAGATAGGGACTGTTCACAAAATGAGAGATCATGGTTTGAATGCCAAACACACTCTTCCAGAAGGTTTTAAAATTGAAGAATTTGGATTAGACCAGTTTTTCTGTGGGACGTCAGCTCTCATAAATATACAAGCATTTTTTGAGCAATATATTTGCCTCCTCTCAACAAATGCCCAAATTCACTAATTTTTTAAAGAAAAATATTTGTTCTACACGTCTACACATGCTCCTGTAAATTTGAAATATCACCTATTTCCTGACACTCACCTCCACCACCACCATGGACTATTTTCTTTACTTCTTTCTTTGTTTAGGTATATTAACAGCATGTTTCTTTTTTTTATTTGAATAAAAGGTAAAAGGTTTTCTAAAGTAGGTGCAAGAAGGCCACTGGAATTTTCTGTGGGAAGGAGGTGAGTGGCAAATGCATGCCGAAAGCTGGTGCATGTCAGGGTTGTTTTTTCCCCTTATGTCAATACTTTGCTGTTCTAGTAACACAACAAAACAGTTATTCTAGTCCTGCTTTGCTGGACAAGAATCAACATATCCCCTCTGTCACCGCATGATTAGCTTCTCCCAGCCCGATGAATATGAAAGGAACTCTTTTTTTTTATGTCCAATTTTTGGCTGTCCACACAGAGTTGCATCTTACAGTGGTCTGAACCCTTAACGTATGTGTTTGCATACCTGCTCCAGACTTCTGCTCAGCATCCTGCATTATCATGCTTTATAAAAGGTCTGTGGCAGAATGACAGTGACCCCTATGCATTGGTATCATTGTTAATTACTATTTCTCTGAGTCTTTAATTATACTCATTATAGCTTGTTTCCTATTCCTTACCATCATCACTAGTGATGGCGGGGGACAGACGGGGAAGGACCTTTTGGTCAAGCCTCCAGCCAAAAGTTTCCTAATACTAAATATTGCTATGTTTGATGTTATCACTAGAGAGAAAAAAATATTCCTTGGCCACCAATGAGTTAAAAAAAATTCAGCTTTGACAACTCCACTGACTTGTCAGCATTATTGTTCATTATGATGCCACTGTATATTTTTTTAAACAGCAACCAACTGTAGTGGTCATAAAACTGTTTTTCCATTTCTATCCTCTAAAATGTGGTGTTGTAAATTCATATGACCTTTGCTGAAAAGAATAAATACTTTTTTTAGATAATATCTGAAGACAAGGCCTAGTTTGTAACAAATAGTGGCCCATTACAAAACAGGAAAAAAACTGAGCTGAGCAGCAAGAAGCTTCAGTTCAATTTCAACTCATATCTTTCTAATAACTTACTTGTCACTTTATTACCTTCCAGTAATGTGAATGCTGCTGACAAGACTGTCACACTAACAGCAGACAACACCCTCTCTTTCTAAGCCCCAGCTCTCCTGGCTACTTATTGTGCTGGCCCTGAAGGGACACAAACTAATAGTGTGCTTTCAGGTTCAGCACTTGGCCATCAAATATAAAAGGATGCGTAATTGCCTGTTTATCCCTTGTGAAGGAGAAATTGAGTACAAGAACTAGGCTTTCCCTCTGAGTTCCTGACATGCCCCCCCCCCACATTTTTGCTCGCTCACTCACACACACACACACACACACAGAGTGAAAGAAGGGAAGCCCACATATGAAGTGCTTCAATTTGTCTTTGGGAAGCCCAGTGCTGCCACTAGCTGCACTATCCAGCGATCAGGCAGACAGTAACAAGATGACTTCTTAACAAAAGGTCAGCTGAGAAACGCTGTCTGTGATGGCACTTTTGTCTCCTTATGTAGAAACTAATTGCTTTGTATCAGCATAAAGCCACTCTGTGCCTGTTAGATATAGGCAGGTAAGCTTGCTACAGGTCTTACTGTTTCGAGTTAGATGGTAAATTTAACGCATGCTGTTTATTCTGACTTAGCTCATTTTGTGGCAAAATTAATTAAGGGCAAAATTCTCTCACAGCTGTACAGTGAGTGCCAGTTCCAATCAACCATTCTGCCTCAATATGCACCTCTCGTGATGAGGTCAGTGTGGAGATCCATGGACATAGTGAAAACACAGTATTAGAGAGAGAGAGGCTGCTGTCTGATACAAGGAGAAATTTGCCCCAGTGTTTTCAATTAAAAAGGACAGTAACAAAGCTATAGTCAGCAAGCACTTCTCAAATAAGGTAAGCAAGAAAGAAAGCTAATGGAGAAAATATCTTGGAAAGGTATACTATTTTTTTAAACAAAAAGTTGAGAATTCCAGGTGGAGGAAGCAAAAATTCTTGAGAACTGAATAGACCCTTTGTACAAGACTGCTCTCCTTCCTTTAGGTCTGCTTGCATTTTTATTTATTTATTTATTTATTTTAATCACAGCTGGGGCTTGACTCTGAACAGTTTGTGAAAGCTCAGGATGCTGGAGGAGTAGCTGAAGCATAATTTTGTTGAATTGCAAAGTTATATTGAACTCCCTGTGATGACCAAGGTTTCTAGGGGGCAGGGATCAATGTAATTTTGAATGGTACTGGAGTTCATGAAAGGCCAATACAATACCTAAAACCAGAAGGTTGGATACAAATAAAGCATGAATTGGTCAATATTAACGCATATGTTGAAGTTTATCAGCATTGAGGTATATATCATTTGGCTGATGTATGGTTTTAGAAATTGTAGTGAGATGAGTAATAGGAAGCAGCTTCTGTTTGGAGGTCCTTGGTACTCAAGTACTCTTCAGTCCAATATTGCAGTTTGGCCCTTATTGCAATAGAGGCACTGTCCCTTAGTATAAAAATGCTAAGGCCTTTTAATAATCAAGATCATTGATCATCTTCCTTCCCTCTCAGTTCCTTGGTAATGATAATAAAGGACAAATTAACAGACATTTTCTGAAGCAGTGGGTACAGGAGAGCGTGGGGTACTCATTTCCTAAATCAAAGGTTTAATCCAAATTGCTTACACACATCTATTGCACACTGACATTACACCAGGCATCAAGGGAGCCAGAAATTAGTTCAAATCAAAGGGCAATGACTAATTACCCCAACGTAGGATCCCTTCTTTTGATAGCATTATTGAAGCCTGTTTCAACCATGCATGCTTTCTGTTCCAAGCAGTGTTTTGGATACAGGGAGCTTTTTCCTGTATGTTCATGTATTTAATGGTCCCAATGTAACCGACAGTCCTACACCTTAACAGTTTTAGAACTAAGGCTATTGAAGGCAAAATTGTCTGGACTCTAGCATATCTGCCTGTATGTTTCCCCCCAAAGCCCCAAATAACAAAGGAAGCTTGAGTGGGTATATTTCTAATGTGTTTACTAGTGAGGTTTTTTCTGGGGATTTTTTTCAAATCTTTGGTGAAAAAATGTATTTTGCTAAAATGAAGAGCATCCATTGTAAATATGTCTTGAGCAGAGAGAAACACCAGCTAAGTGACACATAAAGATTTTATACGGTGTCCATTGTCAACAAAAGGTTGCGAACGAGGAGAAGATAATGCACAGTTAGGATGGCAAACTCATCAATAGTTAATCAGAATCTGTCCATTTCTGTTATGGAATGCAAAAGACTGTGAAAGGTGACTCTGGGGAAGCAGCGGCACTGATGATTCTGTTTTGTGTGCCTGTCTGCATGAATGGATGCAATCACTGGTCATAGCCCTAAACTGTTTTATTAGGATCCTGTCTCCTTGTAACTTCACCCCTTCTTTACATTGGTAGGAAAAAATGCATCCTTCCTATCCCAGCTGTGAAACAGTACAATAGTTGTGATTTGTGACTCTAGAGGTATTCCTCTTAGCCTCCCAGATAATGTGCTGGGTAAATAGGTTACTTGAAATGTATAAACTAAGGTTGATTTATTTTTTGATCACTGTTTAATGAGGAGGGTTTTTATACGTCTCTGTACAGTTACCAAACCCCACGTTTCCCCCTTTGCCCCAAACACGGCACCTTCCAACAGGAAAAATAACACAGCCTCCTGAGACTGCTCCCTTTGGGTCTGTATGTTCTAGGCATATGAATGTTTACAGTTTGTAAAGTGATTATGTGAATGAAATGTCCTAGTATTACATGTTTATCTGACATGGCTGTCTATAAATATAAAATCCAACGGGCTGGTTTTTCTTGTGGAAACTTTGGTTCATGTTTCACACAAGAAGATTTCCCATCCTGTAGTGGTTTCCTGATGGGCCGCCTTCTCTGTGTTCCCTGAATGGTGTGTTCTCAGTTCGTGCTTACTCTCTGTGCTTCTCTCAAAAGCTTGCTAGTGTAACATATGTACATTTGATTCAAGCCATGGATGATTTCAGAACTGACTTTTAGTTCAAGCTCATCCTGGATTTATTTGACCAAAAGTGGATAACTCAAATTCTGGTTTTTGTCCATGAACTTGTCAATATGCATCGTTCAAACCCATCATGAAAGGAGTTTTTGCTGTATCTGAATATTTACAAGTCTTCTGAAGTTCCTGTCTGCAGGCACATTTCTTGTTTTACCAGTGTTCGCTAAGAAAACATGGACGGACCACACTATATGGCATTTTCCATTATAGCTGCTAGTTCTGCTTCCAGTTCTAGCAAACTAGAAACATTTGCATGTTGCCTATTGGTACACACTAAGATTTCAAGCACTGGTAAACTGGGTTTGACTGTTGATGAATCTTTGGGCCTGTAACTCCACACATACCAATACAGTCAACACAAGAAAACCCGCAAACTTCTTCTGAGCATAGAAGATTTCTCATGACTCTTGTACATATGCTCACTGTTGGTCAGTAACATACTGAGTACATTGGGGGACCTCAGGAAATGTGCTTCTTCAGTATGGCAAAAACTCTACTGTCCTTCCAAGTTAAATTTGTTTCATGGACTTCGTCACAAACTTGCCAGGCACATGTTCCAGCAACAATAACATTTTTCGAGGGTGAACAGTTTTGCAGTCTTTAATATCTTAGCCCTTTTGTTCTTGGTGTGAGTGAAGCATGAATGCTTTGCTATCCTGCCTGCAGAACCAAAGCATGCACTACAGAATATAGCTATACCAGGGAAACTGAAAAGCTTGCATCACGTTGATCTAATAATCATGACATTGGTAGCTTCATAAATACTGTATGTACCCCAAACAAGTTTTTTCCATTTGTAGTCTAAGGGAATTAGAAGTCCTGTTTTAAATTTGATATTTCTTTCCTTGTATTTTCTGTACTATAACTGTCCTACAGTATGTCTTTTGCATAAAATGCATAAGGGTTTGGGGATGTAAATGGAATTTTATTCATATTTTGTCCAAATACCTCTTGTAATTTGTATCAAAATTCTTGTACAATTTTTATATTAAAGATTTATCAGTCACTGACTTTTCTCTCCCTCTATCTGTTCTTAATTTTAGCATGACACCCAGCCTTTTACAAATTTATGGGTAGTACCTGTCCGCTGAAGTACGCTCACATACATACAAAACATGTCTCATGTTATTTTGGGAGTCGTATACACGGCTTATGCAATCTGCCCATTTTATTTGGGAAAATAATCTTGTACTAACCTTGAACAGGAAAAAAAATTGCCACAAATATCTTATTTTCTAGGATTTTGCAGACATATCACCTGTTAAAAGTCTATCCTTACATCCTTTATTTTCAGTAAGTCCCAACTGCAGCTAACTGATTCTATTATTTTTGGAGAAATTTAGACCAGTTCTAGTACTAACTAAAAACAGTTGCCTGCTCACAACTATCATTGGCTATTCTCAACCTACTGTACCTAGCTATGGTACATATACAGCCCTTATTGCCATGGGGTTTGAGTACACATCACGAGCTTTAATGTATTTTCACAATGCCCCTAAATGGTATGACAGTGCTTTTATCCCAATTCTGTATGAGGGGAACTGAGGTACAGAGAGACTGTAACTTGCCTGGGGTCACATGTGAAGTCAATGGTACAGCAGGAAATTGAACCTAGGTCACAAGAACCCACAGGCTAGCTTCTTAACCACTACACTGTGCTGCCCCTGCTGCTCATAGGGGAAAAGGTGTGTTCAGTATTAGTATCCTGTTAATTAAACTGGGAGCTTTGGTTAGGAATTCGCAGCCTGTGGCAACAGCCAAGTGGATGTGGCATGGGGACATTGGCCATGTCCATCTCCTTGCTGACCTTAGCACAGTGATCTAATGCGAGGCCTTCGATATGACCTTTAGCTCCAATTTGCAGAGGTTTGGGGGTGGGGGAGCTTCTGTAAGTTCAGTGTAAGAGTAAAATAAATTAGATCCTTTTTTTTAAAGAATCTGTTCCTTTTCTGTACTGCTGTGAGCAGTCACAGCTGACAGAAAGACGACAATATTCTTTCAGGGTAAATGCTTTTGTTTCAGTTTGTATTCTCGTGGCACTAATGATTTCTGCATATTGTGCTTGTTATCCAGAAAGAAAACAAGCAGATGGAGAGCTGTCTCATAATCTGGTATTTTTGAGTGTGTCAGTATGTTTGGAGGAACAAAGAGGCCACATTGCCAGCATATCAGAGTCAATGTATTTGGTTATAATTCGCAGTAATCCTCTCACCCAAACATTGCTAGTTGAGGAGATAATGCGACTCTTTAAGTGCTCAATCTTACAAGCTGCTGAGCACTCCAGCCTTGATTCCAGACAGCATTTAAGCATGAGTTTAACTTTAAGCTTGCATGCAGTCTAAAATAAGTTCCATGGGACCTACAATGAAGCACATCCATAAATGCTTAGCTCAATTTAGCCAGACCAGTCAGCACCTTGCATGACTTAGTCTTCTGCAAAAATGGCCTGGGCACAGAACTTGGGACACCTCGGTTCTATCCATAGCTCCGCAGCAAACTTCCTGTCAGACTTTGAGCAAGCCAATAAACTCTGCCATTGCCTTGGTTTTCTCAAAACCAAAATGGAGAAAACAAGACTTCACAGTCACATGGGGCAGTTGTAAAGTACATTGGATGGAGGCTGTAGTTACCAAGTGTATATATTGGCCAGTTGTCAGTTTGTGGGCTTTGATTTTTAGAACTTTCTTTAACATATCACCAGATGTATATTTTAACAAAGCATTCAGCCCTGAAAACTAATTTTTCCTTCACCTCCCCTAGGTTTCACGTAGCTATGCCAGTACCTAGATCAGGGGTCAGCAACCTTTCCGAGGTGGACTGCTGAAATTTGACCTTTTGACCTCTATGTATGGTCTGAATGCTGGTGATACTTTTCAAAGCTTCTAATAGTCCTATTTAAAAACGGCTTCATTAATAAATAAATGAAGATGCAGAGCTTAACCATTTAGGTCAGTGGCATCCAATAGAAATTCAAGGCTTGCCACTCTTGTAGTTTTTGCCCTTCCATTGTCACCACAGCTCCCCCCGCAACTGAATGCCCTCCCCCACCCCCAAAGCCAAGCACCCCAGCCCCTCCCAGAAGAATGCCCTCACCCTACCGCAGAACCAAATCCCCTAGCCCCTCCTAACTGAATGTCCTGCCCACCCACCAGAGCCAAGTCCCCGCCAGCCCCTCCTAATGGAATCCCCTCCCACTCCCGCAGAGCCAGGCCCCTCCCCCACCCCCATGCAAACTGCAGGTGACTCACCAGAGCCATGGGAGAGAAGCCATGCTGGGGCTGCAAGAGCTGCATGGCTCCAGGCCAGAGCCACAGGAGCCACACCAGGGCAAGAACTGCAGGAGAAGCCACTGCTGCTGCCATGTGCTCAGCACACCAAGTCATGAAGCACATGGGCAGAGCAGGCAGAGGGAGGCGCTCCATGTGTGTGGCTCTGAGGAGCCACCTTTCACCACACTGTGGTATTCATTTTGCCATATGTGGCGAGCAGCAAGTATATTGGCTACGGTGGGGTTAGGTGGAGTTTGGTAGCATTAGCTGGTCTTTTGTTAATTCACAGGCGGCATGGCTTTGAGGAAGCTCCCAGCTGCACAGAAAAGGCAGGGCATGGCTGAGCTTCCGCTTCACGGGCCTATGAAAACCGGCTCCCATACCACTCTTGGTACCTCTGCCAGGGGTTGCTGACCCCTGACCTCAATAGAATAAGCTGTCCCATTGTGGCCACTTACAAAAGCTTTGAAAAGTTCTTTAATCATTTGCCTGTTTTTCATCACTGCCACATAAAGAGCCCAATGAGAAGCTGAAGGGTTTTAATCTAGTACTGACTTCCAGTTTTAGATCCCTTCTCTGTGAGCCATTTCCCTTTTTTTTTAATCGCCCTCAGCCAGCCCCTTAGAAGAATACTGCAAACAAATGCAGTTCTTTTTAATTTTTGTAGGGCGGGAAAATAAAGGAGTGAGAAATACATTCCCCAAAGTTGCTTAACCTTTCATGTTAACCTCTGTTGAGGCATGCGGTTATCCTCCCATGTTATTAGATGTCATAGATGTGTTAATGTAGTTCTGCATGGAAGCCAAGCATAATTATAATCTTTTCGTCTGTCATAACACATCTATAATTGGCATGAATTCCCATCAAACAGATTTTTTTTAATGTTGGATTTTCGTAGTCAGAGAAAGGATATTAGCAGGCACCCATAAAGATGGCTTTTGGCACAGCACTAAGTTAACTGCCTGGGTGAAAGCCAGTCAGCACACACTGGGCCGTTTGAAAATTTGCCGTCTGCTTGTTGACTCCCTGCAAGCTGACAACATGACAGTAGATTAAGTGCTACTAATTTAATAAAGCTACTCCTACAGTGATGTTGATCTATTGACAATGAGGAAAGGGGGAGGAAAAATGTGAATAAAAAGAGCACAAGAGCATAAGAAGTGCCTGAAGTAATACTGAAAAAAAAATCCTCCCACTATTGATCTTGCATGAGGTGGTTATTTTTAGTCACCTGACTCATACTCACCCAATCATTACCCATATTCATCAGAGACAGTATAATGAACAGAGATATTGATTAGCCAAGGTAGGCAGAGATATTTCCCAGCAGTACTAGCTCACGTTGATAGGTCTCCAATGGGACTACATGCAAGTGCTGCCCTGTAACATAACTTACTGTGTTCCAGGTCCTTCAATTGATTTTGTTTGAAGAAAAAATACACTGTGGCTTTCCCTTGACCTTTTGCTGAAACCTCTCTGTAAAGAAGAACATGAAATGACAGAGCAAATAAACATTATCACTTAGGTTTTCAGTTGCAATGTTAAGGCTCAACTGTGTTGTGAACTGAGAGCCCTCAACTTACCCTTATTTCAGGGAGGGACATGCAAGCATGCAGTACGCTGCATCTTTTGCCTGAGTCCCAGTATGTCCCATCTTGATTTCAGACAACTCACCCATCATTTAAAGTGCCTGTTATATTCAATCAAAGGTTAATTATTATGCTATAAGGATCAATGTATGATTTAGTAAAATTCATATGTTGTGCTAATTCCACTGAGTTGGCATGGTAAAAGCTAACACAGCTAAGTGTGCCTTGACTTCAAAGTGTGGGATGCCAGGGTCCTTGAAACTTTCCAAACTCTTTCTTTCCTGTCAGGAATCTTCAAGTGCAATTTCTTGAATGCTCTTCATCAGGTTTCTTCTATGGCCTTGGATTGGCTTTGCCACTTAAAGCTCTTTGGAGTAGAGTTCTGATGATTACTAATTTGACCTTAGAAGAGTCTCAGGAGTTTGTTGTTCTCTGCGTGCCACAATCATTATAAAGCTTCTACTTTTTGACACGGTGCATGCTGCTTAGAAGTCTAATACATAATTGTAAACCAGGAGGGAGGAAATAGAGTATGGGAGGAGAGATGGCACTTATAAAAAGCATCTAGCTCAAACAACAAAGTAAGGTCCTTCATCCTCCTTATTAGATGTATTAACAACATTCAACTTGTGTATTAGTGGCACACTTTGGCAATAATAAGACTCTTAGCAGGGTAAATTTACAGCCCCTTAGTATTCCCAATTGTTCCACAGTGTATATGAGTTCATCTCACCAACATCGTCTCACAATATTTATTAGGTATATACTCTGAGTGTCATTTCTCTTTTTAATTGCCTTTACCTAACTCAATAAATCTATCCACCTTATAGCATGTCCTTTGTTTTTCAAGATGATATTTTTATAGACTGCTCTCCAACCTTATCTTTTTCTTTTAAAACAAAATATAGTTTTTAAAACCAATTTAGGTTTTCTTGGCTAGAATATTTAATTTAATCAGTTGGATATATTTTGATCCACTGGGTTTGGAATGTAGTTTGACTTCTTTCCAGTGTGTTAGGTCCAGCAGAAAAAGATGAAGTGCTACAATAATTATGAACTACACACTCCACACTGCATAGGGTGGCTTCAGGTTATTGGAAAGCTTGGAAAAGTATATAAGCAGATGAATTCGTAGCCTATTAGGGCTGTGGGCATGTGTACTCTGAAGTGTTTTAAAATTATTAGGCCACTATCAATTTTTTACAGTGCTTTACTCTTTCAAATTTAAGTGCTATTCCAAGTTCAAATTACTCTCATGATGTCACAGCTTTCTGCTGTCCTTCAGAGTCACAATTGCAAGTGTTACTTTTTTCCTCCCCTTTCAAAATACAAAGTTATGTGCCACTTTATTGCCACGGAGAACAACAAGAAGTCTTGTGGCACCTTTTCCTGCACATCTACTAATATAATATATGCCATCATGTGCCAGCAATGCCCCACTGCAATTTACATTGGCCAAACTGAACAGTCTCGCCGTAAAAGAATAAATGAACATAAATCAGACATTAGGAACGGTAATGTACAGAAGCCTGTGGGGGAACCCTTCAATCTCCCTGGACACTCAGTGGCAGATTTAAGGGTGACAGTCCTGAAACAAAAAAATTTCAAAAATCAAATGGAGAGAGAAATCTCTGAGCTGCAATTTATTTGCACATTTGACTCCATTAACCATGGATTAAACAGAGACAGGGAGTGGCTTGCAGATTACAAAGGCAGTTTCTCTGCTCTGGATGCTAATATCTCCCCATTAGACTCTGACAGAGGCTCACATCCCCCTGTCTGATCTGACTTGTTTTTAACTCTTTTGATAAGAACTGTTGATACTGGGCCATTTCCACCTTGCTGAATAGACTTTGTCAGCTCTGGCCCTGCCTCTTACTGGGACCCCACTCTTTAAATATCCCTCTGAAACCACCCCCCCACTCATGCATCTGATGAAGTGGGTCTTTGCCCATGAAAGCTTATGCTCCAAAATATCTGCTAGTCTATAAGGTACCACAAGACTTCTTGTTGTTCTCGAAGCTACAGACTAACATGGCTACCTCTCTGATACGTTATTGCCACAATCATTTGCATCATAATAACTCTGTACTGTTAGGGTGCAGAGGGCTTGCACGTACTCATGCAGGCCATATAAGTACTTATTACAGGACTGAAATAGTTTATAGGGCTCTGAGAGTGTCTGCATCAGGACAATTCAAAAATGCTGCCCAATTCTGTTGGCCCCCATGGACCTATAAATGCCCATGAGGAGAAACTAAGGTGGTGAGATAGGAGGCGGACTGCGTAAGTGGCTCACCAAGCAACATATCATATGGGTGCAGTTGGTGTCCATTGGCTCCAGGGGTTAATGTTATAGAGAAGAAAGAGATTGACTGAACCAGGTGGGTACCCAAAAGTCATCTAGTACAGGACAGACCCACCAAAGAAAGCAACAGAACAGCTACAGTTCCCAGCTAAAACCTCTCCAGAACATCATCAAGGCTCTACAACCTATCCTAGAAGATAATTCTTCACTCTCACAGACCTTGGAAGGCAGGCCTGTCCTCACTTGCAATCCTCATTTCAACCCTCCTCATGCAACCAGAAACAGTTACCACTGATTATACACCACAAAATGGAAGCACTAATCCGGGAAACAATCCCTGCAACAAAGTTCTTTGCCAACTCTGTCCACATCTCTACCCTAGTAATATCATCATAGGACATAACCACATAGGCCTTGCCATCAGCAGCTCATTCAACTGCACAGCCACTAATGTGATATATGCCATCATGTGCCAGCAGTGCCTCTCGGCCGTGTACATCAGACAAACTGGAATGTCTTTATGCAAAAGAGTAAATGGAGAAAAATGAGACCTCAAGAACAATATTCAAAAACCAGTAGGAGAGCACTTCAGCCTCCCTGGGTGCTCAGTAACTGCTCTGAAAGTTGCCATACTTATGCAAAAAAACTTAAGAAACCAACTGCAGCATGAAACTGCGGAGCTGGCATTCATTTGCACAGTTGATACCATCAGACTGGGTCTGAATAGAGCGTGGGATTGGCTAGCTCCCCAAAATATAATTTTCACTCTTTTGGTACTGTATTCTGAACTTCTTCCCAACTTTTGGGAATGGGCCACAGCCACCTGGAGTAAATTAGTCTCGTTAGCACTGGTCTTCCACACAATAAAGTAACACTCCCATCTCTGTATGTATATATGAAACTCCGTCAAACTAAAGATTCCACTTCATGCAGCAGATGAAGTGGGCCGCAGCCTATGGAAGCTTATGGCCAAATGAATGTGTTAGTCTTTAAGGCACCACAGGACTCTTGGTTGTTTTTGCTACAACAGGTAAACATGGTTCCTCCTCTGAAGCTTGTTATACTGATAAATCTCAGACCAGAACTGGTGAATTTTACAGACATCTGCGTAGTTAGCTTACAGGATTTCAGGTTAAAAAACCCTTACCACATGACCTACTGTTGCAGTTGTCATTACAATCCCATGAAATCCAATCCCCAGATAGCTATGCTTTCCTTAAGTTGGTCACAGCTAAGGAAAGGTTTTGCTCTATCAGTTAACATTTAAGGCTGCAAAATAGGCATTTCCAAACACTGTGGGATGCCAAAAGCAAATGGGATATGCCTTTACTAACTATGACCAATAAACTTCAGCTATACTGGAAAGACCAACCTGGATATTGAGGTGGAGGAGTGGCACCCTGAAAGATTTCAGACACTAATGCAAGAATATTTCTGAGTGAAGAGAACTTTATAGCAGAATCTGTAATTCCAGTTCTGAAATAATACACACATACTCCCAGCCTTCAGATCAGAAAACGAATATTGAATGCACAGTGTTGAAGGAGGTCAAAAGATCAACTAAGTCCAATGAAGCAGCAATAATGGGTGACTTAGCTTGTTGCAAAAAATGGTCAATGTCATGTTAGAGACAAGGTTTAGAGAAGCAATTTCTTGACATGTTAAATGATTGCTTTCTGGAAAAGACACTCAGCTTAGTCCTATATAAAACACAGGAACTGGTTAAAAAAGAAAGCTATAGTTGAGCCACTGAATGATAGTGCCCACAACTGAAGTTCATCCTCCAAAAACAATTTGTAGCAAAAATGAGGTGGTAGGACACTAAAATTTTAGAAAAAGAGATTTTAAATGTTATGGTAAAAAAGGCCCTCAAACAAGTTCCAACTAAAATTCTTAGCCCAGCCATGAAGATAATTTTAAATTGCCATGACAGCTTCACAAATGGTGTACATCCTCCTAAATGAGCCAGGAAGACATGAAAACAGCAGAATGTTTTTTGCTCTTGCAATACTGACCATGGGATATTGTGACAGTGTGGTGTTCAAGCTTTTATGGTGATTTTTTTTGTTGTTTTTGGTTTTTAAGTCTTGACTTCTCCCTGCTCCTTCTGAGCAGTGAGCACATGGCATGCAATTGACATAGAGCAATTGTCATTATGTTGTGCTTGAGATAGTCATGACTCTAGGATCAGGCCATTGAGCCCATACCTGCAGCTAAGGAAAATCGGGGGCGGGGGACATGGGGTGCACCCAGTGCAGACATGTACACTGAATCTCTGGAGCAAGAACCAGAGAAATCACTGATCTACAGATATTATGTACTTACCCCACTTTACCTGCCTTTTTCATTCAAGAGGAAGCTTTGTAAGGGCTATTGAGGCTACTCCAGCCCATAGGATGTAATAATGTCTGGGAGGGGGTTAAGCTCTGCTTGTCAGCCTAGGGGGATAGCATTACATTTTATCTGCAAGGAACTCTTTAAGTGCCAAAGCTGCTTTGTGACTTTCTGAAGAACACACAGCAAGACAAGCGCAGAGATGCGAAGAGACCCCGATTCCCATTTCCCTGGTTTAACTCTGCTGCCTGTATTCCCTGTCAGTATTCCCATTACACCCTCCTTCCCCTGCTGATCTAGTAGGTGTGTGGAAGAAGGAACTGAAAACATGGCCAGTTTGCCCTGCCCTTTATCTGTTCTGGTGACCCACAACAAGGCAAGGCAAGGGTACATATGCCGCCCAACGAACACCACTACCTTGCACATCACCAGCTCCAGGCATATCACACATGCACATAATCCTCAGTGCAAAGCAGACTGTGTCCGCACATTTGAAAGAAATGCCAGTTGCAAGTGATTTTACTCCCCTTCTTATGGCAGAAACAAGGACAGAAACTCCTTTAAAATGACATTTTCCTAATACCAACCCACTGACATTTCTGAGGGATGAATTGCAAAAGCTCTTTCAATCAGAGCCTAGCGTTAAAGCACAGTCTGTGTCATCCATACATGAGCCAAAGAACTATGTGCTTTGAGGATAACAAGAAAGCAATGTCCTTGGCTCCATGAAGTCCCTATGTGCTCTGCAAAGTCTCAGTGCTAGGTAGCTTGTTTATTATTACAATGCAATCCAGGCCATGTGGTCTCAGCATCCATTACATGAGTCACAGCTCTGTGTTAAGGCTTTAAAGTTAAACATATTTTAATCCATAATTATACAAGATTTATTCAATTTAGGATTTTTATTTATAGTTTGATCAGGCTTGCAATGGATTTTCAGATTTCCACACTGAGCTCTGTCAATTTTTATTGTGTCTTTTAATTCTGTTCTTCCAGTCCAAATGCCAGCTGTTTTCTATAAAATGTTGTTCATAAAATGACTTTTGCTTGCAGAGTGGTGAGAAGGGGAAATAAAGTATTAGCCCTTGCAAGTCACTCTTTAATGGAGATGGCCTTATATCTTTGCACCCAGGGAAAAGTAAAGCCCTGAGATGTTGCACTCTTCGCATAGTAAGCAATCATGTAACTATGTTGAGCCTTGATTATCAGCAATGGGTGCCTTACACTGCATCTATTAAAAAGAAAAGTTAGTTTAATTACTCAGTTTTAGCGTAACATGCCATGTGCACACATCCCTGCCTCTGACCCATATGCCAATTAATTGTTCTCATTTGAGACCCTAATTGGTTTTCATTGCTTTTCCCTCCCCTGGGGCTGTGAAGCCTGCTCCTGTGGATCTTCTGCAAGTGAAGCGTGAACAACAGGGAGGGAGCGGGGGAGTCCCATAGTTTAGGGTGTTGGATGGTTCCTATCATCTCCCATGCCAACAGCTCCAGTCGCAGTTGCTAAATGAGTGCTCACAATTTAGGCATGGAACCTGCAATCCCTCTGGAGGGCTCAGGAGGTACCACGAACACTGAAAGAAAAGGTTGGTGCACACAGAATTCCTGTGAGGCTACCTAGGAGGGCAGTTTCCCCACTCAATGTGATGTAGTATCCAGCATCCTGCATCTGGTCTGCCAGTGTCCTGCATTTCGTAGTCCCAGCTTCTGGGTAGCCCAACCCAACATCTGATGTATTCCTCTGGGTTGTCGACAGGCAGCTACAGTTAGTTTTCCCAGCTACCAGCAGCTACTGCAAGGCTTGGCTTCAGGTAACCTCTTTGCTTCTTTTCTTTCCAGTCATATGCTGCTACCAGGCATCATGGAACCCCCTTCCCCGCCTACAAGGGAGGAGCTCCTGCAAAGAAAACAAAATGGGAGTCAAAATAAGAGAAGTTCATGGGGAGAATGGTAGAATGAATGATGCTGCCCCAGGTTTCCCCATGCACACCACCACCCACATTCCCACTACCCCCAAAAAGGCATTCCTGAGGCTCTATTCCCAATAAACCTCTGAGGTCTTTCTCATACCCAAACAACCACCCCACTTCTAAACACTCCTGCACTTTCCCCTGTGATTCCCCATCTCCCTCCTCACTGGCAAGAAATGTCACAAACCTTGGGCAACTTGCGGTGTGCTTTTGGAATAGCAAGGCCTGGGTTTTAGCCTGCAGTAACCAGAAAACATCATGGCCACACTAATTAAGCAAGAGACAAAAACTGTAAAGATTTTAAGAGTGACCACCACAGGAGCAGTGTGATATTAAATGTTATTGTGCGGCATGTGTGAGAGAGAGAGAGGAAGAAAGAGCTTTGATGTGCTCGTGAACACAGCCAAGTTCTGTGTAAACTTACACAGCTTCTCAGTGCGCAGTCAATATTATTGAAAGTAATGGAGTGAACATCCTTTCCTCATAACTTTTAATAAGTAGATCATCAACTGTGCTCACTGTGTCTGAAGCAGGAAGCTTGAAGTGGTGCTCTGTGGCAAGGAAGTACATTCAGTAGCCAAAGTGGCAGGTCCCAATAAAAGGAGCTGTGAAATATCCCATAGATTTATGTTCTGTATAGTTAAAAGAGTTTCAGGGTACAGAGGAAAGACTTATCCTGTTAAAAGAATATATTCACTCTGTGCTGCTTATTTATTTACAGAGTCTGTATGCCTGATGAAAACTTTTAGCCCTGTTAAACTTGAAGGAGTAAAGTTCCTTTTAGCATAAATGGGAAATTACATACCAAAGACCTTGGGATCTGCGATAAGAAGATTTCCTTGAACTGATACAAATGGTGATATATCCATTTAATTTGTCTTGTTACATTACTAAACTGTTTAAATTAATGTTACAGTATTAATATATTGCAAGGGATTATCTAGAAAACCATGTGTTCAAAATCTGGGTTGCTGTTCCTCACAGGAAGTCATAGTATAGACAAATACTGGGGCATCTTCCCCGCCCCCAACCCATTCTCTGTGCCTGGCCCCTAACCTACAACAGCTTGGAGATGCTGTATACCGCACAGAAACACAACCTTCCCTGATTTGCACTTGCTTGAAACTTTTTCTGGGCATGGTCCTAGATGCATTTGATGCATTTAAGCTGTGTCTACACGTGCACGCTACTTCGAAGTAGTGGCACTAACTTCGAAATAGCGCCCGTCGCGGCCACACGCGTCGGGCGCTATTTCGAAGTTAACTTCGATGTTAGGCGGTGAGACGTCGAAGTCGCTAACCTCATGAGGGGATCGGAATAGCGCCCTACTTCAACGTTCAACGTCGAAGTAGGGACCGTGTAGACGATCCGCATCCCGCAACGTCGAAATTGCCGGGTCCTCCATGGCGGCCATCAGCTGGGGGGTTGAGAGATGCTCTCTCTCCAGCCCCTGCGGGGCTCTGTGGTCACCGTGGGCAGCAGCCCTTAGCCAAGGGCTTCTGGCTGCTGCTGCGGCAGCTGGGGATCCATGCTGCAGGCACAGGGTCTGCAACCAGTTGTCGGCTCTGCGTATCTTGTGTTGTTTAGTGCAACTGTGTCTGGGAGGGGCCCTTTAAGGGAGCGGCTTGCTGTTGAGTCCACCCTGTGACCCTGTCTGCAGCTGTGCCTGGCACCTTTATTTCGATGTTGGCTTCACGTGTAGACGTAGCCTTAGTGTCCATGATCGTGCAACAGGCCTAACTCTAACCATAGTCCTGGGTGCTGAGATAGTACTGGTTGAACCTCTGGAGTCTGGCACTCTCTCATCTGGCAACATCTGTAGTCCTGCATGATTTAAGTTAGCTGGATGACCACATACGGTGGGTGTGGCTAAGTCTTCCGTGTTCCTATAAAGTTTGTTTACCGCCACCAGTCCTGGCTGTCAGTGTTCTGTGCTGTTGTTATGCTGTAATCTAGCCCTCAATGGCTTCTAAGAGCCCAGTAAGCAGTGGAAGTGTTGGTAATGTGCTAGACAATATTGCGTTTCTGTGGTACAGCACATTCTTTCAGTGGGCACCAGTCAGGTCCTGAGGGTGCCAGACTAGAGTGGTTCAACCTCTATTAACTAATACTGTTGTGCCACATCATGCAATAGGTAGACTTGCGGGGGGGGGGGGGGGGGCGGTGTTGGGGACCTGTGTGTGAGAGAGCGAGAGAGAGAGAGGAAATCAAGGCATACTTTGGCCTTTAAAATTTCACAGGAATTACCTATTGTCCTGTTTTCTCTCAGCTCTTGTGGTGGTTTTGTTCTTTGGATAATTGTCTACCAGTGACAAAGGTAAGACCACAAGATTCATTATGCTTTGCTCTGTAAGTAGCACAAGCTGCTCTTTGAATGATGTTCAAGGTCTTTTTATTTTTTTCTGGGGGGGGAGGGAGTGAAGGGGGAGGGCAGTGATGTAGGAAAACATCACACGCTCTTGCAGTTCTTCCCGTCATCTTCGTAGGAGTCTTGCCTGAGTACTCCTTGCTGGATCAGGCCCTTTAATTTTCCTCATGACCAGTGATCTAGCCACTCCTGTTGTTAGTTTGAATGGGTTCTTTAATTACCGCAAGCTTTTTCAAACGAGGTTACGTCATTCTAACAGAAGGGGGTGTGAGCAGTTAATATCCTCACTTTCCCATGCCTAAACAAGCTGCTAGCCTCCTAGATTAAATTATTTTTCTTTACCTGTTTAGGAAAAAAAGATTGCTGAAGTAACTCCAACACTGGTGGTATGTAGCCTGCAAAAATGGCTGAGGCATGGGCCTATTAGCCTGGCCATGCTGCACTAACGATTTCACTAATGCTTTAACCTCACATGATTGAACAGGGTTTCCCTCAGATGACTGGACAAATGAGAACAGATGATCAGCAGAGTTCATAAAAGTGAAATATAGGATGCTGCTCCCCCTCTTGCTTTTGTGCTGTGCGTGAATCTGCTTGCAGGGGGATGAGGAGGAAGAGAAAGAGGGAGAGCTGTAAAACAGCTCTATAATGATTGTGTGTATAAAGCTATGCATTAGGGAAAAACGTATTTTAAGAGGTGCATTGCCATAGGCACTTAGAGCTGAATTCTGTTTTCAGTTACACCATGCGAATCTGGAGTAATTCCACTGTCTTAAATAAAGTTTCTTATAATTTAAGTCAGTGTAACTAAGATCAGAATCTATCCCTTAAGTACAAGGGGGTACGGTGAGAGTAGGAGAATATTATGTACCCAGATCATACAAATCCCAAAAAACCCCTTTTATTTCTTAAATCCTGGACCTTTTACCTTCACATTGTAAGTTGCGCCTCTAGTTTGTCTTTTCACCTCTTCAGTGTAAGGTGGACAGCATTTGTAAAGTCCCTTCTTTATTATTCTTTTAACCTGCATGATTATTTCACTTCTACCCAGCTTGCCCTGCACTGCCGACAAAACAAGAAGCAATAAATCTTAGTCAAGGCATCTCGGTGTGGGGTGAATAAGCAGCGCTGACGCTGATTCTTTAAAAAAACTCCTTTCTTGTAACATGAGCCCTGCTGAGGATGGCCATGTCAACTTATTAGACTTTTTACTTGGCTGTATTGATTCTGTTCTACACCAATGCGGCCCATAATGCTGGCTAATGTTATTGACAAGCCATCAATCTTTCAGAGAAGTGTGGAGCTTGTAGCTCTTTCTGAACCACAAAAACCTATCCATGGACAATGATGGAGAGAAGGAGGAAGATGCAAGCAAAGCACTCAGGCTGGCTTCATTTGGCCTGTGATACATTAGGGAAAGACATACACTGCGGGAAGAGACAAATGTGGCTCTCCAGAAGCCATTTATTTATAAAATAATTATGAATGCACAGTCAAGTCATGGATTTTCATTAATGTGTGCGTGTCCAACACACTTTCTTTGTTCATATTGTGTTCTGAATGAACCACTGGCATAAAAGGAGAGGAACAGCAGAGGAGACCCAACCCAGATTATTCACCTCTTCCCTCCATCACATTGCATTAAGGCATAAGGACAGATGCAGACTAGAGTTTGTCAAATAATGTCAGGATTTGTCCAGGTGACACACTTCAGTCCCGATGGAGAGATCCAGCTTCTTCAACACAGCCGTGGAATTCAGTTTATGTAAGCAAGCTTTGTCCTGAGGATCGTTAAACAGGAGAACTAAACTATGTACATCTCAAATGTGTTCTTTTTAAGTGCGTCTTTTGGCAAGTCTTCCGTAGATTCTTTGAAAGTTAGCCTGCTTCTTTATCACAAGATGACACTAGAGTATAGCCGTTACTTGGTCACTCAGCACAGTTGTCAGCTACCCGAAGAGGGAAAAGATAATGAAGCTACTAGGAAGTTTGTTTAGTGTCTGACACTGTTCTGTGTCTCGAATCATGCATGCAGTGTAAAACCATCTTCCAGTTATCATGAGAAATATAAATGAAGGGATTGGAACTAAAACTCTGCTCAGTATCACCTGTAGAATAAAGGTGCTGAGTCAGGTCTTGACTTTTTTTTGAAAATTTTCATGTATTAAAAATACTGCTTAGGCTAGTGCTGAGAGAGAGCCCAAAATTGCACCTGGAGTCATCTTACATTATGAACATGATATTCAGCATTTTCATTGGAAGGATTATAATCCTTGCCTGTGGACCTGAGCCTGTTTATGATTTTTGATGTGAAACAGTTGTTGATATTGAATTTGGAGTAGAGGTGGGTGAATTCACATGGTTTAAAATCAATACAGCAAATGTGCAGAAATTTCTGTGAAGCAAAGAAAGGATGACGTTTGCACAGCTGTTTGCCAACTCTTTCCCTCTCTCTCCCCGGCTCTCTCATTAGAAAATAAGCTAACATTCATTGACAGCAATGTAGCAGCACCCTTCTTGAAAATGAATGACAGCTAGAAAAGTGTCAAGTTAAGCTGAATCACACAAGCTCTACACTATTTGCAATGTTAGCCCCTCCACATATCAGTCCTAAAGAGAATGTAATCACTATTGAAAATTGGTGCATGATGAATTTTTCACACAAGGATTGATCAAGGAAAAAGAGATTTTGCAGCATGACTGAAGGATAAAGTAAGGGATAGCAAATGGGAGGCAAGAGTCAAATGGAACAGAACAACAAATGATTCAGAACAAGAATTGTGGTTTGGGATGACAGAGAGGTAATAGAGTGTGGGCCAATGTCTGTTCTTATTTATGCTGGTGTAAATCTAGAGTAATGTTTCAAGACAATGGGGTTATTCTGAATTTGCTCTAGTGCAGAATTTGGCCTTATTTTTTGCTCTTACCTGAACTTTTGCACATTTTGAACATTACTATTCCCTGCATTTTTGAACATTACTATTCCCCAAGGTCCTGTAAAATTGTTTTAAAAAACTTTTTTGAACAGACAAAGAAACAAACAAGCTCCTTAATGCTACAATATTTATTATGGATTTTTTTCTCAATTTCCATTTAACCAGAACAGGGCAGGAGAAGAGGGCTTTGCCATCAATACATTAGCAAATGGAGATAACCTCAGAAAACAGACAATTTTACAGAATGCAAAAACATAATTTCATGAATGGTTGATCTCCTTTGCTTGGGTAAGACATTGCGCTGTGTCAGTTCTTTCAGTAGAAGTGCTGTCCTTGGTCTATCATTATACTGTGTGAAACCCTGGGCATATTGCAGTCAGTGGAAGTTTTGACATTATCTTCAGTGGAGCCAGAATTTTATCCTCAGTAGCGCAAATGTTCTGGCTATAAAAATGGTTTAAATATCACCTACTAGTTTAGGTGAAATTTACCCTTGTTTGGAGGACAGGCCGGAGCATGTGTATCACTTAAGCCTATTTTCTTGTGCACCTCTAAATTTTCATGATCTGCTTTTTTTGGTGAACTACCAGAAATTTTTCTTTTGACATTTAAATAATTAACATTGGGCCTAGACAATTCAGCCTGTTATCAAAACGTAGTTAACACCACTTGATTTTCTATTGGTTAGTCTTTTTATGAGCCATCTTCTCTTCAGAATTATGTCTCTGGATAACTGTCTTCAAGAATCTTTCAAGAGAATCATTTTAGGGGATCATAGTTAATGGGATCAGATGATATGAAAGACAAAATCTGAATGAGCTTTCTTTTTTGTATATACAATAAAATGCCCCTTACTGACCCCCTCTGAAGAGAGACCATATCACGCGTGACTACTTGCAGAGGCACCAGAACACCACTGCTGCCTGGTGTGCAAACTGTGATGAGAAATCATCTCCTACAAGGGACCACTTCTGCTAACTTTACTCTTGGCAGGTTTTACTGGGTTTTATTTTCTTCTTTTCCAAATTCCTTCACCATGCCCTCCTCCCGATACAATTTACTATATCAACTTGTTCACTGCTATGTTAGTCAATCTTCACATGCATAATCCCATAACATAGAACTCTTCAGCCAGGAAAGAAAATGAAGGCTAGACATTAGGGTCTGAAGGTTTTCTGAAACTAAATAATTATATTGCATTGAGTGTAAATTTCACCTCTCAGCTATGATAGTCCTCATTTTCTGACTTAGCATGCTATGTACAGTCATGGTGTGCTGTAAAAGCTTCTGTATTCCACCACAGAGGTGGATGGATTTCAATAGAGGGTAACATGAGTTCAGTGTATGTAGAATATTTGGGGTCCTGCAGGAGGAGAGAAGCTACTGTATATAAATATGACATTACACGTGTGTCTACACTGGGAACTAACTTTGAAGTTAGCTAGGCACTGCATCGAAGTAGCCAGCAGAGCTTCTACATACATTTTCCCTAACCTCAAAGTTAACTTTGAAGTAGGGAGCCCAACTTCGAAGTCCGTACTCAATTCTCAGGAATGGAGTAATGCCCTACTTTGAAGTTTAACTTCGAACAAAGGTGTGTGTAGACACAGCTTCAAAGTTGCTTGCTTTCAAGTGGTACTTCGAAGTAAGCAACTTCGAAGTTATTTTTGTAGTGCAGACACAGCCTATGTTACTTAGAAAAAAAACAAACATGATTCTGGGATGCATTAACAGATGTGTTGTGAACAAGACAAGAGAAGTCATTCTTATACTCTACTCTGCACTGGTTAGGTCTCAGTTGGAGTATTGTGTCCAGCTCTGGGCTCCGCATTTCAAGAAAGATGTGGAGAAATTGGAAAGGGTCCAGAAAAGAGCAACAAGAATGGTCGAAGGTCTAGAGAACATGACCTATGAAGAAAGGCTGAAAGAATTGGGCTTGTTTAGTTTGGAAAAAAGAAGATTAAGAGGGGACATGATAGTGGTTTTCAAGTATCTAAAAAGGGTGTCATAAGGAGGAGGGAGAAAACTTGTTCTTCTTGGCCTCTGAGGATAGAACAAGAGGCAGTGGGATTAACCTGCAGCAAGGGTGGTTTAGGTTGGACATTAGGAAAAAGTTCATACCTGTCAGGGTGGTCAAACACTGGAATAAATTGCCTAGGGAGTTTGTGGAATTTCCACCTCTGGAGATATTTCAGATCAGGTTAGGTAAATGTCTATTAGGGATGATCTAGACAGTACTTGGTCCTCCCATGAGGGCAGTGGGCTGGACTCGATGACCTCTCAAGGTCCCTTCCAGTCCTAGCGTTCTATGATTCTATGAAATGAGGTGTTTCTTTCATACATAGAAATTTTTCAGGATCTCCCTTCACTGAGTCAAATTCATTCCAAACATAACTCCACTGACTTCAGGGTAATCAAACTACAGATGAATTTGACTGTGTATAAATCTTTCGCTCATCCTTGCTTTGACTTTTTCTATATGTTGCCTTGGGACTGAAAAGACAGCCATCACTCCTCCCTTGTTCTGTGAGCTGAGAGAACGTCTCTTAGTCCTTTTACTCCCAGACAGCTGTCTGATGCCACAAAGAAACTGTCTTGAAGAGCAGTACATTCCTGGTGACTCAAACTTGATGCATGTCTATACGCACAAAGCTTATATGATACAAGTAGACTGCCATGAAGACATTTCCCCATTATTGATGTCTACTGCTTGCTGAGTTCTTGTTCATAAGGCCAAATTCTGCACTAGAGTAAATTCAGAACAACACCATTCTTGGCATCCTGTGCACTTAGTCAATGAGTGTCAGTATGGTACATTTCAATTCAAGAAACACTTAGTATGCCTCCAGTAGCATGTAGGACTCCACTATAGTATCTCTTGCGTCATGTCCTGTAAGAATCAACGCAAGGCAGTGGAATGTTTTGCTGACACAGCGCAGCATCTTTTGCCGATGCTACTCAGAACACAATTTTGAAGTTGATCTCTCTTTCTCGCTCTCTCTTTTTTTCTTTTTTTTTTGGTCAGATGAGAGAGGTCAAAGATATGTCAGGCTGATGACAACAAAATATTCTTTTTGTGCTGTAATCGTGCAGACGATTCACAGCACGTTTGAATTTTCAGCATGTGACTGTAGAGAAAATGCTCCTGGGAATGCTTTTTAAAAACTAAATCAACAGTATTTTAATTTGCAGTCCCTGTTTCCTTTTTCACAATGAGGCACAGGGCAGTAAGAAGGAACAGGGATATATTTCTCTTGCAAGTTAATTCAACGTGCATGATGCAGAGGAGAAATCTGGGCTCACTCAGTGCTAGCATTACTTGGAGATGTCTATCGATCTTAGTTCGAATAATTAATTTTGTTTGCTTTAATTTCATTCCTTGTTTGTTTGTTAAGTTGAACTAGGGGGAGGAATAGAAAATGATACCTTTGAGTTCATAGGCTGTGCTTGGACAGGTAAGTCAAACTGGGCTTTAGTAACGAACAATTCACAGCATAGAATATGAAGCACCATGGAAATATTTAGCATCATAATCCAGAAAAGGTGCAGTTTGAAGATTTTAGGCACTCAGATGGGGGTTATGACTACATAACTACCCATTTTACTCTGGGGGAGAAGGGTGTTCACGAGCTCCACCTTTTAACACTTTCACAGAAAACATTTTTGTGATGAGAGTTGTTTTAAAATGATGACCTAGTGCCTCTGTATTTGGTCTCCAGAGCAATTGTACCACTGCCTTCCATCCAGAGCTGTAATGTGCACATTCCTCCTGACCCTACGGCCTGTTACCGATTGACCATTACATCATTTATAAAAATAGCAAATTTCAGCATATTTTATTACAATTATGAAGGCCTCTTGAGGCATCACAATGCACTAAATGTCTCCTTTGAAAAAAGTGGTTTCCTCCTCTGAAAAAAAAGGTGGCCTTTTATATTTTTAATTAATAACCCCAAAGAAACCACTTTTCTGTGGGCCACTATTTATATATATATTTAGAGCAGAGGAAATAATATTTGTGTAATTAGTTTGAAAACCAGGCCCAATGACTACCAGTTCAGTTCTTCCCAGCCTTTCTAATACCATGACTCCATGTGATAACAGACATGTTCCCGAAGCCTCTCATCCACATTTCTAGCCATAATACAAGGAGGGTAGCTGGGAGCCCCTGAAACAATGGTTTTATCCCCTCTGCAGATTATGCACGCATCTAAACATTATTTGAAGGCATTTGGCAAATATGCGAATGAATAATTTTAAGCCTTTGCAATGTTCATGAACTTAATTCTGAATAACTACGGTTTATTATTTGTAACATTAGGAAAGGGTGAGAGAAATCCATGGTATGCCACACCTTGAATACTTCATGCAATTCTGGCCACCCCCATCTCAAAAAAGAGGTATTAGAATTTGGAAAAGACTACAGAGAAGGGTGACAAAAATGTCT
The DNA here is from genome assembly GCF_033958435.1 of Carettochelys insculpta. Classification (NCBI taxonomy): domain Eukaryota; kingdom Metazoa; phylum Chordata; order Testudines; family Carettochelyidae; genus Carettochelys; species Carettochelys insculpta. Next base: position 35,431,295 of record NC_134141.1, on the reverse strand, counting down.
AAGAGAATTCAACAGTTCCTATTTGAGAAAAATTAAAAAATATTGGACTATTCATCTTTGAACAAAGAAGTCCAAGGGGCAATATGCTAGGGGAGTGTAAAATCATGAATGTTGTGGAGAAAGTAAATAAGGAAGAATTATTTACTTCATTTAATGCAAGAACTGGGGTAAGCCTGTGAAATAATTAGGTAACAAGTTTAAAACAAACGAAAGGAAGTGCTTCAAACATGGCACAATCAACCTTTGGAACTCATTGCCATGTAAGTGGTTTCAGAAAATAAAATAGAAAAAATCATGGTCCATCAATGGCTGTTAGCCAGGATGTTCAGCAATATAACCCCATGTTCAGGTTGTCCCTTACTGGTGTCTGCCAGAAGTTGGGTGTAGGTGAGTAGCTGATCACTCAATAATTGCCCTGTTCAGTTCATTCCCTATGAAGCACCTGGCATTAGCTACTATAGGAATATAGGATACTGAGATGGTCCATTGGGCTGACCCAGTATGGCTGTTCTTCTGGTGCACAATTGAGCACCAAAGTCATATGCTGCTGTTTCTGCCCCACTGTTACCTTTCACCTGTCTCTTCCCAAAAGCATAGCCCTAGGAAGCCAGATGCCAGTCTCAGTGGTTTAGTGGAAACATTCTCAGTTCTAAGATACCTTTCCAAAAGGATGGGCTGCACCTCTTGCTTCTGAACTGTTATTCTAGAGAAGATGAATTAACAAAAGCACTCCACCTCTACTGATTAGGAGAGGTAATAGGTTCTGTTGTGCTAGAACAAGCCCTCCAAACAATTCATGAGATCCCCATATGGAGCCCTCAGCCAAGAGGTTGATTTTAATACAGTGAGGCAAATGTGAGGGGATTCTCACAGTTTGAACTCTTTACTGAAGGATCCCTTCCCACCCACCATGAAGTCAAAAGTCAAGCTGCTACCCCCTCAGAATCAAGAAGAACAGCGCATGGCTTTGAAAAATTTTGGGTTTCTCAGGCTCAGAAATCAGGAGCATATCTCGCTTGGGGCGAAAAAAGAAATCATCTGGGTAAAGCAGGCATGCACGTTCTTGTCAAATGGGTCCTTTTAAAAGAGAATAATCATGCAGGAAGGGGATGCAAGTTCAGGGAAAAGACAAAATCTTGTAACATTTTAGAAGGGCTTACAAGAGTGAAAATTAAGTGTCATGCAGAGCTCTGCTTCGGTCCTGATGTCTTTTATTCAAAGAGCCATCACCCAGTAAACCCACTTTAACTGCTCCCTGCAGATGAAATATAAAAATTAAAGACATTTGCAACACAGCTTAGTAGCAGATGTAGTCTTACTGTGGGGGTTTATATCAAATGGTGATATAACCCCACCAGAAGGGTTACGGCTCTTATGAAAAAACTCACACCAGAAAAATCTTGGATAGCTGACAAAATGTGGGGTTCTTTTTTGTTTTAAATCCCATTTCCCATTGTCAGACTGTCTGGCTTGACTTTTTATTTACCTCTGTAAGATGGAAAAAAAAATTCCAATATTATTCCTGGAGGCCTTCCCTGTTTTGTTTCAACTATGTATTTGGGTGTAGGATAAACAAAGAGGTCTTGCAGGTCAAGGGCAGCCAAGCTGTGGGCACATTTGCAGATAGGTAGGGGGTACACATGGCAGCCTGAACCTTCTAGAACAATCTAACTAGTTAAAATGTCAGTTACATATATTTTACTCCTTGCTCGAGTGAGTTAGAGTATGATCCCATAAGTGGTTCATAAAAAAAATCCTGTGAAAAAATCAAACCACAAAGCAAAAGTAGATCCATTACGACTCTGCATTCTGATTTTCTGGCCTGTATCTACTGTGTATCTTGTCACAATTATCTGGGCCATTGTCATCTTGAGATTAGGGTGATGCAATGCTCCCAGCATAGGGCTAAGCTTTGGAAACAGGCTAAACGCAGAAACAGAAGGTATATAGAACACTGCATAAAACTTGCTCCAGTGGGATTGTATGTTGGCAGCATGTTAGACAGTTTTAATAGGTTTCTGGATGGAATACTGGGGTAGGGTTTAACCTACCAAGGCCTTGCAAGTTTGAAACCCAAGCATTCACCTGTCTCACTGTCACATGTTGCCACGTTTGAGCTCATATAGTGATGTTCAAACTAAAGTGAACAAGGTGAGCTCTACGAGGGGCCCCTGTTTTGGAATGTGCTCCAGAAGAGGCCAGGTTTGTTAAATTTTCCAGGCAGCCTGAAAAAAATCCATCAACTCTTTCTTTTCTAACAATGTTGAGTAGCAGATGGGGTGAAGTAGAAGCATTTATGGGCAGCCCTTTATTAGTTTTTGTGATTTGTAAGGTATGGGATAGCTGCAGGGAGTGCAGGATAAGCTCCTGCAGGTATATTTTAGAAATTTGAAGAAAAAAATAAAATAGCCCTTTAAAGAAGGTCTTTATTTTATTATAGTGGAGCATCAAAGGGGAAAGTGCAGTCTTAGGTTTTGAGCTTAGTCATTTCTATAGAATTCAACACTGTATTACGGGAATAAGCTCAGGTAACTCGCAAAGGGGAGAAAAGGCTGGTTCATCAGACGTTGAGTCAGGAGAGTCTTAAAAACTGGCTTGCCTTGCTGGTGCTTAATACTGGTCTTGAGGATAAGATGAGCATCATAGTCATACATGGCACTCTACAAAACAAAAGAGAGTTTGCATACAAGAATGAACATGAATACGAGAAACAAATGCTTGGGGTTTTGAAGTTGATAAAGTTGCTTTTGTTTAATTCATTTGAGACTACAGTTGATAAGCTATTTTATAAGAAGAAGTGGGCTTTGAGAGTGACTTGGAGGAGGAAGTGGGACTGGAATCATTGCACACACAGTTGTGGAAAGGTTCAAACACAAGATGGATGGATGAAGGCATAAAGGAGTGAGTCAGGTAAGTGGGTTGGGCTAAATGAATGGAGGGTGTTTGGGGGAGAGACGACAGCAGAGAGGCAGGAAGGGCACTGAAGCTGAGAATAAGTAGCTAGACTCTGATTCAGAAGGCAGTAGGGAGCCTGTAAAGGGACTGTAAGAGAAACTGTAACATCACGTAAAGTAGATGCCTTTGTGGGAGATATTGTCAAGAGATTGTGTTGTCGCAATAGAAGTTGGTAGAACAAATTGATAATCTAAAGAAAAATGGATAACCAGGACCAGACGGCATTCATCCAACTGCTCTGAAGGAATTTAACAAAGTGATTGAAGAGCTACCAGAGCATTTAATCATCCACATAATTTAGATACTATATAAGTGGTATGAAGGGTAGTAAATTTTGTATCTATATTTTGAAATGATATTGGGTTCTTTGAAAATTAGAAACCAATGAGGATTATTTTAGGTAAATAGGTAAATAGGTTAGAGCAGTGGTTAAAAAAACGAACTGTGGAACCAACACAGCTCCTATAAAGGAAGATTGTTTCCAGTTTGCTTGACCTCTTTGAGCACGTCAATTAAATGGCGACTATACATAGACATAATGTGTTAGGAGTTTCAAAAATTCTCACAAAAGGCAGTTAAGGAAACAAACGTGTGGTCAAGTGATCAAAGTCAAAGTGCACCATGGAGTAGAAACTGGAGAAGAGAAGGAAAACAAAGTGGGAATGAATGGCCAATTTTTCAGTATGACAAAACAGTGGGATACTCCCTGGTTCCGTACTAGCACAGTGATATCTGAAATATTAATCAATAATATATAAAAGTAAGAGTGACAAAATGTGTAGAAGCTGCATTTTATGATACAATACTATAGAGGTCAGAAATTTCAGAGATTGCATGATCAGCACAATGGCAGAAAAAAATCCAGAGCTGACATGCAAAACAGTGCACTCTGGAGGATAACTATATTTCTGGGTTCTATGTTAACTGCAAACACAGAGAAAAAATGAACTGAGCATTATTGTGGACAACTCAGTGAAAACCTCTGCTTAATGTGCATTGGCAGATCAGCGTGATATAAATCTTCTGTGTTTCAAGAAGAAATGACTTTAATAGCATGTTTCTATTGGATACTTTATACATCCTTTCCTTTAACTTACCCCTAACCCACAGAATATTTTTATTTACAGTTTTTCTTATTGTTCACATCTGTTCTCCAACAGAATGAAAAGGGATTTTTTTCCCCTCGCTTAGTGGAAAGCGTAATGGTGAACCTCTATAACTGGTTTGGAATGATAGCTGTCATACGAGAGTTCTCTGATCGAATAATGACATTCAAATTACATAGTTCAGGACATTGTGCAAGAGTAAGCTGGATAATTCTATCCTCATCTGCTCAGTGCAGATGAGAAGTGAGGAAGGAAAGGCACCTCAAAGATTCCATTACAGTTCCCTGAGCTTGGGAGCTGGACAAGAGGCTGACTTAGGTCAGCCTCACGGTTTGGTTTAATTTACAACAGCTACCACAGCTCTCAAGATTACACCAGCAAGAGATGATGTTCTGGCCACATCCCTTATCTCCTGGCCAAGCCTGTGACATTTCCCCTGTGCTAGAAGATGTGAACGTAGATGCCATGTGCCCCCGCAAGCATGACAGCTCTATACTGTTTGGGTATCCTCCCAAATGAGAGAAACTCAAAACTGCTGGTTAAGCCAGTGATGGGCCCTTTCAACTCAGCAATGCAGGGAGGCCATGGAGAGTCCTAGGAAATGTCCATGATGTTGATACACGGATAGACTGCTTCCATTCAAAGTACTCTGCTATTTTAAATAAGAGGATAATCCTGTTGCAGACAATTCTTGGGAAGAATGCAGGTGAAGTAGTAGGGTGTATGGAAATGCATTGTTTTCATATTGATCATTCTATATGTAATTGTGTGTTTGTGAGAGAGACAGACTGTTACATTTAGGCTATATCTGACATGGATGTGCCACAGGAAAAAAAAAAACAGTCAAGCTGCAAAACCTTTATGATGTTACCTTAAGAACCAATATATTGCTGCTGTATTTGCACTGATCTGTTATGGGAAAGAACTTGCAACAGACCTCCTCATCATTGGCACCAGCTGCAAAGCACTCCTAGGGCCTTTGAGACCCCATATTGTACACCTCTCTGACTGTGGACTTGGCAACTGTGGCCAGGCAGCATCTACTTCCCAAGGAGTTAAAACTGGATCATTTCAAGTGTTAAACCACAACATTTCCTGGGAACTGCCTGAATGATGGATCTCAAAGCAGCTGGAGAGATCTACACTGCGAGTAAAGCAGGTACATGGAAAACAACATTTTCCACATCACTTTAGCCAAGATGACCAATGCCTTCTCTGTTCATATATCTGCCAGCAGGTTATAAAGTCTTTGAGATAGACGTTGTCTCTTCATATAGCACAAGTGGCTCCTGGTCCTGATGTGCATAAGTAAATAATACTAATAGAACAGTGAGCCAAGAAGCATACTCCTGTCCGCAGCTAGGCACAGTAGAAGAGGGTGTTAAAAACACCAGGCCAGAAACCAGCTAATTCGTGTCCATAAAGCAAAAAATTGAGAGGATTCAGTTACGAGTGCTGAAAATTTTCCTGCTCCCTCAGAGAAAAGAGCTCAGGAGGGTCAGGTGTTCTTGTGGGTTGACACCACTTCTGCCTAAAGGAGAAAAGGAGCAGAAGAGGGCACTTGAAATATGGCCAAGTCTACAGCTATAGCCCTTCACCCGATTCCCTCTCAGTATCAGAAAATTTGAAACTAGGGATAAAGAAGAAGACCTGGATTCACTTTTTGATTCTACCCCAACTCACAATATAACCAGGGATTAATCATTTAACCATTGGGTGCCTTGATTTTCCCATCTGTATAATAGGGATAATGCCTTCCTACCTTAAATGGTGTTGGTACACCAGTAATAAAGAATTTTGACAAACTTGAATGAAAGTACCAAATATCAACCTCCTTCTTCAGGTCACTTAGAACCAAGCAACTGCAAGGAAAAAATGGCATGAAAGGCTGAGGTTTCTGTTCCACTCTTGCACAACAGGAAAGCAAAATACACAGGGGAAGGTAAGCTGCTTTGTTTTCTATATGCTTTACCATAAACTGCTGTTCCTTCTTGCTTCTTAAGAGCTCTCTCTTTTTGCCAGTAGGTTTGTTAAAAGTGGAAGGAGAGGATGCTCAACAAGAAAATAAAGGGAAATTTAGGAAGCTTTAGGCTTAGGATTAAGCATCATTGATCAATGCTGTGTTTCCGTTTTTGTTGTCTTGTGTTTAGACAAATGCTCTGTCTCTGGAGGAAGTCACTGTCCTCTTCTCTGTACCCCAAGAAGCAGCAGCTGCGGTTCCTCTATAAAACTTGGCTGGGTTTGTAATCGTAAAAACGGTGATGTTCAGCTAATGACAGTGCCTATGGCACTTCTGTGCTAACAGGAGAGAATGCATCATATACAGTTTCCAAACCTTGGAACATGCAAAGAATCTAGTAGGTCTCAGAGGCAGACTGAGACAGAGACAAATTTGTCTGCTCATCTGCCTGCCGGTGGGATCAACTTCCCCACTCTTGGGAGAGGTTTTTAAAAAGTAGCCAAAACAATTAGCTGTGTATCTAGTCACTCATGACCCTGAAGCAACATGCTTCTTCCCTCATTCCTTCCCAGCTCTCAAATGTTACCAGAGACAGTAGAATGATGTTTGTAAAGGACATTTAATTGTAAATATGCTGACATTAACCTCTAGAGTATAGACTTGGAGCCCACTGTAGCACTTAGAGATAGTGTGGTAGCAGAGTAGAAGTATCTCTAGTGGCATGTTGCCTGTGTTGACCTCAAAGTTATGTATCACATGGCTTGAAAAATAAATTTAAAAGGCTCAAAAGGTTGTTTGCAGTTGTTATGCTTAACTAGACACATTTCTGGGACCAGAGAGTGAAGTACTGTTTAAATGCCCTTGGATATGAAGAACACATGGACAAGTGAGACCATTGTATCTTAAGATGGGAGAGACGAAAGTATATGTAACTCCCGTCAAAGATCTAATCTCTCTTGGTCTCCCAGTGTTCAAGCCAGCTAGAATTACGTGTTTTCCTTTCTTCCAAGGGAGAAAGAACTTGTTCTCTGCTCAACATACCAAGCACCACATTTAACGGACACTTGAAAGACCTATCACATTAAGTGGACACTATTAAGATAAGAAGCACATTTACGCGTAGAGATGCACTTGACTAATAGCTGACCAGTGTTTATAGCTGTGAACATAAAGCCTTCCAAAATGGTATCTAATGTTTGAATTCCATTTAAGAACTGACATCATCACTATCAGCCAATTCTCTTCTTGGCATCATTATTATTATTTCAGCTAATTTTCCTCATTAAAGCAGCTGTGGGGTAGCTGTTAACACACATATTCCACACCTAATGATTATGTATTTTATTACGTTAGGCTTCAAGCTGAAGTGGACCAAAGCCATTTGATGCAACATAATGTAAAAGACAGATTTCAATCGCTACCATACTTCAGACTGAAAGAAAAGAAAAGAAAGATGGATGCAAAAGGAGACCCATTTTCCCACAGCAGACACTTTGTGTGCTGATGTATTCTGTCTGAACATATGATACCAAGTGCAGAAACCTCAACCCAGAAAAGTGAATGGATAGAAGAAAGCTGACTATTTAAGACTCTTGCAACAGGTTCAGTGAATCTCTAGACACAGCCTGGAGCAATGAAGAGTGAAAGAAAAATTCTTTTTAGATTAGGTACCTAGTTTGGTATTTAGCAGCCTTTTTAGCCCTTGGAGGCTTTAGCGTAAAAATCTACACTATATACAGCTTTGGCAAAATTCATGGGCAAATTGTCAGACTCAGATATGACATGAACACCTGCAAATATACAATGTCCCTGGTGCATATGCATCACATGCAATAATTGTGTGGGTATGCACATCAGCCAATCAGGCTCATGAGTGAGTTAGGTCTTCTCCTTCAGGTCAGCATAGAACCTTCAGAATGGGCACTGCCTTCAGGCTCTAGGCCAGTTGTTCCCAAACTTTGTGGCATCATGGCCCCCTTTTGATTTTTGAGAAACCCTCATGCCCCTCCACCTCTTTTTTACCATTGGCCAGTCACCCCAGCTGCTGGTGAGCCGCCTGCCTGACCTGAGCCTCCCCTCCTCCAAAGCCAGGCACTGCCAGTCCCTCATCTAACCCCATCCTCCTCCCTCCAATCCACACTCGCTCACTTTTGCAGGAGGCAGCTAGCTGCATGTGGGCCTTCGCAGGATGCCTGCTTTTTATAGCGGCTGTACCAGGTCGTCCATGTGAAATGGCAGGGGCTGAGAGACAAAATCAAGAGCCGGCTTTTACTTGGAGGGGGGCGGGGCTGGGTCACCTCACGCACCCCTCCCCAGGAATTTCTTTGTGCCCCCCAATTGGGGAAACCATGCTCTAGGTAATAAAGCAAATACAAATAATCAACCTCCACCACTATCAGAGACATAAAACACTCAGTTTATGTCAGCAGACACCTGAGTGCTGGTATAAATGTAGTGTTCGGTCTATGCAATGGGAGTGTGTGTGTTTTTTGCACCACTATCTGTCATGTTTGTAACTGAAAATTTGGCCTGTGTGAATCATAGAGTCATAGAATTCTAGGGCTGGAAGGGACCTCAGGAGGTCATCTAGTTCCGCCCCCTTCCTAAAGCAGGATCAAGCCTAACTAAATCATCCCAGCCAGGACTTTGTCAAGCCAGGACTTAAAAACCTCTAGGGATGGAGATTCCACTATCTCTCCAGGTAAAGCTTTCCAGTACTTCACCACTCTCCTGGAGAAATAGTTTTTCTGAATACCCAACCTATATCTCTCACCCTGTAACTTCTGACCATTCTTCCTTGTTCTGCCATCCATCACTACTGAGAACAGGCTCTCTCCATCCTCTTTTCAGCCCCACCTCAGGAAGTTGAAGGCTGCTATCAAATCACGCCTCACTCTTCTCTTCTGCAAATTAAATAAATCCAAATCCCTCAGACTCTCCTCATAGGTCATGTCTACCAGTCCCCTAATAATTTTTCTTGCCTTCCATTGAACCTGCTCCAGTGCATCCACATCCTATCTATACTGGGGGGGTGGCTGGACAGAACTGGACACTGTACTCCAGATGTGGCCTCACCAGTGTTGAATAGAGGGGAATAATAATATCTGTAGATCTACTGAAAATGCTTCTAATGCACCCACTGTGCTATTAGCATTCTTGGCTACAAGGGCACACTGTTGACCTATATCCAGCCTCTCATTCACTGTAATCCCCAAGTCCTTTTCTGCTGTACTGCTATTTAGACAGTTGGTCACCAGCCTGTAACAATGCTTGGGATTCTTACATCGCAAGTGCAGGACTCTGCATTTGTCCTTGTTGAACCTCATCAGATTTCTTTTGGCCCAATCCTCCAATTTATCTAGGCCACTCTGGACCCTTTCCCTCACCTCTAACATTTCTACCTCTCACCCTAGGTTAGTGTCATCCGCAAATTTGCTGAGGGTGAAATCCATTTCCTCATCCAGGTCATTAACAAAGGTGTTGACATATACTCGCCCTAGAACCGATCCTTGGGGCACTCCATTTGAAATCAACCAGACATTGAGCCATACAGTCCATGAATCCAATCCATACTTCCTTAATTTATGGGCCAGAATGTTGTGGGAGATTGTATCAAAAGCTTTGCCAAGGTCAAGGTATATCACATCTATTGACTTCCTCCTGTCCACAGACCTAGTTACCTCATCATAGAATTTAATCAAATTGGTCACACATTACTTGCCCTTGATGAATCCATGTTGACTACTGTTGATCACTTCCTCTCTTTTGAGTGCTTCAAAATGGATTCCTTGAGGATCCCATGATTTTTCTGGGGACTGAGGTAAGGCTGACTGGGCTGTAGTTCCTAGATTGTCCTGCTTTCATTTTTTAAAGATGGGCACTACATTTGCCTTTTTCCAATCATTCAGGACCTCTCCCAAGCTCCATGAGATTTCAAAGATAATAGCCAACGGTTCTGCAATGACATCTACCAATTCCCTCAGTACTCTTGGATTCATTAAATCTGGGTCCATGAATTTGTGTGCATCTAGCTTTTCTAAATAGCTCTTAATCTGTTCTTTCCACACCAAAAGCTGCCCACTTCCTTCCCATACCGCATTGCCTAGTGCCATAGTCTGGGAGCTGACCTTGTCCATGAAGACTGAGGCAAAAAAAGCATTAGTACTTCAGCCTTGCACACATCATCTGTCATGAGGTTACCTCCCTCATCCACTAATGGCCCCACAACCTCCCTGATCACGCTCTTACTGTTAACATGCCTATAGAAACCCTTCTTGTTGTCCTTCACATTCCTTGCTAGCTGCAGTTCCAGTTGTGCTTTTGCTTTCCTCGTTGAGCTGTATCAGAGGAAGGAGCTGGACAATGAGCTCAGGCTAGGCATAAATGGTGTGATTGGCAGTCACCACACACCAGAGACATGTGAGAAAAGTTTATTCATACAAGAAAGGGTTTTCAGGGTCCTAGATCAAATGGGGAGTGCAGTGGAAGAGTGCTAATGGGTGAAACATGATCATTCTCTGCTTACAGGAGGCTGGGCACCAACTTATCAGCCCACCGTTTCACAAGCACTGTATAGTCTCTCAAAATAAGTAACACCAAAAGTGGGGTGAAGGGACATAGTAGTTCAAGATGCAGTGATTTGAAAGCTCATAGAGCTCTAGGGAAATAAATACTGAGCATCTAATTCCAGCAATGACACTAAAGGTAAATGGATTTTGGTTTTTTTCCCGTCCGTGTTCTGTAGTCACAATAACGGCAGTGACAGGGCATTTGTATCTACACATCAAATCTGGTGAAAATATTTCGTCTGGGAAGCATGGCTTTTAACACATAGGTTGGGCCCTCTTTTTTAACTGCTTAATGGTTCTGATTTCTTGTGAGCTTTACCTGAATCCTAGTTGGAGACATCATTCTACTCCAGATTCAGGAAGGCAGAATATAAATTGAAGCCAATATATTTGCTATTGGAGAAACATGTATTATTATTAAAAATCATACATCACACAGTGAAGTAAATACCTTGCATGGGGGAATTGGAATCATTCACAGAGAACTAGATCCATCACTTTCTAAATCAGGTACATCAGCTAGTGAATCAAATGCATCACCTTTGAATTAGATGGACTCCCCGTTGAATTAGATGCATCACCTATTGAATCAAATATATTACTATTGAATCAAAAACTCTGCGTTACCCAGTAAATCATGTAAATATTACCCACACTGCACGTTGAACAGCTGCATCACCAATAAGTTTAACAGCTGACATGTTTAAGCTGCTATAACTTTTAAACAATTACTTTTTAAGGACCAAACTCAATCCATCTGTCACTAGTCCTGGTAGATAACCTTGCAAAGCCAGAAAAAAAATCATGCCAGAGAAGTTTGTTTTTCAAATACAATATCTTTGGTCTATAATGATTGGATAGAACCAGTCAAAAGAAGGAGGAAAGAAGTCGGTCTCTGCTGTACTGCCATATTAGGTAATGATAAAGGAGATGTTTGAATGTTTGTAGTGAATCAGATGCCATGACTTTTCTAAGTATTTTAACCATGGTAGAAAAATAAATCTGGTCAGAGCAGACCAATGGTGCTTGAAGTGCTGTGGGCAGCTGGCAGCCCAACTTGGCTAAGGTGCTTGCAACTTTGTTAAACCTGAAGCTGAATCAGTTGTAGGAATGGCCGGAATCATTTTTGCAAAATGACTCTAATGCAGGCAAGTCTTAGAAACCCGGAATCTACATGACAATCGCCTAATTTTAGCTTTCATTTCAAATTCAAAGCTCAATCTAAGGTCCCCCTAAAAGTGAGCACCTCAAATACAAGTGGAACTGAATTATGGCTTCTTCATTAAAATCGCAGAAACTATATAATTTCACAGGCTGTTTGCAAGGCATCAGGTGAAAAGTGGGTATTTTTACACTTTGAAGTCTGGGCTCCATTCAAAGGTGTGGCCACTCTTGCAAATTACATCATGAATGAGTGCAGGAAAGGGGTTAATCTCCTGAGGTAACCCAAATCCCAGGTGAGCCAATGGGAGTAAAGTAGCATTGCTTAAACTGAAAATAATTGCAGTTTTCAGTGCTTTCATTTTCTGTGGACCAGGAAAGGGGAAGATGCGGTGGGAGGGGGGGTAGATGTCTCCCAGGCATTCAGGAATATACTGATTGTCCCAAAATCAGCCATAGAGGTGTAAGTAAAAGGAAAATGTACAGATAGACATGATCAGGTTATGGTTATTTTGAATTTGGTTGGACTAGCTACGCTCTTTTTCTCTTTTGTGTTGTTATTTGACTTGATTTTTTTTTCCTCTGTAACTTTTAAGCTGAATCCCAGGGATGGAAATAGTTTTTTCTGCATGTAACTCATGATTTATTTTTCTCTTGTTTTGTGAATAAATCACTTTTTTTTAAATCAAGCAATCTGATACATGTGCCTGAGAAGGGTCGGTCTGTGTATACGCCTTTGGCCACATAGCTATCAAGTTATGGCTTGCTGTTCTTAAGCCTTCTGTGGAGGGGGGGAATGGGATTGGAGTCTTACCCATACGGGGTATCCCCCAGTGTGCCTGCCTGGGTTGAAGGGGTCTCCAAGCCCTGGGGTGGTGACAGCTTTACCTTCCAGGGTCCAATGGATCTATGACCCTGGAGAAGTTTAAAGTCAAGCCTGCGTGTAGGCAAGATGTTTTTAAGTCTCTGTGGGGCCCCAATTTCTGCACTTGGAGTGTCAGAGTGGTGGAGGATCTTTGACAGGGCTCCATTCAAAGGTGTGGCCACTCTTCCAAATGACATGGAAAGAAAGATTTCACTGTGTCAGGGATTTTTATCCCTTAGGCATTATCGTCCCCGTGGGCCAGGGGAAAAAAGCCTTTGGCCATTAAGCATCAGTGCAGGTACATGGAAAAATCTAAAGTTACATAGGCTGCCATTTAGTAGCCCCTGCAATGGTCACTCTGTGTCGGTTGGTTTCCCAGGTTACCTGAACTCATGAATTATTCATGGCTGCAGGTTCAAAATGGAGCCCTCTGATTGGCCCCAGGTGAAAACTTCCAGCACCTTCGGCCAAGAAGAGGACCTGTTTGAAAGCACCTGCATAGAACTGTGAGTATGCTAATCATGTGATGAATATTCATGAGATTCTTCTATAAATCCAGGAGCTGCAGTCCATTCAGCAGCCCTGAGGGAATCAGGCAAGGACCCTGTTACCTCATACGGAGAAGCGTGGCCACCTAGTGGCGTCTGCTGAGCTCTGAGGCCAGGCTTACCTAGCCGAAGAGAGCTGATATCACTGCGGCGCCTGCCCCTGAGGCGGTGCCAGAGCTGAAAAATCACTGCGGTGCCTGCCCATCAGGCGGTGCCAGCCGGGAGCTGAGGGACACCGGAGCCTCAGCTCACCTCAGGTGCCCACCGGCAAGGAAGCAGCGCCAGCGCCCCAGCGTGCCTCAACACCCACAAGCAGCGCATTGTGTCGGAGAGCAGCAAGCAGGTCTTTTGGCCAAGTCACCGGGTGGCGAACTGGCCCCCACTCCGGTGGGGGTGCTGCGTACCCGGTGACGTAACCAGGGAACCTCCATCAATACCACCACCGCTCCCCAGCATCTGCGCCTGCTGTGCCTTCAAGGACCACTTACCGGACAGGACTCACTCACCTGGACAGGACCTCTATCACCAGACGTGACACGTAATCTATTTACTGACCCATGGCTCAGCCCGGGACCTCTGCCAAATGGGACATCTATTCTATTGCAACACTTTTTGGGTACTGGGTCCCCTAGCAGGGGGGTTGGAGTCGAACCTCAGCCGCGTCCTTTCCAGGGCCAGGGAAGGCGAGGGCTGGGCTTGAACACCCAATTTAAAACAATATTAAGCTACACACTTGATTTAATAGTTTGTAGTTACAGTTTAGATTAGTTACTTAGCCATAGAAACAGTTAATAATAATAAGTTATACTTACCATTAAGCAGGTGGGATACCAAGGTGAAGGCATCGTCTCCTAGTTCCTGAATAAATCCTGCACCTTTACCTATCCTGTAATCTCCAAGCACTAGCTGGGTGGGGCCATGGCAAACACCCAGTTGGTGGGGGGCCTCAGAGGCAGAGCCTTAAGGTCCCCAATAGGCCGGAGTAGCGACCTGGCCTCAGGGTATAGGAGAAGGAGTAGCGCCCTTCTCCACCTCGGAGCTAAACTGAAAAAGACTTCCTCTTACCTTAAAAGTATTTTCTTAACCTTTTACCCTTGCCTTCCGGTAAAATAAAGAAAAACATACAGGTTGCCTCTATGGATGTTTTAATAATACTTGTAAGTGTTTATTAGAATATAGAATTTATATAGGTTACTGTTGTAATGAACTGTTTTATGTGTTTATTTTACACGTGCTGTTGTTTATTTGCCTGTTGTTGGCTTTGTTGAATAAATAGATCAATAGTTTTACCCTTAAGCCTCCTCCTCGTTCCACCTTCGCCCCCCGAGCTTAGCCACTGCTTGCCAGGGGGATTACATCCTACAGCAGGAAGGGTACGTGCATAACCCCTGGTCCTGTTGCCGGTGGGGGGTGGGGCGGTCTGCAGAGGGGCGGGGTGGTCTAACGTCGCCGGGCCTCCGCCGTCCCTCCTAAACACCTTAGGTCCTCGAGGATCCGGACAACTAGAGTGGGGAGCCTCGCAATCCGGTTGCGCTAACCGGGCGGCTCAGAGCGGGCCGTAAGAGGTTAATAATTCCCCACGGCACACTGAAGCATGTGAATTGGAAAGGCCACTTTTCAACATTGCTATTACTAATATTCTGTATTTTTAGATGTTTCCACTGGAGGATCACAAAACACATGAAAAGCATTAATAAACTCAACTTCACAACTTCCCTGGGATGTCAGCGAGTGAGTCAATAATTTCTCTTCCCCCTCCCCAACCCCAAGTCATACAGTAGTTGTGGCAGCACTTGGAGCAGTACTTGTATCTTCAGTGTTAGCAAAGTTGCAAGCACCTCAGCCAAATCATGCTTTAGCCACAAGATCATCCTTGCCGCTATAAAGCAAGCTATTAGAAAAGTGTTGGATCGCTTGTTGGCTGGCTCAGGAGCATCAATAAGCTACAGCTATCTGGAGGCCTGCAACAGTGTGGCAGATGTGACAGATCCGATCAAGCAGGATCTAGGAGCTTTGTGCAAAATGATCAGAAGTTGAGCTCAGATACTTGCTCCAGCAGATGCTGAGAACATAATAAGGACATCTGTGTTGGAGAGATTTCTTTCTGCTTCACATCAGTGGTGATATGGTGGAGGTGGGGAAGCGGGGGGAGAGGACAGTTTGATTGAGAAGGAAATGGAAGAAAAGACTGGAAGAACAAAATAGAAGCAGGAGTAGGAAAAAGTCACATGAGGCTTGGGCTAGACCAAAACATAGTGGCCTCAGTGAAACTCTCCGGCAGTCTATTAGTTTGCATGTGCTCAAGATCAGTTGATTCTTCAATGATATGGGATAGAAGGGGCCACATGAAATAGAATTAAAAGGAATGAAAGTGAGAAGAAAGGGAAGATCAGTTTATAGAATTCTAGAATCCTAGAATCCTAGGGCTGGAAGACACCTCAGGAAGTCATCTAGTCCAGCCTTCTACTCACAACAGGACCAACCCAATTAAATCATCCCAGTCAGGACTTTGTCTAGATGAGACTTGGAAACCTCTAGGAACAAAGATTCCACCACCTCTCGAGGTAACCCATTCCAGTGCTTCAGGTCTAACTGTACCTAATATGCTGTGGTCACTCCTACCCAATCAGTTATTTCCTACTAGTTCCTTCTTCGCTGCAACATTATGGGTGCTCTGATCTATCTCTTTTCATTGCTCACAATAGTCTACGAAATTAAGAGATATATAAAGTCAAACCTACACAACATCGCTTGTCACTAGGGCTACGTCTACACATGCACACTACATCGAAATAGCTTATTTCGATGTAGCGATGAATAACGTCTACACGTCCTCCAGGGCTGGCAACGTCGACTTTCAATTTTGACGCTGGGCAGCACCATATCTAAATAGGCGCTGCGAGGGAATGTCTACACGCCAAAGTAGCACACATCGAAATAAGGGTGCCAGGAACAGCTGCAGACAGGGTCACAGGGAGGACTCAACAGCAAGCCGCTCCCTTAAAGGGCCCCTCCCAGATACAGTTGCACTAAACAACACAAGATCCACAGAGCCAACAACTGGTTGCAGACCCTGTGCATGCAGCATGGATCCCCAGCTGCGGCAGCAGCAGCCAGAAGCCCTGGGCTAAGGGCTGCTGCACACGGTGACCATAGAGCCCTGCAGGGGCTGGAGAGAGAGCATCTCTCAACCCCTCAGCTGATGGCTGCCATGGCGGACCCCGCTATTTCGATGTTGTGGGATGCGGATCGTCTACACGTGCCCTATTTCGACATTGAACGTCGAAGTAGGGCGCTATTCCCATCCCCTCATGGGGTTAGCAACTTCGACGTCTTGCCGCCTAACGTCGATTTCAACTTCGAAATAGCGCCCAACACGTGTAGCCATGATGGGCGCTATTTCGAAGTTGGCGCCGCTACTTCGAAGTAGCGTGCACGTGTAGACGCGGCCTATGTTTGGTTTAAGCTAGTGTGATCAGCAGTTCACTTTTCCCAAGCACCTTTGTACTTTAGGGGAAAAAAAAAAGAAAATGTTAAAAGAATTGAATTCAACAAAAACACTGTTAATGAGAATGGCCTAACTCTGCTAGCCTTTGTCATCCTCGTACCATTACTGTAAGAAAGGAGTGGAAATAAGACATCTGAATTTCAAAGACCAGTCATCCATAACAGACAAAAGTTGCATGCAGTACTCTTTAACCTTTGAAAGAGTCTGTAGTTTTGAGTGGCTGGTTGTTCCACCTTTTTCTCCCAGGTTCCCAATGCTGTAAAAGGGGAGAACAGGAATCAGTCAGTCAGTCAATCCAATTATAGCACAAAGAGTCTACTGCTGTCTTTCATTGAGGGCATGAATGAAAAATGAAAAAAGTTTCATTTGTGCAACAAAGGTACCAGGGAGAAAAAAGAATGAGCTTAAGAAAAATGTGTTCCTCTGCCTGTAGGTGGAATGAGAATAGGGAAGGATTAAACCTTCATTCCAGCATTTTCTTGCAGGTTGTTATCTTTTTAGTTGTCTCTTGATGTAGATTAGGCAGCTGTCTTTGCAGCTGAAAATTTCTTGCTGCTTATGCCCATCATTCCATTTATATATCTTTGTCTTAATGTTGACACAATACATTGCCTGAGCTTCAATAACAGAAGAGTACTGTCTGTGTCCAGTCTGGAAGCAACTTCTTTAGCAGA
The DNA here is from genome assembly GCF_033958435.1 of Carettochelys insculpta. Lineage (NCBI taxonomy): Eukaryota > Metazoa > Chordata > Testudines > Carettochelyidae > Carettochelys > Carettochelys insculpta. The sequence goes on along the minus strand of NC_134141.1, from coordinate 35,413,950 downwards.
CATTGTAGCACCTTTTCCAAATACAGCTGGTTTGCATGGATCTTCACTTTGCAAAATGCCATATTGGACTCACTATGGAGACAATTTACTAGATAATCTGCCTGTCTCATTCACAAGAGGTGCCATCTGTTGCAAAAGGTGACTTACTGGGCTGAAGTCAATGGATGATGTATCTGATTTAAAAGTTGAGCTTGAGACTTTAGTATGAAATACCATATATCTATTGCAGTTCCTGGTGCAGTGCATTTACATCAGTGTGTTTGGGGTGGGTGGGAGGGAGGGATGGAAATAAGGCTGGGATTGGATCACTACTGGTCCCATTTATAGAGTTAATGGATTCAAAATCATTCTTGACCTGCTGTTTCTAGGTTCTACTGAGTGCACTAAATTGAACCCCAGAAGGTCGACCTCGGCAGCGTGGATCTTCCACATAATGTAGCCAAGCCTGTCCTCTCTTTTTCTGAGTGTATGTATATTGAGAAATATAGACATAAAAAGAGAGAGGATGTGGCACTTCTGGATGGGATGTTTCAGTGGACTTGCCACTGATTTGGTCACAAAATATTGGTGTCTATAATGGTATAACGGCTGTTTCAGCAGCAGAGTCATGGAGTGGGGATATGCAGAGAAGAAGGAACTGTGGGGTAGTACTTTGGCCCTGTTCTGGTCTTTGGAGGGGCAAAAGAGGGCTGGCGTAAACCTTATTTGGGGAGTCAGACTTTCCGGAGTTCCATCCCCACGTGACAATGATTTCTTTGGGAAAGTCACAACTCCCCGCTTCAGTTTTTCTGTCAAGGTAAAAGGACCAATGCAATGCAGTGCTGTGAATCAACAGAGCAAATGCAGTTCAGAGTATCTGTCTTGGAAAAGTCTGGGGTAAATTTGGCATTGACAAAAACAATGTCAGAGCCAAAGCAGCATAATTTGCATCAATATGACACCCTGCAAAGCTAATATAAAGTAAGTGACATGATTTGGATTCTGATCTCAGCTACATTAGTGAAATTGTTGTGTTTGTCTTGAATCACATGAGAGTAATTGGAGACAGATTCCAAAAGTTGTCCTGTTAAATGAAGTTACTCTGGGTTTGTACCAGCACAAACCAGCAGTCATGTTGCACTTTAAAGACTAACCAAAGGGCTACATGACTGCTGGTTTGTTTTGTTAGAATACAGACTAACATGGCTACCTCTGGGTTTATACCAGTATAGGTTCAAACTCCCTGGTCCGGCTCCCTTGGGACTTGAGCAGTCGCAGACCAGGAATTTTGCTGGACCAGGGGTACTCAATTCTGCTTCCTGGCTGGCCTGTGCCCCTATTCCTGGGTTCCCTGCCTGTGGCTTCCCAACCCCACCTCCTTCCCCGCAGGCTCCCCAGCCCCAGCAACCTCTCCCCAGCCACAGTTTCCCCAGGCTGTAGCTTCCTGCCCAGCCCCAGCCACAGGTTTCCAGGGCCACGGCTTTCCACTGGGTCCTGCAATGAGCCACCATGAGCCACCTCTCCGCGACTGGGGCTGCCACCTTACCAGCCTGGGCCACTGCTCCCTGCTGCTGCTCCCGACCTGGGCTCCCTTGCTGCTGATGCTGCCTCCCCACTCTTGCCGGCAGACGAGCTGTGGCTTCCCTGCCCTGGGCTCCTGCCACTGGCCTAGCTGGTCCCTCCTCCAAGCTCTGGTATTCTCTGGTCCTGCCAGCTCCGTGGTCCTGATGTATGACAGATGTTGTGGGACTGGAGCACGCTGGACTTGGGAGTTTTAACCTGGGCAGCTAATAACAGAATTTGGTCTGTCATGTATTGTATAAGTGCTGCAAATTAAATAGAACACATAGTGAATTTTTCTACCCTTTCATCTTTCCCTCCCGTCACCTTTCTAATTTTATTGGGTGATAATATGATTTGTAGCAGAAACATGACCTTGTTTGCAGCTTGTACTTAGTTATTACCCAGCAGAAAGAAAAAAGCAAAGAAAAGTTAACTTTCTTTAGCTATTTCTTCTCTTTTTGCAACCATCCCCAGGAGAAGGGATGCAGGAATCCAAAAGTCCATTCAATGCTATGCCCCTTGATGCCTTTTGGAAATGCTTCTCTAAATGGGATCAACCATCACTTCCTATTAGCACAACCAGCCTTTTTCAGTGTGACATTATGTAATGTGAAACACTGTGATTACTGAGAGTCATAAGACTGATCTTGTGAATGTACCTCTGTGTCCCATTGGCTACGTCTACACGTGAAGCCTACATCGAAATAGCTTATTTTGATGTAGCAACATCGAAATAGGCTATTTCGATGAATAACGTCTTCACGTCCTCCAGGGCTGGCAACGTCGATGTTCAACTTCGACGTTGCGCAGCACCACATCGAAATAGGCGCTGCGAGGGAACGTCTACATGCCAAAGTAGCACACATCGAAATAAGGGTGCCAGGCACAGCTGCAGACAGAGTCACAGGGCGGACTCAACAGCAAGCCGCTCCCTTAAAGGGCCCCTCCTAGACACAGGTGCGCTAAACAACGCAAGATCCACAGAGCCGACAACTGGTTGCAGAGCCTGTGCATGCAGCATGGATCCCCAGCTGCAGCAGCAGCAGCCAGAAGCCCTGGGCTAAGGGCTGCTGCCCACGGTGACCATAGAGCCCCGCAGGGGCTGGAGAGAGAGCATCTCTCAACCCCTCAGCTGATGGCCGCCATGGCGGACGCCGCTATTTCGAAGTTGCGGGACGCGCAATGACTACACGGTCCCTACTTCGACGTTGAACGTCAAACTAGGGCGCTATCCCCATCTCCTGATGAGGATAGTGACTTCGACATCTCGCCGCCTAACGTCGAAGTTAACTTCGAAATAGCGCCCGACGCGTGTAGCCGTGACGGGCGCTATTTCGAAGTTAGTGCCGCTACTTCGAAGTAGCGTGCACGTGTAGACACGGCTATTGTGTGCAGAAGAGGAACTATTTAGCTTTGTAAAACTAATGCAAAGATGTGAAATCTCAAGTGAACAAAGAGTAACAAATGGCTGCTCTCATAGGTCTAATGGTTTCTGGCAGCCCCCTTCTTTTGCCTCTGCTCTCCCTGGTATACATTTGTGGGTGGTTTTCTTCAGCAACACTATCTGTTTCACAAGACTTACCTATGAACTAAAACCAGTACAAGAAGTCTCTCTTTGCAGAAGGCACACTGTTAATACAGGGCCAGCTTGTCAGCTGCTATAAATTGATGTTACTTTTCTGAACTGATTTCAAAGGAACTTCAATTTTTTATGTCGTTTGAGGATATGAGCTGTGCTATTTCATTCAAGCTGGGCTCGTCATTGTCTGGTAACAGAATTTTATTTCTTCATAATTTGGGCCTGGACTTCTTATTCAAATACATTGGAGTAGTTTTTACCACCAGCAGCAGACTTGCCTATGGCCTGTTGTAGAACTGAATGTCATTTCAGGGCTGGGATTTTGACCTATCTCACTTTAAAATTGGACAGCAGTATGACAAACCAGGAGGGCAGGATTCTTATTAGAAGTACTGGAACTGAGTTGCCCCTAATACCAAGCAGGAACCCGGAGTGGGACTCTTCTGTCTCTTTTTCCTCTAATGGGTTGTTTTTAGAGAATGGTCTAGAGGCCAAGAACACTGAATTCACTAACCTTTGCAGACACAAGGGTCTGTACGCCACTGAAGGATCTTCAGCCAGTGGCAGAAGGTCAGCATAAATCCTGTGAAGTACATTAGTCCCGCTCAAACCCTCAAAATATGGCATAAGTAGGACACACACGGTATTTAGGCCTTGTTCTGGCTCTTTGCATAGGAGCAAATGTTGAATGAAACAGGGGTAGAGCTGGCCCATGGACTTCAATCAGTCCTAGTCATCCTGAGACAGAAGAATGGTGTGCGTGAAAGGATCTGTTAAGAAGGATGGGATGAGGTGAGCTCATAAGAATTATGCAAGAAGAAGTCTGGCAAAGAATATGAAAAGTCCCCTCTTCTGCAAATAAGCACAGAAACTTTTTAAATATTCCACTAAGGATTAAACTAACCTGATGTAGTTTACTATATTGTAAGTACAGGATTTCTTTTTTGCTGTGTAGAGTCTTTGTGCTATGTAGGCCTGATTTAAAAACCTACAGACCTCCCCAACAAGTCCTTATTCTGCTCTCATACTGCTATGATTAGGCACGACTACACTGAAATAAGAGTCATTACAGTGGTATAAAACTGGTGTAAATTAGATTAGAATCAGGTTCGTAACAGGTAACTCAATCATGGACATGTTTATGTCTACAGTTCTTAAAGCAAGAACCTAAGAAAATGTACGTGAGCCGAAGACTTCACAGAATGTATCTGAAATCTTCCTCATAAATGTTTAACAGTCAGCACCGTGATGTTATCCCTTCAGGAAAACCAAGTGCATTAGCACAGCAGAGCATTGCAGTATTCCCAGCATCCCCTGTCTCTTGTCCTCTCCCAGGGTTGCGATAACTCTGCTCACCTTCATTCCTTTATGCTAAGAGCACAATTGCTGAAAGAAAAAAAAAAGCTGTCGGTTTTTCAACAGTGGTGGAAAAAGTATCCAAAAAAGTTTCTTGAGTAAAGGTACTGCTATGTTGAAAAAAATGTAAGTAAAAGTCAAAATATGCTTCTGCAAAACTACTTGGCTACATCTACATTAGAGAGTTTTGTAGACAAAACTGGTGTTTTTGTCAACAAAACTTGTGGAGCATCTGCACACAAAAAGTGTTTTCTGTAGACAGGTGCTTCTAGTGTAGACATAGCCCTTGGGTAAAAGAACAAAAGGGATCCGAATTGTACTCAAGTATCCAGAAGTGAAAAGTTGCCATCCTATGGAAATCTATAGTTAACCAAGGGAGTTATCATAAGGCACCATTATTTTTCTCATCAATACGTATACATATGCATATATATGCTCATATGTGTGTGTGTATTATATACTATATACACAGTGTGGCAGGGTGGGGCCAGGAAAGGAAAAGACAGGAGTAAAAACAGGGCAGAGATGGAGCTGACAATCAAAGTGGGAGCGGCTGAGGAGTTGGCTGCCCTAAATCAATTAGGGCCAACTGATCCCACTCAAGGCTGCCTTCATAAGCCCTTCTCCATGCAGGGCAAGAGGAGGGTGATTAAGAAGAGTTTGGAAGGCGAGTGAGGAGAGGGAAAGAGACTTTGCGGAACACAAGAGACCACAAAAGAGGAGAGGAGCCTCAGCAACCTGGGGGTTGGGCTGCCCCAGTCCAGAGGACCTGAAGCTCAGCCAGCAACTCTAGGGAACTGGTCAGTCGGAGGAGCCAACCAAAGGAGGAGCCTTGCTGCCATGGCTACCACTACCAGGAGGAGGTACCAGGGGAATTGTCTGGGGGAAGTGGCCCAGGGAGAAGTACTGCAAGGGCAAGGGCGAAGAGGGTCAGTCCTTGCTGGTAGCGCCCACCCAGGTCCCTGGGCCAGAACCTGGAATGAGGGGGTGGGGACAGTGGTCCCCCCAGGTTGCCCCCAGCGAGGGTAACGGGGTTTGTACGGTGGGGCCACTGGACTGCATGAAGGACCTGGGGCCCAGGAATGAGACTGACTCTGCCACAACACATATACTACACATTTTTATTTCAAATCTGCAATGTAAATGTAGTTGCAGCTTTCATTTATAAAGCTAAAGAGTGACCAAATTAAATACAGGAGCCAAATTACAGAAATGTATTTATTTTATTCAAAGTCACAAGCAAGCATTTTTTAGCATTGTAATGATTACTTGCATAAATGTTTGTTCAATCTTAGAAACAGTTGATTTTCAAAATTATTAGTCAACCCTTGCTCTTTTGGGTTGAAATATGTGTCCAACAACACTGAAGCATTTCTAATGGGCAGATGAGGTAGGCAAGGGTGTGTTGGCTCTGATGGACGCCACTCTGATTGTAGGAAAGGGCCATTTCATTTGTGTAAGAGGACTTCATTAAAGCAAAGAAATCCTCTGTATCACAGGAGCCATTCCACTGCTCAAATGTGTCCAGTAAGGGCTCTATCTGTCATCTGATATAGTCAAGACCCCATCCGGGAAAATAAATTGTGAACTGATATAAAAACTGGGGTTAGTTATGAAACTAAATAAATAACACTACTGAAAAATTGTGCTGCCGACTCACCAGCTATCAGATTTAGCTGGCTCTTTTAAATCAGCCCAAGCATAAACCTGCTTTCCCTCATAACGTTTCAGTGTAGAACTAAACACTGGAGGAAGGCATGGGGTCGGAGGGACTGGGTGGGAGGGAGAGCACCAGCTGCGGTGGGGAGCACAGCGGTGGGAGCTGTGGAAAGCGTGGACTGGGCCAGCCACTAGTCAGAGGCCAACGCCTGGTCCAGGTGCCACTTCTCTTCCCGCTGCAGCTGCTGATCCGTTGTGCCATTTTGCCACGGGAGGGCAGCCGTGTGAGCTCACAGGGTATTCTCCTCCATGTGGTGACTCCCCCTCCCAGGCACAGGCACACCCTGCCAGTGGTGGACTGCCGTCGTCCACGGGCACCGCTACAAGTGCCGCACACTCTGGCTTCTTCCTGGGGCTGCCTTGGTGTTCAGGGAGCCTGGCCCAGCCCTTGGATGGTGTGATGGTGGGAGAGAGAAGGACAGGAGGAGTCCTTAGGCCCCCCGTGAGCAGCAGCACCCACCCCAAACCATGAGATGGAGCTGTCCTGGGTACGCCCATCTCTGCCCCCTGCATGGTGGACCCTGCTGTACAGGGAGCCTGTGGTGTTATGGGAAGTGGCCCAATGACAGCCCACACCCACTGACCTGATGGGATAGCCACCAGGGGGGTGGCGGTGTCCATGGATGGGTGCCAGCATGCGTGACAGATGGCCTGGGTGCAGCTGTGTCCTCCCAGGGCGTCCCCACATGGGTGGAGCTCACAACACTGTCCACAGGGGTGGGTGCTGCACATTGCCTGTTGATGTGCCTGACAGGCAACAGCCCTGGTCCCCGGTGGGGGGCCTGGGGTCGGTCCATTGGCTCTGCATCTGTCCAGCTCCCAGCCTTGGCAGAGCAGGCTACCCCCACCCCCGGGGTCCAAGGGATCGTATGGCCCCCTGTGGGGCTGGCAGCAGGCCAGCAGCCATGCCTGGGTGCTGCCTGCTTGGTGCATGTGGGACACGCTGCCGTGGAAATGGGCACGAGTGCTGGGCCCTTGTTGAGTTTTCCTGCCTGAGCTATCTCAGTGGGCCCTGTGGCATGCCTTGCCTGCTCCCCACCCAGCCCAGAGGTGTGGTATCTGCAGGGTACTCACCTGATGGTTCTGAGAAGAGGTCTGGAGATGACTATGCTGAGGTGGTGGCACTGGTGGGGCCTGAGTCAAGGGTTATCATGAGGGTCCCCTGGTTGCACTCAGGGTGGAGGGCAGGTCCTGGGCTGAGTTCAGTGGGCTGCCAGAGTCTGGGGCCACCATCTCCATTGGGGAACCCTCCTCCCCAGTGTCTACAGTGTGCTGTCATCGCCCCCCAAGGGGGTGGTCCAGCTCCCAGAAATAGGGGCAGGTGTCCGTCCCTGCCTCTGGCCTATACCACGAATCCCAGGAACGTGCGTCACCCTGGCAGAGCTCTTTCCCTTTGTCCGCACAGGCTCAAGGGTGCAGGCAGGGTGGCTGCACTCCACCAGGGCTCTGGTGATGCAGGCTTAGCCTGGGCATTGTGGTGCAAGGTACTCAGGCCCGGGAGGACAGGCTCATCATCCCATTGGGCCAGCAGGTCCCAGCTCTCGGGACCAGGCCAGGATGGAGCCTGCTTCCTGGTGCCTCATGGCGCATCCTGGGAACCCTCTCCTGCAACTTGGGAGGGGCCAGGAGGGTTTTGGGCAGCCTGGGACACTTTTTTAAAGGCTGTTGGGAGTGGCTGCCAGGGTGTGTTGCTGGCCACATGTAACAGAACTGGAGCCATGACTCCAGCTTCCTTTCTGAGGCTGCCTGCCCCTTTAAATACGGACAGAGGCACAGGTCATACAGCCATGCCAACAGTGGGGAGGACGCCTCCCAGGTCCAGCAGGCTGGTGCCATGGCAGACCCCTTTGTTGACAAAAGAAGTTCTGGAGAGTCTACACGGCAGTTTTGTCGACAGAATACTGTTGACAGAGTTGTTATACCTCAATGGGGAAAGGTATAACGCTGCCGGCAGATGGGCTGGCTTCTGCCCAACAAAGCACATTCGTCATGTAGCTGCTCTGCGAGTTTTGTCAACAAAACCTGCTGGTGTAGACATAGCCTAAGTCTGTGATTAGACTTCCTTCTTCCCTCCCTTTGCCTGTCTTATCTCGTCAGACTGCAAGCGCTTTGATGCAGTGAGTTTTGACACACTCTCTAAATGTCTGTATAACATCCAACACAATGGGTCTTTGAGCTTGACTGGGGCTTCTAATTGTTATTACAGTAACAATAATAATTCATTAACCGTGGTACCTGGGCAGTGTAAGAAGAAGTGAGTGACCAAATACTCTGACAATGTTCATGCAGCTTGAGCAGCCCCTGTGACAATCGTAACGCAAATGTGAGCTGAACCTGATCCATTAAGTTTAGACCTGAAGTTAGCACATTCAAAGAGTTTGCATTTGGATTGCTGTATGGGTCGTTCTTCAAGAAAAAATAGTGTTGCACGCAAGGCCCTTTTCAAAAAAAATGTTCCCTGTTTTGTTTTGGTTTGATTAGATGAACTTTGCCTATCAAAATTGTAACGCACGTCCCTTCGGTCTGTCTCTCTCACCCCTCCCCTAAAGTTTATCGGCTGCCCTAGAGCAACTGAATTGAGTGAGTAAGATATGTGGTGCCCAAGGGAATGCCTGAGGAATTTATTCAAATCTCCTGGGATCCATATTCTGGGAACTGAGACTGTAAGTGCTCTGAAACCTGTTTGTGAATGAAAACCAAACATTAATGCAGGTCTGATAACTAATACAAAGAAGAAGAAGAAAACAAGGGTTGACAGACAGGGGGCTGGGGGGGAAGAGAACAAAGATTAAGATCCTATTTTGTTTGGAGGCTTTTTTTTCCTTTATTTTTGTTTTGTTTTGTGCAAGTTAATGGAATCCAATAGCGCCGCTGAACCCTTGTCATCCTTACTATCAGTGAGAGCCTTTGAATAAGCTAAATCCTTAATCAGTATAGCCTAAGACCCCAATGACTACACGTAGAAGTGTTAGTCCAGATAAATCCTTGAAGGTTTCAAAGATTTGAAGAGCACTGGCACTTCTCTGTGTAGTGCCTGCCCTTTGTCCTTTTCTCCATGATGTCATTATTGAAGTTTTACACTCACTATGCATGGTGCAAGTTGACATTGACAGTTTCAACACTTTCACACTGACTCTGGAGGATTGTTAGCTTTGAAGCTATTTGGCCTTGAGCAGTGAATTCTTTTTTTGAGCTCACATTGGCTTATAATATCTGAGAAGGTTTGCTTCAGCATAGCCCCTGCTTGAATTACGAAAAGAGGCTGTTTTCCAAGTTGGAACCACTACCAGCAGCATAGGACTAGGAAATACTATCCTATTTTGGATGGGCAATAAAGTTAGTGTTCCTGACTCCCTTTGGGACTGAACAATGAGTTTTCATTTTAACATCCCAGTCAGAGCCTCATAAGCAGCATGGCTTTGCTCGTAATCAGAACTCTGAAGACTGGTTGGGCTTAAAAGAGCCTGTAAGAAAATGTACTTTTCTGGCCTGCAATCTGTTCGTTATTAGGCTTTTTTTAAAAACATCCACATGGAGCTGGAGGCATGTTTCAGACAAGGGTAATTCAAATATTTAATGAAAATAAAAATAAAAACTCCTTGTGACAGTGTATATGCTCTGAATATCAACTCACACGAGTGGAAAAACAAAAGCAGCCCAGGCCTGCAAACACTTATTCCCATCGATAGTGCTTTCTCATGTGAGCAGTCCCATTGACTTCAAGTAAGCACTGCTCATAGGGGTAATAGTTTGTAGACAGATCAAATGTTTTTGTGTTACTCAGTATGGACCTTATTCTGGGAGATACAGCTTACACGCTACTGTCTTTGACTTTGCTTGGGACTATTGAGGCATGAATTAAGTGAGAAAGACACTCAGTACTCAAAACTTTGTGTTAGGCCTGTCTCGTAAGTTAAGAAAATATCTAGCCTCATGTGAAGTTCTCCTGATGAAAGTAAAACATGAAAGAGGGGATGCAAATACTTCAGTTCATATCCAGCTCAATAAATTTCCCTTGCAGACTTTTGATATGGCAGAGTTCAAGGTCTAAGTCCTAGTTCTGCCCTAGCTAGCCCTAAATCCAGTGTAAAACTAATTTGAGGCAGTGCAGTAAGGGGGCCTGGTTGTTTTAGAATGTTTGTTTGTTTGTTCTGATCTTCAAAAGGAGGTGAAAAGCAAAGCTTTAAAAATCTACTGAGTCAGAACAAAAATATTGTTTTCATGTGATCATTTAGTTATCTGTAACCCTGCTGCCCAGTGTTTTCAGCAGAAACAAGAGCAGCATCCAAAGAGGTGTGGGGCAGGGGGTTTGTTTTACCACCAACAACCACCACTGGCTTGAACTACCATGCAGAGTTTTTGGCATCACTAACTGATGCTTCCCGGGAGCCCTGGCTAGGCCATACTTCCCAATTTGCAGTCAGCCTACGAAAGGTAACAGACTCACTCTAAGCAAAATGAACAATAAATAAAACACTAGCCGCTTAGGCAGTGTGCGCCAATCATTGATTTGACCATTCAATAGGCCAAGGCCTCCTTATCAAGGCCTCTTTCCCCACTTCCTGAGCCTCATCCATTAAATACCACTCTTAGCTTAGTGTCAGTGGATGGTGTATGCTCAAGGAGGCTGTCTCAAGCCCCTTTGTCCTGAGGTTCCTCTACGTAATCCAGCTAGAATTATTTCAGCTTTATTTAGCTGGCGGAAATGGGATCATCATCATTAGAGTTTACTCATTTTTTTTCTTCATTCTGAGTGAACTGATTCTCATGTGGCTTAGCTTACAGAGCCACTGAGTGCCTTAGCATATACTCCTTGCCATATGGTAAGAATTCTTTCCTGCTTTGCACTTTGTTCAGTTCCATTACCTAATCAATTCTGAGTTTATATGCAGTTATGGTGATGACCAAAGTGGGTAGCTCTCTGTAGCAACACATCTCCCTAGTCACCAGTTGATGACCAGAAATTTCCTTCCTCTTTGGGATGTCTGTCTACCTGGAGTTTTAGGTAAATAGTTTTTACAGATGAAGCAGTTAAACGGCCAAAACACCTATTCTCCAAAGAGCTCTTCAAGTTCTAAAATGTCAGACTGCAGGATTTACATATTCATCTTTCCTTTATCTCAGAATTCATTTTTGAGTATATTATTTATGTACATAAACTATGGGATGCAACTTTAATGACCATTTTTAGCAGCTTAAGGTGAATTGCACCTTACACAGAGGATAAGGACTAGATCCTGGATCAGGGTCTTGGGGAGTGTTTGTGCTTCAGTTGAAGTCAGTGGTAAAATTCCTGTGGAACTTCAATGAGGAACTTCAATGCAGGATTGGACCTTTCAGATACTCTACCATTAATGACCCCAGACTTTAAGTACTTTTTCTGTCAAAACTCTCAACAGGCCATACCATGAGATACTGAGCACTATCAATTCCCAGGAAACTCATTGAGATCTCAGCAAGTTATCTGATATCTTAGTCAGAGTGACGTGTCAAAGAGTGACAGTTCCAGTTCCCATTGCCATGTTATTAATGCTCACACTGTGAGTCTGAGGCTTTCATGAATTCTTGTGCAAATTGATGAAGCTGTGTTGTTATGAATTTTTCTAATGGCCAGTATGAATTTCCACCACCAATGCAATCAGTGCAAGATGGTGAACTTTCCATGGAGTAAAATCTTGTCATTTTCCCAAAAGAAAAGTTTTCTTCCCCAGCAAGCTATTTCCTTTTATGAACAAATCCCCAAAGGTTTAATTTGGGTGAGCACCCTAGATACTTGTCTGAAAAGTAGTGAATTGTCTGGCTGTAAGTTCATTTTAGGAGATCAGAAAAACAACTTGAAATAAACATTTCATATTCAAAATAAAACCAGCTCTGTGTAGGGGAAACGAAAAGGGGAGTGAAATTTAATTCTCATCTATCTCAGGAACAGTGCAGGACCTTGCTGGGGTTTGGGTTTTCCATCCATCTGCCTTTTTTAAAAAACAGGACTGCAGGTTGTATGTGTGCAGTGAAGGGGATAGCAGGATATCTAAAATATTGGCAGCCTTTGGGAATATTAAAGGGAGTGAGGCAGTATGGAAGTTTAATGCCATCATTAATATGGAACAACTACTCATTCCATATGACATACACTTGTGGGATATGCTTGATATATATGTGTGCACATTCAAAATGTCAGCCAGAGTTTCATTAGTTTCAGCCTTCCCTTCAAACACTTCTCCTGCAACTGCATGTTAGAATCTGGAAACGGATAAAGTCCAGAATACATAAACATCAGGGTACATTTTTATGGAACCAGCCATAAGAAAACTATCATGTAATTTACCCCCGCCCTGCACACACATATACCTTTAACACTAATAAGAAGTGTGGGGCCCATGTTGGGTACCTACTCTATGGTGCCCATCTCATAGCTATGCTGCACAGGGATGGGATGCGTATTACTGTACCAAATCACTGGCTCCAAGGCAGCAGCCTGGCACAAGCTGATTGTTGGACTATGAAGAAAATAGATTTTTTTAAATAACACTAAATATAAGCCTCCCCCCCACACACTTCCAGCTATTTATCAGTGTAACAGGGTTATTTCATTCTGGAAGCAGTTAGGACACCATTAATAGGAAATGCTCTGGACAGAATAAGGTTTCAATCTCATGAGGTGCTGAATGCCTCACAAGATGGCTTCAATCATGCTCAGAAGACAGCTTGCCAGTCCCGCTGTCTTTAGTGAGAGTGGAGGTCACACAGGCTACCATGTGGCTCCTCACAGGAACAGGGTCCTAAGGCTGTTTCCAATTTGACAGAGCTTTGCCTCTTCTTGATGCAAATTTTTCCCCTCATTTGGCCCAGAATCTGTGTGGAGAGTTGTAAATATACCTGAATTCTGAGGCCATGCTTCAGGTATACCGAACAGGATGGGAGGGAACGGCCAAAGTGGGCTGCCCATTGACTCTGTCAAAGAGCTTTGTTTTACATTCCCATTCTGAACACTAACAATCCCATATGAGCTATCATTGGGATACCTGAGAAATTATCCCTGTTGCTTCTCTGCCCTGCCACTGTCAAAGGTTCAGCTAAAAGAAGCCATGTAGAACAAATACATAGAAGTATCTCTCAAAGCTTGGTAATACTGTAGTTATAGAGCCAAGTTCCTGAAGTTGCCTTCATGACAGACTTATTTGCAGCTACTTATTGTAAACCAAAAGTTTTTCTCATTTTTTTTTTTAAAGTCTATTCCAGATATTGAACTGTCCCCAAATCCACATGGCGGAAATCAGCCATTCACATGTCAGAGCAGTAATGAAACACATGGGAGCAACACGATGCGCTTATCCAGCGCACACAGCTGCCATCAGAGTCCATGCAAGTTATGTGTGGTTATTCCTCTCTTTGGCCAATGACCTTTTACAAACACGAAGCCACGGTCCTGACCCAAAGAGGACTTGGAATTGATGGTCCTGTGAGAAAAGCTTTCACAGTAAGCCAGACCCTCAGCAGACCGAAGGAGGCAAGGGAAAGCAAGAGAGGCTTACAAAAGGAAAGTGAGGCTCCTGGGTAAGCTCAAGAAGGAGGGAATTCCCAGGTTGAGGGGCAATGTGGGAAAATGCAATTTCAAATGGAGAGGGAGAAATGAGCAGGGTGAGCAGGGCTGTCCTTTGGATTTATTGGGCCCTACACCACACTGCTAAACTGGTGCCCCAATGCTGACTTGCTCTTAGCAACACAAACATACAACTTACCACATTAAATAGCTGTGATCTGATAATGATGTTATATTGCTAACAGCATATGCATGGTCCAAGCTGACCAGTGGCAAAGACACAGTAAGCTGCTTTCATGTGTGGCTCACCTCAGGCCTGTTGGGCCAGCTGCAGTAAAGCGATAGGTGGAAAGGTGTGGAACCCCAATGTCCTACCTCTTGGAGTGCAGCAAGACAAAAGCAGCAGCAGCAGCGAACCCTCAAGTTAGTCCATGCCACCTGGCACTGCCACCCACCCCACACTGAAGCGTGGCATCTGAGGGCTGGGGGGTGGGTTGTGTTCACTCCTCCTGCCCTGTGCAGTGAGTGGGGAACAGAGGGGCCAGTGGGGAGGCATTCAAGGTTGCCAGGGAAGCAGGAGGACATGGAGGGGAGGGGAGAGGAGGGGAGGCACAAGGGAACTGAGAAGAGTAGGAGTAGGGAAGGCAGTAAGTGGAGGACAGGCAGGGAAAAGGGGGGCAGTGGAAAATGTGGGCAGGGAGGGAGGAACTGCACTGGGAGCAGCGGTGGGCTTTGGGCTGTTTAATGCTTGGAACGCACGGCTGCCTGGGAAGTGTGAGTCACTTGCTTCACCAGCTGGGCAGGAAGCCAGCCTGAGCCAGGACCGTGAGTCCCAGCTGAGCCACTGGCATTGAGCTCAGCACAGCAGGCCTCCCCCTGCAGGTGGGGGGAGGGGTATCCCTGCACTATAGTGCTGTTGCTCTGGGCCTGTGGCAGGGACTGGAGACTCTGCCCCCCACCAGACCCCCCCACTCCCAAGGCTGAGCTCAGCACCCTGTCATGGAGCAGTCAGCCAGCACCCCCTAGGTTGCAGGTGCTCTGCTCCACGCGGCGTGTGCGCAGTTGAAGCGGAGCAGAGGAGCACTCGGCTCTGCCATCTCAGAGTGAAGCACTTGCAAATGCCACACCCCGCCATCACCCCAGCAGGGCGCTATCTGGCTGTGCCGCGGCAGGGTGCTGAGCTCCCTGCTGGGAGAGGGAGAGTTAAGGGGCGGGCAATGGGCCATTGGGGCAGGGGCTAAACTAAAGTTTACAATACCATGCAGCCATTTTGCTGGCAGACTAAGAGAAGGATGCCCATTGCCCTTGGCCACTACGTTAGGGGAGCCAATTGAGACTGAGACCATGTGGTCAGTCATGAAATGGGTTGGCAGAGGTTGGCATTGCATGGTCATTCCCTTCTCCCCCACGCCCTCCTTTCCAGGATAAGAGAGACCCTTCCCCAGGATGTATCAGTGCATTCAGGTCCCCACTCCACTTTCTTCATGGTGCCTCTGATTTCATGGGTTCTTTGTGTATCAGTAGGGACGGGCCTGGTGGTGAGTCTGGCAGAGTTGGCAGAGCAGGTGGAGGGCTGAAGCAGAGGATTAGGGCAGAGCTCTAGGACCAAGTTCTCTTCTGCAGAGAGCTCTAGTGAAGGCAAAGGAATCATTTCAATTATGCAACTAGAGTGAAAAAGCCACCTCCTTGCAAAATCATAGAATCATAGAACACTAGGACTGGAAGGGACCTCGAGAGGCCATCGAGTCCAGCCCCCTGCCCCAATGGCAGGACCAAGTACTGTCTAAACCATCCCTGATAGACATCTATCTAACCTGTTCTTAAATATCTCCAGCGATGGAGATTCCACAGCCTCCCTTGGCAATTTATTCCACTGTTTGACCGCCCTGACAGTTAGGAACTTTTTCCTAATGTCCAACCTAAACGTCCCTTGCTGCAGTTTAAGCCCGTTGCCTCTTGTTCTATCCTCAGAGGCCAAGAAGAACAAGTTTTCTCCCTCCTCCTTATGACTCCCTTTTAGATACCTGAAAACCGCTATCATGTCTCCCTTCAATCTTCTCTTTTCCAAACTAAACAAGCCCAATTCTTTCAGCCTTTCTTCATAGGTCACATTCGCTAGACCTTTAATCATTCTTGTCGCTCTTTTCTGGACCCTCTCCAGTTTCTCCAAATCTTTTTTGAACTGCGGTGCCCAGACCTGGACACAATACTCCAGCTGAGGCCTAACCAGCGCAGAGTAGAGCAGAAGAATGACTTCTCGTGTCTTGTTCACAACACACCTGTTAATGCATCCCAGAATCATGTTTGCTTTTTTTGCAACAGCCTCACACTGTTGACTCATATTTAGCTTGTGGTCCACTATAATCCCTAGATCCCTTTCTGCTGTACTCATTCCTAGACAGTCTCTCCCCATTCTGTATGTGTGACACTGACTGTTTCTTCCCAAGTGGAGCACTTTGCATTTGTCCTTATTAAACTTCATCCTGTTTACCTCAGACCATTTCTCCAATTTATCCAGATCATTTTCAATTATGACCCTATCCTCCAAAGCAGTTGCAACCCCTCCCAACTTGGTATCATCTGCAAACTTAATAAGCGTACTTTCTATGCCAATATCTAAATCGTTGATGAAGACATTGAACAGAACAGGTTCTAACACAGACCCCTGCAGAACCCCACTTGTTATACTTTTCCAGCAGGATAGAGAACCATTAAGAACTACTCTCTGGTATGGTTATCCAGCCAGTTATGCACCCACCTTATAGTAGCCTCATCTAAATTGTATTCGCCTAGTTTTTTTATAAGAATATCATGAGAGACCGTATCAAATACTTTACTAAAGTCTAGGTATACCACATCTACCGCTTCTCCCCTATCCGCAAGCTCGTCATCCTATCAAAGAAAGCTACCAGATTAGTCTGACAAGATTTATTCTTTACAAACCCATGCTGGTTGTTTCCTATCACCTTACCACCTTCCAAATGCTTGCAGATGATTACTTTAATTACCTGGTCCATTATCTTTCCTGTCACTGAAGTTAAACTGACTGGCCTGTAATTTCCTGGATTATTCTTATTCCCCTTTTTACAGATGGGCACTATATTTGCCCTTTTCCAGTCTTCTGAACTCTCTCCTGTCTCCCATGATTTTCCAAAGATGATAGATAAAGGCTCAGATACCTCCTCTATCAGCTCCTTACATTTGTAAGGCTTTCTTACATGTATATACACCACCCAGGACCCACATAAACCCTATTTTAAGTACTAAAGTGGTGGAAAGACCTGGTGCTGTCCCTCAGCCCTAAGGTGAATTTAACTCTGCTGAACAGTGCTGAAAGGGAGGAGTGGCATTGTTCAGGGTATGGGGTTTGAATGGGCTGTGGATTGGGACTGGATGCAGGTGGTAGTATTTGAATAAGTAGTGATGTGATCAGGGCATCAGGCTCAGAAGTTGATATTAGCCAACATTTGGATTGGAGTGGGGCATGGAAGGGAGGAAGAAGGCAGCTGAGATGGTGAGGGTGCAGAATCTGAGCAGTCAGGTGAATGAGGAGGAGAGGGATTTTTGGAAATAGCACAGGAGTGCCTGGAGCTGAAGAAAAGAGATAAGTGAAGGGGGGATCATTGCAACCCCAGTAGTGCAAGCATGGATAGCAGAAATGTAGTCTTTATAAATGGAGATAAAGGGGAGAGGAGACTGATTCGCAGGAAGCAATAAGATATCAAGGAACACGTATCAGGGCTCTGTATATGTCAAGTACTGGGCGTATATGGCTCTCAGTAGTCAAAGCAGTACAGTGGCCCACACCACCATTTGCCACTGATATAGCTGCTTTGGGCAGCAGCAGGGACAGTTGGTAGAGAGAGACTTATGGTGAATTAGCAAAATAATGAGTTATTTAGATTTCTGTGCGGCGTAGCTGAAAGCAAGTATGGGATCATATATTTCTCACAATAAAGCAAATAAGGCAACTGGCAGAGTACTATAGGGAAAATGACATCACTGCAGATTTTTAGGGATAATCATTTAACTGGATTAGCCCCAAAGTGCTGTGTCTAAAATCGGCATCCCTGTCTTTTTATGTACTCCAGATGAAACACATTAGCAGAAATATGGCAAGGGACATGCACAATACACTGTTCTACACTATCAGCATTTTTTGCAAATCTGCAATTAGTCTAAAGGGCCTGGGTAAATTAGGCCTCTTGATAAATGAAGCACCTAGACAGGTCTCAGATTTATTGGATCTAGCTGTCCTGCTGTCCGGAGCCTACTGCCTATGTTATGCAGTGGAGCTGGTACAGTGGGAAAGACAGTGAAGTCAACATAACTGTGAATTGCTGAGCAAATGGTGAAAATCCCTGATTAGGGCTGCTGACTGATTAGCCTTAAAAGATTCTGCCAGGAAGGTTGCAGGTGTCCTAGGGAACACTTGTCAAGAAATGAGGGGGAGTACTTAAAGGGTTTTTCTTACATCTCCTTGTTGCATATGAGTGTGGCAGCATGTGTTATGTTATTATGTGATGTATACCCAGACACTACACATAGAAAATGAATATATGAGTGTGTACATATTTATATGTGGTTTCTAGGTGGAAAGCATGCCAGTGTTTCTTGTACTATTGGAATAAAGGGAGACTGGTGCAATACACTTAACTCCCCTCTTCCTCTTCTGTAAAATACCGTGTCAGTAGCAATTGCTCATATTGTGTAACAGCAATCGGATTGCTTTTGTTTCTCTATGCAGTTTTAAAGGAAGCAACATATCTCATGCGTATGACAGAGTATGGGCTGTTACACACATGCATGTGCATTCATGCACATGCAAACAAGGTGTCAACTTTTAGGAAGTGGATTGGTTGTGCGGGTCACTGTCCAGAGTGTTATAGTTTATATTTTGAGATCATCTGCAACAATTTCCTGCTAAAATGTGGTGACACCTGCCAACTCCTCTGCTGTTGCTGCTGCTGCTGAACTCAGCTGAACAAGCCAGTCAGGATTTTCCAGCAGATGTTCAGATGTTCTTGCTCAGTGTACCTCTTGTGCTCTCTCTCTTTCTTGCCTTCTGTTTCTAAAAAAGCCCTGCAGAGACCTGCAGTTGTCCCTTCTTTCCGAGGGCCAGCCTTGATCCAAAATTCCCAATGCTTATCACTCCATTGAGTGCTCAGATCTGCAGAGCTAATGCTTAATCACAGGACCGTGTGTCTGTGTCAGGGAAGAGGAGAGGGACTTAAAATATCTCAACCTATTTGTTCCTAGATCAAGCGCACTATGCTGTCCCTTTCTGCCCAGTGCCTTGTTTGGTGTTCTTCAATAAACCCATATTGATTTTTCCTATTTATTACATTTGCTCCAGTCACAAAGAAATGGTGAGTACCAATTAAATGACAATCATTTCCTGTGCCAATACTGTAATATTTCCTCTACTCTTTCATACTGTAAAATGCTATAAATGCTTTGTTCACTGGGGTGGGAGCTTGGGAAAAGTTCCACTACCTTTTCCAAACAAATCCTCACTACATGATCTTAAAAAAAACCTCTGCTTACCAGGGACCAAAATCCACACTGGAAATGCACAGTATGTCCAATTATACTGTAGTTTGATCCTGCTACTTTTCGAGGCCTTCTAAATTATGGAATTAAAATGCTTAGTAGAAAAAAAGGACAGGTGACACTGGAAGCGTTAAGAATTTAGAATGTGCCTTCTCGTATATTAAAAAAGGCTCTTTGAATCCCATCAAAGAGATTTAACAATTTTTTTATTCCTTGTTACAGTTGTTTTAAAACTGACTAGACTTTTTTTAGAATAGACTTCATCTCTTCTCTCCTGCTGATTAGTCAACCTTTTTTTTTGTTACTATACAGCACTTGTGCCAAAATACTATCATTGTGCCAAACCATGTGGGCAGCCCAGCACTGAGACCTGGCAGTGTTCTGTGCAAGGGCCAAAACACTGAAGATGTAGATACAGGGAAGCATCAGTACTTTTCCAACCACTTATTCTTTCCAACAACAAAAATCCCTGACATTAGTCTTGTAGTGCTGTTACAAAACCAGGAGGAAACCACAAAGTGAACTTGAGTGCTTTAGTGGCCTGGGCAGCTGAAAAAGATATGGAAGCCTGCATGGAGAATGTATGTGGGTATAGGTCAGTGGGAAGCTGAGTGCACAGGAATTTTGATACGTGTACTTGTGAACTTATCATGGATGTGAAGGGCTATGTATGTGAATGGGGTTCTGCAGTGATCACCATTAAATTGCTAACAATCACCATTTGAAAAGAATTAGCACCACTGTGGTCTTAAAAGTGTTCTTTGTGATGGGACAATGTACCATACTGTAGCACTGATTGCTTTCAAATGGTAAATTAGAATGCCAACGTATGGGGGTGTTATGTGGGTGCATGTCTGCCAGAAACAGGATGATTCTACTCCCATTAAAAAAGATGACTCACGCATGGCACAGAGAAAGATGAAGAGCCTGACATGCTCCTTCTTGTTACCTGATGAGCTTAAAGGGGAGAAAAAATAATCGTGTGATTAAGGCACAAGCCTATGAATCAGCCAAGTTAGGTTCTATTCCTAGCTCTGCCACAGCTTGACTATGGACCTTGTACAAGTCTCTGCCTCTCCATGTATTTCAGTTTAGCCATCTGTAAAATGAAGATAATAGGCCTTGTTTTTTTAAAGTGACTAATAATTTTGAGTATCTTACTTTTCAGGTGTTCCAGTTGTGGGAGATTAAAGCAGCTTGATTTTTCACAAGATGGATGCTTAGCTCTTTCTGAAAAGGTCAGACCTCTTTAGGGTGTCCCATAGTGGGCACCCCAAAAACAGAGGTACCCAAACTCATCATTATTTTTTTTAAAAAAAAAAAAAAGCTTGGCTAATAACTTTCATCTGCAGAACACGGTCTCTCAGGTCTATTGGTAAGGCTCAATTTAGTAGTGCTTTTCAAGCCTATTGAGCTGTTTGGCTACGTGACACTCTACTGCAAAATGTTCTCTTTCTAATGAGCTCTTCCTA
Organism: Carettochelys insculpta; assembly: GCF_033958435.1. Taxonomy (NCBI): domain Eukaryota; kingdom Metazoa; phylum Chordata; order Testudines; family Carettochelyidae; genus Carettochelys; species Carettochelys insculpta. The sequence continues at coordinate 35,393,189 of NC_134141.1, read as the reverse complement.
AACCTAAATATCATCTCATAATGGTGACAAGTATCAAAGAGGTAGCTGAGTTAGCCTGTATCTTCAAAAACAACAAGAAGTCCTGTGGCACCTTATAGAGTAACAGATATTTTGGAGCATAACCTTTCATGGGCAAAGACTGGTGAAAGCTTATACTCGAAAATATTTCATAGTGGTGTAAGTCTACAAGAATTGCAATGAGGCTTTCATGTTCCACTATTGAAAATCTGATGACAGTGGAGAAGAACTGGGCTCATGTCTTGGTGATGGTTTATGTTTCTGCTGGAAACTCCATTTTATCCCAATTAGGGGGATTTAACAGAAGTCCAGTTTACCTGATTCAAAGTTCCCCTAAAATTTACCTAAGCCACACTGCCAACAGGAAGAATGTATTGTCCTTAAAGAATATATAGCTCAAAAATCAATAAAAATGGAGTTGTTCCACTGTATGGGAAATTGGAATTTGCCTTAAGGGGATGAGTCTTTCAGAAGTGAACAGCATTAGCAAAATACTCTTCTCGTGTAAGTCAATTGTAAAATTCCAATACTGGTTTTATCATTGACTTCCATGGGATCAGCGTTAGGTCAGACACTGAGTGCTTTTGAAAGTTATCCCTCTGCGTGATTAACAAGTGTGTGGGAAATCACAACTGAGATTCTACTGTGACATAACTCCTGAGCTGTGACATTTAAACCCTTCTGGGGTCTGAAGGTAAAGAGAAACAGGTGAGACAACCAACAAAAGACCTAGTCCTGCAGAGTGTTGAAAGCTCTCCACCTAGAGAACACCTCATATAATCAGGTCCCTGAGTATATCTCTGGGGCTAAATGGATATTTAGGATAGCTCATCGGCCAGTAGACATGTCTGGTCATTCAATCCTATTCAAATTGACGGTCACTTCTGAGATGATCTGCTTGTAACAGGTGCTATGTGGGAATCAAGATGGTTCTGTTTACATAAGATGATTCAGTTTCACTGCAGTGGTACATTTTTTCTAACCAAATTTATCTAAGGCTTTTCTTCATTAGAGATTCATTATGACTCTTCTCTCTTTTGGCATCTTCCGTGGACTTCCTCCAATGTGGTTATTTATAGCCTGAGTCTAAACATCAAGAATAATATTCACTGGGCCTAAATTATGCCCCTAGTTATGCCCTCAAACCCACTGAGTTTAGTAAAGTTTCCAGGTGCGATTGAGAGCACAATTTGGCTAAGGGTGACTATCACTGAAGTGACTCTGGTTCACATGTGCTCCACTTTCAGCAGCGTTCTGTTGCTCAGTATGTAAATGACCAAGAAAGAGACATTGTGGTACTTTCTACTGTTATGATAGAAGGAAACCAATATGGAAAATATGGTGGACAAAGAACATAGTGCTTTATATTAATGAGTATGGGGAAAGTGGGGTGGGATTCTGATAAAGCCCTATCACACTTAGATGAAAATACATCCCTTCAGTCTTTGTTTAAAAATGGCAGCAGTAGTCTGTGAAGTGTCTAAAGAACAATTCAGCTCCATGCTGCTTCTCTGCTGTGACTGTGCACACCTCCTTCTCGGAGAAAGAAAATCTACATATCTGAGCTTGTCACCATCTCCTTGAAAATGTACTTGTAGCCTTCTTGCTCCCCTTGTATCATCGCTAGCTGCCAGCATTGCTTTTACATGCCAACACCAGCAAAGACTTTATATCTCCCTAACAATATCCTGCCCATTTGAAGAACTGTAAAACATGACTGAACAGGGAATATCGTAGGCTGTTAAATGTGCTTTAAAGTTCTTTAATTTGTTGTGCCACAATAACTGCACTTTAATAAAAGCAATCTCTTGTCTTAATCGCCACACAATAAACTGTTATTTATATGAGTCAATGCACAGGGCTCAACATTCCAGGTGTGCCCCAGATTTTGAGAGCTCCATCCCTGTGGCACTATCGGATAGAAACCAAACAAGGCTTATAAACAGGTGCCATTTTGCCTAGTCACATCCAGTGTTGTGCTGGCAGTATTCAACTCCTGGCATGCTATGGCACTTTCAGTGCTTTGATTTATTTCAGTATTACATTTAATTGTTTCCTTCTTGTCGAAGCCTTAACATGCAATGCTTGTAAATATAACCTGCACCCTCCATATGGCACTCTGGTTTTCCATTTTCAAATGCAATCGCCCTGGAATAATGACAGTGGTATAACTCAATTTGAGTTCTGCTGCTGGGGACTTTATTACATAATGCTTTCTAATTGACCCTCATAGTTTAATAAGACAGAACATTTCGCCAGAACATTGACAAAAGTTATTAATTTTCACTTCAGCAGAGACCAGTGTCCCAATTAAATCCCATGATAATGCCTGACTGAATGACTGACCTCATTATGGCTAATGCTTATTAGTCCTGCAGAGAGGATAACATCACACACTGTTAAAAATGCCTAAATGAGCACATACAACTATTCAGCGTGATTATAATTTACATACATGACTAATTTTACTCCACCAGTCCTTGTCTGGCGAAGGTAATGTAGTAAAGGCCTGTCACACAACACAATAGCCTTTGAGAATTTCAAACTTGTTGTAAAAATAGTCCTGAAGTGTATTTAAAAACTACACACAAATTATACCTGCCTTTTTCAAAAAAAAAATATAAATATGCATCCTCAAATGTTCTTGTGCATATTTCTTTTTAAAGAGTAATTACTTCATTTAGTTCATTAATGAACTAAAAAAAAATGGTTGCAATCAAGCCCTTGTGCTAGTATTTTTATGTGCTGTACAGTTTAACTTCTCTTCCTTATGCAGTGCTGTATTTTCACACTTTCATGGCAGTATTTTTATGTACTGTAGGTAGCAGATTTTATATTCATCAGAACTCTCCCCACTATTCCTTTAATAGTTCCTCCATAGGAAAACATTTAAGCCAGAATTCTTTATTAATAACTATACTAACCACTTGTTTAAAATGTCACCTGTTTTGACAAAGACCTTCTAAAAGTTCAGCCAGAACAGCTGTATATTTCATTAGCTTGTAGAGCAAAAGAAGGCACTGGGAGTAGAAGTAAATTTTTATGGAGCACTTGAAGTTGTTACATTTTAAAATAAGTTTAAACACACACACACACACACACACACGCTTATATCACAGTTTCCAGCATTTTTTCTTCCTGATACTTCATGAATTTCTGTTGGTTGTTGTATCCCATAGGGATATGTGATTTGACACATGACAGCAATGTTGCAGTAGATATCAAACTTCTGTTTGTTCAGATGAAATGTGATGTCAAGTTGCAGTAGGAAAAAATGTAAATAGCAATATAAGACAAGACCCATAGGTGGAGGTAGATCAAGGTAAAATTGCCACTGCCGCACACACACAGCCTATCAAAGGCTAGGTGAAGACGTAGGTACTATGGCTAAAATTTCCAAGAATGCCATTTTAAGAGCCTGTAAGTCCCCACTGATTTTCACTGACTTATATTTCTAATGGCCTAAATTGCTTTTTGAAAATTGAAATTTAAGTGCTTACTTAGTAGCTCAGCCACATTTGCAGCTATTTTTCCAAAGTCAAAGGATAAGATCAGAATTCAGTTTTCCTTTAAAAATAGTGTATTTTTAGTACTCATGGATGCTAAGCCAATGTTGAAAATGCAAACCAAATGCCTGTTTGAGTCTGCAGGCAGTATAAAATCATATATATAGCTATATATAGCTCTATACATCTATCTAGTTTTTATACCATATTCCTCACTGGGGCATTTAAGAACCCACATAATCCCCCCAGACTAGCAACAAGGCAACTAAGTCTGTGAGACACCATTTGCAATGACAATCTTTACCGAGGGAGAAAACATATGGAGGAAAGGCAACTCATGAGCCTATGTCTGAAAAAGCATATTCTAATGTCCAATGCTGTACTTTAGATATGTTATTCATAATCCATTAGAAATTTGAAGATAACCCAAGCTACTGTCACTCACCTTTGAAGTTTATCTTCTGCTGTGGTATAAATTCTGGATTCCTGAATAAGACCTTTCTGAAGCTGTCCTATTTTGTGCATGTCTCTTCAGGATTTTTTTTTTTTTAAATTCATGAATCCTTTGACTGGGATTAGGGTTACCTTTTTAATCCTCATTTTCAATCACATTTTCATTTCCCATTACTTACCAACACAATTACAGCTTCAGTTGACAATCCTATTAACCCCTATGTGGGCCATGTCTGACCTGCCATGTTACTTTGGAGTAGCATGTAACAGATTTTGTCTGCAACTTACAAACATAACCTAATGGACAAAAACATAGCTCTTGACAGATCCAGTATACTTCTGTAGATTTTGCATTGTTGTAACTAAAGGGCAGACTTTGGCCCACCATCTTTTAAAACAGAGTTTATCAGGTCAATGAGCAGATAATGTGCTAGTCAAACAGATAATAAATTCTTGGTCTAAAAATAATTATTGCCATTTATCATTTAGATATCATGTGCCATTTTCAATATAGCATGTCATGTTTGCCAACAACATGATGAGGTACAGAGTAACATTAGTCTTTGTCATGCAAACCAAGTCAAGACGCTGCAGCTGCACAAGGAAAACACCTGATCACACCATACCCAGTATAAGTGTTGCCAGAAAACAGGCACTAAATTCTGAAAAATAAGTACTTATGGGTGGTATAAATCTTATCCTGTTCTGTAGAAAAGAGGCCTTCCTGATGCTGCGTTCTGGAGTAAGTGTGAGTTAGGGTGCAAGGTTATACTCCAAATCTAAACTGTTGACTTCTGAATTGAATCTATATTATCTTGATCTCTCAATACGCACTGAGGGTATTGGCACATTTTACCTGCAGTAGTGAAGCAGCTAGCAAAGATGATTCCTTCAGACATATCAGGTCCTCAAAGAGTAATGTGCATTTGCTTCTAGAGAGCGCTGTACATTTTGTTGGCTTTCTGTTAAACTTTGTGTAGCGTTATACGAAGTCACTGTCATCTATCGTCCTTTTGCCATGAGGTAATGTGCACTTTTAATTGTAAGTGTGGAACACAACTGCAATTTTGATTTTGCTCATATTACAAGAGATCATTGGCTTTCATTGAATCAATGCATTACTGTTTTTAATATTTAGTGAGAGATGTTAGTTTTGTAATATCAATAATTATTCAACATGCAAGGCAATATATGTATCTGTGTAGCATAATGGGGGCATGAACTACTACAGATAGCAAGAAGGGAGGTGCAATCAAATAAATTTGAGAACCACTGTGTTGGACTATCCTGAATGGAAGGAGTAACCAAATGAGACAAGGTTAACAGAAATCAACTAGATTTATTTAAAAAAATTGTTAAAAAAGATGAATTAGTAGGAATGGAATTATTCAGCATCTTAAATGATTTTGTTCTGAAAGAAAGCAAAAGCTGGACAAAGAATTTGTCACAGAATCACAGAATCATAGGGCTGGAAGGGACCTCAGGAGGTCATCTAGTCCAGCCCCCTGCTTCAAGCAGGATCAACCCCTGCTAAGTCATCCCCGCCAGGACCTTGTCCAGCCGGGACTTAAAAACCTCAAGGGATGGAGAATCCACCGCCTCCCTAGGCAACGCATTCCAATGCTTCACCACCCACCTGGTGAATATAATAAGGGACCATTTCTTCATTCAGCATAATCCAAATTCTCCCCTATTTGTACAAACAGGACCTGTGAAGGCACAGATAAGGGTGGGATTTGGCTCTGTGTAATGATAGGAATTTACAAAAGAAACAGTCATCCATATATTTTGGAGTAATACTAAAGATTGCAAAGGTCACAAGATTATGGGAGTTGAACCCAAATAAACTGGCTTCTTATTAGACTTTTGTTTCATTCTGCAGGTAATCATGGAAATGTTTTTTCACTGGTTTATATAATCCACAAAGTATTCTTCTAACACCTGTATTGATCCCTAAAACAACCAAAGGTGTTCATCCTTACTATGTGGCCCAGTACCATGACATCTACAGGTGGCACTATGGTTTCTGTAGCAAGCTGCCCTCACCCTTCCAGCCACATGCAAATAGAGATTATTATAGGATGTTCTGCTTGAAGCTGTTGATGTGGTAATAAACCTAAGCAATAGTGACCATGCTGTGTTTAGGTTTGTAATAAGACTAGCATGAGAATGAAAAGGGCAAAAGTAATGATAGTAAATTTCAATAGTGCACAGAATTGGAAAGCATAGAGGAAGTGCTGAGGTAGAGAAATCTTGAGAAGGGAAAGTAGAAAGTGTCTCTATTAAAGGGTGTGAAAAGGTTATATGTGAATTCTAGCAATGAATCACTGATACAAAGCAAAAACAATGTTCCAATTAGTACCTTTCATCCTCAAGTGCTTTAAAAATGAAATAGAAAAACCAATACACAGACCATATATACAAAAACTCTATCCTGTTTCCTTAGAACATAGCATCTGTTTAGTAGCCCATGGTAACACTGAATAACAGATTAGGATCTACTACAAAAATGAATATATTCAATTGAAACTAAAAGGGGAATGTAGGTAAGCAGAATGTTATCACTCAAGCTGGAATTTGGCTGGGGGACAGGAGTTAACACACCTATTCTTGCAGAACGTATCATGAGATTTTTAATGAGTACAAATGGTCAGAACCCCAGTTTACCAACTCCTTTGAAAGGTGTCACGGTGCCCTCTTTACTTCACTCTGGGGCCATGATTCAGCACTGACTCAGGGGTAAGAGTGCCACCTACTGAATCATCAACACCTGATAAAGAACAAGAAAAGGAAAAGACACACAAAAAGTTTAAAATATCCAATCTCAAATAAACTGGAGAAAAAATAGGATGGAAGTGCAAAAACAAAATAAAACAAACGCAAAAGTAAAGAATGGAAAGAAGTTTACCGCACAGATTAAAATTTAAAAGGACTTTTTCATGTATGCATAAAACAAAGGGGTCAGTGAAAGAGACAATAAGGCCTTTAAGTGATGTAAAAGTTACTGATAGAAGAAAGTTTTGTTAAAAAGAACAAAATAATTAAATTACATTATTTTTCCCTTGTTTGTTCACATAGGAAGATAGGAAACACATGCCAGAAACAGATCTAAATTTCCCAGGGGTGAGAAAAAGAGAGACTGAAAAAAATCAGGATCATGTCAAACCACGTGATCAATAAATTAAAGCATCTAAAGAAAGAAGGAGAGAATTTAGCAGGTATTATTCTGATAGAATCCAAATTTGTGCTAAAATGGTTCACAGAAAGTTCAAGCACTGTAAAGCCAAATATATTAGTAACTACAGTATGCTGTACCCATTACCGAGTTCAATGCAGCCTTGGAGGAGCAGTAAAGTGCAGCCTTCAAAAGGCGCCCTCACTCCCTCATGTTGCTTAAGTTTTGAATACTTAGTCTTCTGGCACTAATGACAGTCATTTCAGTATGACTATACAGTGGGTCAATAACTTTATATCCCTGGTGTCAGGCAGAACTATGCTCCCCATTCTCCTTAAACCCACATTGTAAATGTGTCAACATCGCCAGGAGGAATCATTATGAAGTGTTATTTTTAAAGTAAATAGGAGGTAACTTGGATTTTTTTTCCATTTGAGTTTTCTGTAAGAAAAGAGTACAAAAGGTTCCTGTTGGCAGCAATTAGCTATCCAAAAAGAGGAAAACAAATAGGTTAAAAACACACACTCAAGTCCAGACCTGGGGTGAGCAGGTGCAGTTCTCATAGGTGTCTCTTGGCCAAATTCAGCAGTAGACATAAATGGTGATATAAACTTGTTGGAAAATGGATGTAGAGGAGTAAAATATTTGCATCAGAGGGGCAGTCATGTTAGACCGTATCTGCAAAATCAATGAGAAGTCCTGTGGCACCTTATAGAGCCCCAATTTTCCATTTGATCTCAAATATTTGCATTGATTTGGCATTCGGTGAATATCACTTTCATGCTGAAAGGAAAGACAGGTTGGTGGTAGAATAAGCAATTAGAAGGGTGATAGAGAAAGCAGGATGTAGGGCAAATCAATGTGAGCTACTTTACTTTACTATTTGCATCTGTTTTTTCTGATCAGCTTGCTTTCTGAGTGTATTGTGGGCCATTACTCCTGTCACTGTTGAATTCGCTGTGAGGTTTGATTGGCCCAATAGTTGCAACTGCAGAATGTGCATTGAAGTTAATGGGAGTTACAAGGGATAGGATAATTAGGGTCCTGCAGTGAGGGGAGGAGGAGTTGTTTGCTTTTGTTTGTTTATGCTCTGATGTATGAAGCAGCTGTGGTTCTTTAGTTACTTGCAGCCTAGAATACAGCACATTGATAGCACAGCCTATAGCAGTGATTCTATAGTCATGCATCCTCCAAGCCTGAAGCATGCTCCTCAGATACCAAATTAAGGACTATATCCTGCAACCTTGTGCATGGCTGCCAGCATTTAAGCTCTAAGTAAATGTGAACTTTCCCCTTTGCTAACTCTGACCAAGTTCCTCGTGCTTTCATACTATAATATCTCAGTAAATTCTTTCAGCGTACTTTAAATGTTTATGTGAAAGGTAATATTAAAATATGTCATTCATACCGATGTGTAATCTCCCTGACCCAGATGTCCTTTCTAATAATTAGTATGGCTTTTACTTTTTGACTTATTTTTAATAAACTTGACACATAGTATAAAATAACTAACCCAGTAGAGTTTAGCGTCCCACTTTTCCAGCTGATCTCCAGTTTCGCACATACAAATAGCTGTGTAGACAAAGCCCAAATTTTCCTTTGTCAAAGCTGCATATACCTTCCATGTTTGCAGAAGTGCTCACAGCTGTGAGTGTGTATGTGTGTCCATGCACGCTCACCAAAAGTGCAGGCAGCATATTTCTTAATTTTGTCTACAGAAACTTAAAACACCAAATGAAGTAAAACTGTGAATTGTGCATGGCAAGTAAAGGCCCTGAGATTTGCATATTTGAGTCATGTATTGTAATATTCTAAGGCATAAAGCTTCAAAAGAAATTGTTGCATACAGGACAACAAAGCTTGTTGTTTTAACCTTTGCCCTGCTTCCTGTAAGTCAAAGATCAACGTTTCAAAGTCATGTGCATGCTTTTGCTCAACACAACACGTCATGGAATTTTTTGGCAATATAATGATGAAGTTTGAAAAAACTGAAACAAAAGCAATAACCTATTTACATGTTTGTTGAAGGCTGAACCAAAAGGTCACTTTCAGTTGCTGGCCTTCCAAAGCTTGTCTTTTTTCCGTATAAAATCCCTGAAGATAGGCAATCCCTGCATAGCAAGACCCACAAATCCCATTTTCAAAAAATCATATTAAATATAGATTTAAAATTTAACCTTTATTCCCGAAACCAGATGACGAAAATTCAGCTTTTCAGAGAAGAGAGTGTAATAAATTAACTAATTTTACAAAAGAGCTTAATTGGTTGTAGCTAGGATTGATAGTTCATGTAGGAATGTGAGGGTGTATGCACAATGCTCAGAACTTGTTCTGCATTCAATAGTGGCTGTATGAGAGGGAAAAGCTCTGGATACTTCTGGCATAACGAGAGAATGTTGTGTTTCCACTGTGATGTTTTAAAAGTGCCAAGTAGAACACACTAGAATTTGATTTTGATTAACATTGCTAATACACATAAAATGCATTAAAATCATGAACAGTGCTGGTGGTCAGGTATTGGCAATGACATCACTACTGTGCAGGTGAATATGGCTGCCATCTTGTTAACATATAACCTTGAACATTAGTGTGGTGGGAGATGTAATGTTGGCAAAGGGAAGGGGTTTATATAATCTGTTGTGTGAGCTTCAGCTGCCACCTGAACAGGTGTCAGAGTTGGGCACAAGAGTTTTGAGTTTAGTTTATTTGCTCAGTGATGGCAACACAGCAACCCCCTTAGGTATGTTATGACATTGGCCATAGGTATGAGCCAAATCCCTATGGGAGAACGCAAAAAGGCAAGTTGTCCTAATTCAGAAGCTTCAATTTGAGGAAAATATTTTACTCAAGATATCCTGTTGTTGGTACAGTGCTAGGGATGAAAGCACTGCAGTGCAGGTTGCAAATACCTCAGTGTGCTTTCCATTTTCTAGGGGCTGTAGAGAAGCGCACAGACAGTTGTTTTGGGATCACAGACACTGGTAAGTTAAAAACGATGTTCCACAGCTTCAGATTCTGTAAATTGACATCACTACAGCTACACTGGTGTACACCAGCTGACCCAATACATTTTTTAGAAACATAATTTTTACCCGTGTTACAAATAGTCTGTGACATTATTAAAACTGAAAATATATTAAAAATCTATTTTTCTTTTCACTATGCTGTTCATTATCTTTTTATATTCCTTTCTGTTTGAACCATTAAAGTAGTGCTGACATACAAACCAGTCAGTTATATTCTTGTTCTTAGACCATTTCTAGAATTGTGTGCATTACTGAAGAGGGAAGTTGAGATCTGCCGGTGTAAGGAGTGAATAACATTGAACTGGTACCAAAGACAGCTCAATTGCCATTTTAAACAGCAATATGCCATCTTCAGCAGGGGCAAAGAGGTAGTACCTAAAGTCTGTTCCAAGTTGACAATATTGGCATGTAATCAATCAATCAAACCGTTCTTTTTTAAAGTCAAAAAAGCACGAAATGGTGACACTGAATACCAGCTTAAATTATTGGCGGTTTTGTTGCTTGACAACAGAATCCAATAAATAAGAAGACTTACAAAATATTTTTTCTAGTAGTAGATGGAAGACAATACGTTACCCCTTAGGTAAATCAAAATTGTATTGAACATCTATTATATTGTGGAGCTTCTGTCAGAGACTTTTCAGTGGACGCCTGAATTCTCACATAGGAGGCTTTGGTTAAGTAATAACTTCTCCCCATGCCCTAAGCCAGAAAGCTATGCCCATTTTTAGACCTAAATCTTTTAAGATGTCTATGCTCCCCCTCTATTTTCCGCAACCTTTATACTTTCTGTGATCCCTGGAATAAAAGGTGCTCAAATTCCATGAGAAAAAACCTGGTGTTTCTGCCCAAGATTAGAACCATTAAATGTCTGAAATCCTGCAGGGAAGCATATTAAAACAACACAGCACCACCAGATTTCCAGCCACTGGTGGCGTTGAGGGAGACACTGGATTGTTGGTAGTGGGCAGAAGAGCAATTCTGGCAGCAGCTCCAATCCTCTGGGGACAGGGCCAGTTCCCCTCATCCTGTTGTGTCACACGAAACAAGAAGGAGCTGAGCCCAGCTCTATGGGACAGCAACTGCCACTGCTACACCTCCTATTACTTCTGCCACTGTCTCCAGCCCAGCACTACAGATGCAGAAAGATTCAGATGAGCCTCTGAATTTTCGATAAACCACAACACTGCTACTTTGAGGCAGCTCCATCACTAGCTATTGCATCAGTGGTTAAATCCAGCTTAGTTACACGGGATTGGTATAAAAGGTTACTAACCAAAACTCCAGACCCACAAGACTTCATTGTACCTTTGGAAAATTCTGACCCAGATCCTGATCCAAATTTTGTAAACTGCTTGGATCATTATAATTGGCTGAACTAAACCCTTTATATTGACAATGACCTCTTTTCCCCCCAACTCTGAGGAACTTTGGATCTGAATACCAATGTGGCATCTTGTCCCCATCTCAGAGTGATATCAGGGGCCAGGGCTTCATCTCGGTAACTCCATTTACTACCTGGAATTCTTGGTTTACATTGTAGTAAACATTTTTTAAAAAGTCCTTAGTTGCATTACCAGACTCTGGATTCAATTAATTTGTAAGCGTGGAGAAAAGCCCTTTTCTTTTTTAAACTAGACATTTATTTTTAACAAGGGATGAAATCATTAGAGAACAAAAACGGAGACATCTGTTGTTTTATATCTGTTTATTGCAAGTGGTTAAATGTGTGTTTGGTTTCACACAGTTTTGACATTGTTTCTTTATTAATAATGCTTACGTAATTTTAACCACAAAACAAGCTGTAAGGCTGTAAGGTTTTCATTACTTATTAGCAAAGAACTCAAAGCAAAAGACAGGAACTGTTAGGAGGAAACACAGATTTACATGTTGAGGGCTGGTGATATACAAACTCTTATAACTGCCGTGTTGTGAACAGAGCTTGTTGAAAAATTTTGAGCACCACAGAAACACACATTTCTATCAAAATTGCAGTTTTATCAAAATTAAATCATTTTTGTAGGAACATGTTGAGTTCAATGATTTTTTTATGGGAAATAGTCAAAATGAGTTGTTTTGACTTTCTTGTTACAGCTGCACAGTTTTCAGGTGGCATTGGCCACCAGCTCCTATACATGTATACATACACACACAGAGAGATATACATGTCTCATAGAACTGGAAGGACATCAAGAATTCATCAAGTCCAATGCCCTGCACTCACAGCAGGACCTATCTCCAGCCCTCTCAGCCTTTTTTTTTTTTTTTAAAGTGAACCTGTCCCAGAACCTTGAAAGGCCCCTTCAAGGATTGGGCTTATAACCCTACGTTTACAAGGCAAATGCTCTAACCACTAAGCTGTGACACATCTTATGTCCCAAGTTAAAAATGGGCAGGGCTTTCCCTATAGAATACAGGGATCCATTTTCTTGGCAAAGACATTTCTCCTTCAGCACATCTGTAATTATGAATACAAGTTATAACAATAATGAAAGGCGAGGTTCTGCATCTTTTTACACTGAAATATTGCAGGTTTATATGGAAGGACTAGTGAGGATAGGCAGGCGCTTGGAAACGGAACTGTAATCTAGAGAAACAGAGAGTCTTAAACTGAGGATGGAGAGCACTTGATTCATATTAATGGAAACATACACAATATTAAATGAAATTGTACTACACCTTCTTCATAAGGTGGCACTTGGGAGCCAAACCTTTGCATTCCATTGAGTACATTTCCAGCGCAGCGAGAGGGGTAAATCAGCTGTGCAATTCCAGTTTTGCTTAACGATCGCTGTGCTCCTAATCCTCTATGTAACGTATTTACCTATGCCTTTTTAGCTAGGCTTCTTGTGCAATTTCAAGGGAATATGTAGCCAAGGGGAAGCTACTTTATACCAATTAAATGGAAGAGTATTGGATGGAGGGAAATTCAGTGTATTCACTCTTACATGGAAATCAGTGTTTAAAAATCTCAGTGGGGCTTTTTTAATGAAGAACTAAACTGCACAACCTGCATGTGGCAGAGAGGGATTGCTGGGGCCCACACCACTGAATTTCTCTCTGAGGACAGACGGTAGTGTGCAGCAGAGTCTCCTGCTGTGTGATAGATTTACCTTATCAAGATGCTCACACTGAACAGTGTGGGTATGTATAGTCATAAATCACTTCACCTCTGGACCAGGGATGGGAAAGTGTAGCAAGAGGTAGAAGTTTGGAATGTGTTCAGCTGTGTGGAAACTTACTCCAGCTTATCAGACTGTATCTGATCTCAGAGAGGTCTTCAAGTCCCACTTTCCTCCTCCTTCTTCATAACCCCGACAGAACCTTAGATTCCTCCTCCTCCTCTTCCCCAATGCTTTCTTGCTATGTGACTCTGCTGTTCTCCTTATCCAAATGCAATCAACTCTTGGACTAATCTACCCAAACTAGATCCAAATCAACAGTATTATTGGAGGTGCCTTATGTGAAACTCAGGTAAGTTCCTTCAGAGTCTATTGCCCCCATTCTGCCACTATGTAAGGGAATAAAGTGTGGTATAACTTTAACACTGAGGAGCTGGAAGATGATGTAAGGTAAAGTAGGACTGAGGATTTGTTTCAGGTCCTCTGCATCTGTTACATCCCTGTAGACTCCTTTATATATTGGGAGAGAGATCTAAGAAAGGCCAAGGCCACCTTACTCATCATCCCTGATATCTTAGAGGGATCCCTTAGAGGAGACCAGTTGTACCTCAAATGCTTTGCATACCTTAAGCCTTTTATATAAAATCTGAGGGATGCATTCAGGCTAACATCTGACCTGCCGAAGTCTCACCATGGATTTTGCAGAGTAAACAGAGTGGGACTGGAGGTCAGGGGACTCTTGGCAACCAGAGAATGATGCTACATTTATTCTAAATTGCACAACAGCTCAGACTGATGCTTGGTCCTTGCTTCAGAATGTTTCTAACTCATTATAAGGTGTTCACTCCAGACTCTGCAGGTCTGCTTTTCTCACACGAGTACACATGGACTTAGGCCCATGTTATAGCTGCACAGTTTGAAATCAGAATCAGACTCAGATTTGATTTTGGAATCCACGGGTTTATCCTGGATTTACAAGGGTGTAACTGAATCAGATAGTGGCCCTTCATCACCCACGGATAGTCACACTGGACAGCCATGCTAAGAAAATCAGGACTAGGATATTAGTATAATTGCCAGGCCTGTCAACTTAGTGAACATTAGCTTACTCATTTTTGTAGATTTTTCAGCATCTTGCACAGTAACTACAATATTCCCAAGGCCCCTGACAGTAGGGCAACATCAAATGTTATAAAGAAATTTAGCTTCTCCACTAGTCTATTTATCCCTTCACAGGTATATGAAGTTGTGAAATAGTCCATCCCCTTTGTTTCCTATGTTATGCATATTTATAAGTACTCTGCGTGCAGGGCTTAGTGCAAATTGTCATAGGCAACGCACTCTTTGTGGACTGTCCTGGAGACTTTACTTTTGCTCTTTTAGCCTGCCCTTCAGCTAAAAATAAAGTGGACATGCCTGTATTGTGTGCATGGAAAAAAATTATACGTTATTCTCACAGGAAGATGGGTTTGCCATTTGGGCCCAGTATAGTGGCCCTGTAAGTCCAGAAGCCGTGACGAGTATCTAATGTGTCACAGGACAGCAACAAACTAGTCAACAAAACAATAAAACCACAGGTTGTACCTCTCTTGTCTGGCAACCTTGGGGCATGAATGGTCCTGGACAAGGGGATTTGCCAGACGAGGGGAGGTCAGGCTGGCCACTTGGAGGGGGGCTCAGGCAGGGGACACTGCAGATGCAGGGCTGCTGGTGGGGCTCAGTGCCCAGCTGGCTCCCTGTTGTAGGGCTGCTGGGGTTCCCCCACCCTCTGGCAGAAGTTCCTGTGCCTGGGGCTGACATTAGGTCTCCATGCCCCAGCTGGTTCCCAGATGCAGGGCTGCTGGGGTTATCCTGTCTGGGGTCCTGTGGCTACTCTCTGGTTCGGCAATAGCCACTGTGCTGCTGGCTGAAGGATATTGCTGGACAATATAAGGGAGTGCCATATAAGCCATATAAGGGAGTTTTAACGTGGACCACTAGAAAAATAACTTGCAGTGCACTACCAAGAAGTATGAAGGCATCAGAAGGGATTGCCGCTCTTCCTTGCCTAGTCCCCTGCTGTGTTACAACCTCCCTGCTCGGGGTCAGACAGTGCTGAACGGAACGGAATGGAATGGAATGGAATGTCTGTACAGGATGCAACACAGGGAGTTCCTAACTAATATTTCATTACTTGCTTAATTTAGTACCTCTGACCAATGATGCAACACTCTCTGGCGCAATTGCAAAGAGAGGAAGGTTAAGTGGAAACGTCCAGGCTTCCTCCAGCTTTTCAAGTGGATAATGACTTGTCTTTCCCCTTCTGAAAAAGAAGGCAAAGTAATGAGTTTTTAAGATCCCAGGTGCTCCCAAGAAACAACAACTGCTTGGGAGCAGCTACAAGCCTTATCAAAAATCTTCTGCAGCCAGGAAGACTGGGGCAGGCTGAAAGGGGAGGGAAGCTATTCTTAAGACTCCAAACAAAAGCCATTTTTCTTGTGGTAAAAATACCTTGTACTTTTCACACAACAGTATCAAGTATAAACTACTACGCTAGCCAACGTTGTGCTTTCTCCTCCCTGCCTGCCGTGAGCATAGTCATATCTGTGTACGGCTTTAGCCAGCTGCTCTTCAACCAATTGCACAGATGCTCAAACTCAAGGTGCTGGGGGTGTTGCAGCACACCCATCCCCCCGGCTTGCGGTGTTTTCTGTTATATACAAGGTTTACTGATTAGTGCAATGGCTTTCAGCATCCTCACTATAAAAATTGTTCCAGCACTCCTGATTGTTTCTTTTATATACCTGGACTCAATCAGTTCCAAAATATGTGGGGCCCCTGAAAAGCTATTTGACTAGGACTCAAGATTCAGCTTATGACCTGCTCTTTCCACCTGCTGCAAACTCCAGTCCCATGAAAAACAGGGAAGGGTAACGGGCACATGTACTTCTTGAGGAAAACAGTGGATGGATCTGTCATGTTAAATAGGCACAAGAACTGACAAGGCCTCTCAGCCGGACCCTTAACATACAGGTAGCCAAGCTGCTGCTTCAGGGTCAGGGAGTCTCATTATTATAGAGCTCAGACAAACCACAGCAGTTTGTAGTAAACACTGCATGGCACTGGAGTGCATGCAATAACCATTGTGGAAGTAACTGTGCGGTCCCAGATACTTTGTCTGACCCTGCTGTGAGTGGGATCATTGTACTGGGTGTTCCCAATGCGAAAGGAAGTTGGAGGATGATGTCATCAGCCTACGGCTGTTCTTTGAATTTCAGCCTTTTTGCAATTTATCCTAGGCTGTGCCTACACTACAAAAATAACTTTGAAGTTGCTTACTTTGAAGTACAATTTCAAAGTAAGCAACTTCAGAATAGAACACCTGCACACACCCCACTTCGAAGTTAAACTTCAAAGTAGGCACTACTCCATTCCCGGGAATGGAGTAAGGACTTCAAGTTGGGCTCCCTACTTCGCAGTTATCTTCGAAGTAAGGGGAAATGTGTGTGGACTCTCTCCTGGCGGCTTCGATGTAGTGCCTAACTTCGACGCTAACTTCGAAGTTAGTTCCTAATGTAGATGCACCCTAGTGATACGACATGGGGTGGGGAGGGTCTTGATGTGATCCTGTGGGAGTGCGCCCATGCCAGCCACTGCATGGAAAAAGAGTTGTCCTTCACGAGTTCTTTTGGATTCCTGGGAAAAGGAAGAAATAAACCAGAGTAAGTATGCTCATCTATTAGTGTCATGTGACATGTTTGGGTCTTTGTGGCAGCCATCGATAGAGCTCTCAGTCAGAGCAGAGAAGTTGGTGTTACAGCCACAGTCATGTGAAGATTATTGACTAAGGTAATGAGCTCTGCTTCCCCACATATATCTTGGCTGAAGCCTGACTGAGAGGCTTCCTGGATATTGAGGAAAGGTGGAACTTTCTCCTACTACTTTTTGAAGGCAGGTCTACTCTAGACCTGAAAGTCTATATTAGATATACAATTCCAGCTATGACAATCGCATAGCTAGAATCAACATATCTAAAATCAACTTATCAGGCCATTCTCACAGAGGGAGGGCAATGGGAGGTCCCTTACTCCTCATGAGAATGAAGAGTACCAATATCAACTGTTGCGCCCTGATGGGTGGATTTAGCATGTCCCCACTAGGTATATTGAATCAAACTCTTGAAGATTAACCCAGTCAAGACCTGACCGTGTTGATCTTCCAGTAAGTATAGATGTACTCTTAGTAACTTTCCCCAGTAAGGGTAGGTTGGAGAAACAAGGGAGAGAGCATAATCACTGAATTACTACCACATATGAGACTGAGACAAATAAAACATTGTCCTTCTAATCTCAATGTCCCCATTTGTGGAAAGCTGCCAATTCATTATTATATCAACACAGTATAATTGACTTTTACTTTATATTGGGGGTGGGGGGAAACAAAAAAATATCCTTCCTGAGGGAGCCCCGTGTGTTTCCTCTGTACCACGCAGCACCAGCACTTTTTCACAAAATGGTAGCAGACTTCTGCAGGTAGTGTATTCCTGATAATTTTAAAGTGCAAGACACAGCAATTGAAATTGTAACAGCTACATACACTATGCTCATTATTACTAGACATGCTGCATTTTTTGAGTGCCAACATTGCATTTCAGTGCTGGAGGGGCCCTGGGAGGTTGCCTTCTCGCATACTGATTTCCCAGTGGGGTGGTCTTCCTCACACTGTAATAACTGGAGGATTGATCTGCTGTGCCTAGGAAGAAGAGACTGACTTAGAAAAAGAAAAAAAAAAGCCAGTAGCTTTGCAGCCTCCCAGGTCTCTTTTCCAGTGATGATTTAGGAAACAAACATCTGACCTGTTTCAGTTTACACAGCTATTTGGGGCTATTTTCTTTTTAGAAATTTACACTCATTTCTCAAATGGAGGTGCTTGAGAGGCGAGGGAGATTTAATCCATATCAAGATTTGGTCAGATATTTTTCAAACACTGGAATACATTTTTAATTTGGACTTTGATATCCAAACAGTCCCAGCCCTAGCACTCTTGGGGATCCTTTCAGAGGTCTGGACTTTGAACAGATACCACATGCTGCAGGAAACAGCAGCAGAGACTACTGCAAATTCTGACGGCTCATGCTAAACTACTGAGCACTACAATAAACTGGAAATCAACACATCCTCTCATTCTGTGAGCGTGGATAGAAGGAGCTTCTCAAAGGAGAGCAAATGAAAACATAGTATATAAAGGCAGGAAATGCTGTTGCTCTTGGGTTTCCATCTGGGAAACATTCTGGGAATGTTCTCAGTAACACAGGATTAACACCTTGAAGGGAGAAAAGCAAATAAACATGATTGTATATAGTTTCATTATTTGTTTCTTTCTGTTTCGATTTTCTCCTCACCTTGCATGTGCCATCATTGCTTTTTTTTTAGATGTGGCCCTTGAAAACCTCTGGGTAACTCTTAAGGTGCTGTTTGAAATAGAACTAATTAGAGCGTTTCTTTTCCTATAATGCTGTAAAAAATCTGAAGCCATTTGGGACATCATAGTTAAAATTGGCCTGTTTAGTTTAGAGATGAGAACATTGAGCAGGGACATATTAACAGTCTTCAGAAGATTGCACCAATTGTTCTCCATGTTCACCAAGGGATGGACAAGACGTAATTGGTTCAGTTTACATCAAGGAAATTTAGAGTAGATAGTAGGGAAAACTTCCTAATAGTGCAGATAGTTTAGTATTGGAAGTGGTTACCCAGGAAAGTAAAGAAATCTCTATCACTGGAAATTTTTAACAACAGGCTAAACAAATCCCTGCCAGGGACAAGCTAGGTATATCAAGTTCTGCCTCAGTGCAGCAGGGATAAACTACAGGTTGGATCCACTGCTGCCCTGGCTTCCACCAGGCTGCCTAACCCTGAGCTGATAATCCCCAGCAGCTGTCAGGCTCTTTGCCTAGACTGTCAGCTCCCAACCTCCCTGCCCCCTGGCCCCAGGCTGCCAGCCTACCTGCCATAGGACTCTCAGCCACTAAGCTCTCTGGTCCAGCAATACCCATGGTCCTTCCAGGCCCCAGATGTTGCTGACCCCGTGAATCCCGGAAAAGAGAGGTTCAACCTGTAACTGACCTTTCAAAGTCTCTCCCAGTCCTACACTTCCATGTTGTGGTTGCTTATGGTTCATGGTGACAACAGGACTAGAATTCACATCCTCTTTTTCCGAGGCTCTGCCACTTGAGCTAAAGGAGAAATTCCGATAATTAATTCTTAGCTGTGTGGGAGTTTTATCAAGCACTTGAGCATTTTGAAGTCTACCCTGCACAGGATAATGATACACATCGCTCCACACTTACAGTTCGTTCACTATACAGTATCACCCCCATTGACTGGAAAGTTCCACTGAATATTTGAGGGAAACAGAGCTTTGGAGAAACAGGAGATCACTGAATGTTGTGCGTTCCTGTCCAAGGATGGGCTTAACATAGTTTTTGGATAACTGTGGCTTGAAATAATGGGATTTGACAGCATTATGAATTGTGTTCAGTGCTGGCCCTGGCCCCACAGCTCGCTGGCTAGGCCCCCCCAAAACAAGAAACTGAGGATAAATATTCACTGCTCATTTCTATGGCACTCTGTAATTTTTGCAATGCCTGGAAATTGGGCGAGTCATCCCACTTGCTGTGGTGGATTAAGACCTTTGGATTGGCCAGCCTGGACTCCTGTTCCAAAACAGGACCTGTAAACATTTTCCCCATATGAAAATCATACATTTTCCAGCCTTGAAGATACAAAGCATGGACATGCTAAGTATTAATATAGAGGCTATTGAAGGTCAGGTTTGAGATGCAATGGCAAGTATGTATTCGAGAGAGGTTCATAGGACTTGCTCCTGATTGTTGCCAATAATACCAGTATCCCAGTTTCATGAACATCAAATCTACTGGAAAAAAAAAGTAAAAATAAATGCTGATTACAAAAGACAAGAAATTTAGAACAAACATCCACCAGTACACTGCCAGCAGGCAAGCTAACAACGGCGCGTGCTTTGTATTTAGTGTATACTAAATATTGAAAGGTCTGACTGACGGCCCCAGAGAATGAAGTTCTTTATGCACCCAATTAATATAAGATACAGCTAACTTCCTTACCAATAATAATGCCACCCAAAGAGAGTAATTGAGTATCTGGGCCTATTCAAGCCATGACCTCTTTGTTGAAAATTACCAACAAAGGGCCCTTTTAGTGGCAGTGTTCTTTGTGATTTGGGGCATGTAGGAGCTGGATAAAGACCACCAGTTCATTTCACTTAGGACAGCAAACAGCCTCCAAGTGACACTATGTTTCAGTCATTACTAGCTTGAGCAGATTCACACCAGCATCCTAGAGATGAAAATGTCTGTAGCCCAATATTGATGCCATGAGGTGTACAGTTCTGGATAGTAGGTGTTTAATGGTACCTGATATTTTAAAACTAATTCAGATACTCTGATGTTTCTGTAACAAGAAATCGGTACTGTCTACTCTGCCCCAGCTGCTGAGCTCACCAGGCTGATTTCAGTGAAGGTCTTGAATTTCTCATGAACCTGTGGGGGGAGAGTCAAAATGTCATCGCTGTGCTGTACAGGAAAATCCCTTTAAGCAAGCTAAAGCTCTTAAAAACTTTTATGATGGAAAGGGCCAGGAAGTTACTGTAAGTGGAAATCAGGTTTTCCAAAGTAGCTGACTTTATGCAAAACAGGCAAGTGCAGTCAAAACACTTAAAGCAATCAATTGAAGTTGTTGGGTAAAGTTTTTTCCATGTCCCATAAATTATTGAACAGCTAATTTCGTCTGTGTGCCTGCAAGACATTCTAGCTTTAGGATGACAGCTTTATCCATTAAAGCGAGTGTGGTGACAGCAGTACAGTGAGTGCCGAGAACTGCCGGGAGAGGAGGCGCATTCTCAGCTGTATTACCACTGAGAGAGCCTGGGACACATCAACCTCTTAATCAATATGCAAGAGTCAATTACCAGGGAAGCACAAGCTTAAGCAGGATCTGATTATTAGGTTAATGTTCAATCCACCAAATGGGTTTTATCGATAAGGAGCTGAATATCATATAGAATACATGTCCCTGCCCCCTCTTAACAACCTCTCTTCACCTCCACCCCCACCCCAGTCCAAGTTCACACAGGCCCCCGCTCGCCTATTTGACACTGCAATAACCAGGCTCTAGAAAAAAACAGTAAAAGGAGCAAGGGAATAAAAATGTGGGCAAAAAGCCAAATTCTGCATTCAGATGCCCACATGCAGGTCCCATTGAGGTCAATGGGGGAAAGAGGGAGGCTGTGTGATTCCAAGGGAAAGGTTGAGCTGAGGTGTCTCTGAGAGAATTACCCTTGTATCGCTCTTTTCTTGCCTTTGGGGGACTCAGCAAACCACAACATACATTCAATGCTGTGAATCAGTGGAAGGCTGGATAATATTATCTGCTGAAGGGACATGAACAACAATCTGAGCCACTTTCTGCCCCGGCTTCTCTTGGCTTGCTCTCCTGACTTTAATAGGGTGTACCTCAGAGCAGAATTTGGTGCTGGTGTAGCTACATACCCAGGACCGATGAATGATTTTTGCACACTGTAGTCACAGCTCTTCCTGTTTAATTATTGTGACCACACTGAAACCAACTGAATTGAAGTCATTACTTTTTTATGGGGAGAATTTAATGCCCTGTGTGAATGTGACATTAATTACTGTCCTCAAGCCTAGGGCAGATGGGATGCTTTTTAATCTCTCCTTTTTTTTTTAAAGGTTGAAGGAGTCATTGCACTTTGCCAGCCAAATTCATGACAGGTGTCAGTTGATTGAACTCTGTGAGATACAGTTTGGCTCTGAAGTTCTAAAAATACAGGTCTTCCCAGGGCTAAAGGAATAATTATTTGAGCAGTTTATATATGGCAGTATCAGAGGCAGGGAAAGGCTAAGCCTACCCAAACTGCGTGCATGGCCCTGCCCAGGCCCTCTCCTGCTTCCCATCATGCTCTGCTGCAGGGCTTAGGGCCAATGGTGCTAGAAGGGGAAAGAAGCAAGGGGCCATAGCACAGCCATGCCAGCACTGAGCCCTTCTGGAGAGCCCAGGAAGCTAGGGGTCCATAGCAGACCCTACATCAGCCCAGGGTGCTGGTGGGAAGCAGGCCGAAAGCCGTCCCTGGCTTGTGTCCCCACCTCCTGGGAGGAGAGGACAGTCTACATCTCCACCTTGCCTTCCACAGCTGCCTGCACAGCTCTCCAGGGACCTGGAGCTGCAGCACAGCTGCAGTAAAAGCCTTGCACAGGCAGCTGTGAAGAACTAAGCGGCATGAACTCTCCCTCTGGCCTGGGCATGGAGAGTGCAGGAGGGCGGGTACAGAGGCTGACAGCTGCTCCCAGACCTCATCCCACCTATACACACACACACACACCTGGCATGTGGCGTATCCTCTGTGGCTCCCCACAGTTTCCCAAGGTGCCCCTGCCCTTGGCCAGAGCCAGGTCAGAGAGAGCAGCATGGCAGTTGTCAGGAGCCTAGGTTCTTCCACCTGCTCTAGCTGGGAGGCCGGGAACAGTGTCAGGAAGCTGCCTGCCGTCACCTGCACTTTGGGTGGAGGCCCCTGTATCCCGCTTTTGGGAGGGCTCTGAGGCTCTTGCCCAAGGCAGAGGCTAATGGGAGCCACCCTGCTTCTCTGAGCCAGGTCCCATGCTATTTGCTCTGAGCACTGGGGGCTGCACTCAGCTGCCAGCCTGCCCATGACTCTGGAGCTTGAGCACTGCCTGCCCCACACCCACCGCCCCAGAGCAGGCTCATCTCTTGTGCCAATGGCATGAGCTTGTCTTAAGAGCCAACAGTTGACAAGAGAGCTACTGGTGAAGCAGACTCATTGATGGGACAGTTTTGCACTGGAGGACTCTGAACTCTCTTTCTTTGGGCTTCTGTAATTAAAATGCCCTGCATAACAGGAATTTCCAAGTCGAAAAGATGCTTCTCAGCAACTTGAAAAGCAAACAAAACAGGAAGATATCAGTCACTGTTCAGAACTTTTCTAACCTCTGTTTTTATCAGAAAAAAATGTGAGAAAAAATTGGCTGCGTAAAGGAATATTGAAAGAATGACATATTTGTCTGTTAAGTATAAATATGAACAGCTATGGAGATCTGGTGCTCTGGTGCTAGATTTTAACTCCAGCAACATTCATCTTTTGCCAGGAAACACTAGATTTAGTACCTGAGGGATTGCAGTCTCAAATACCTTATACACTTTTTTTAATATGCTGCCAAGAATTTAAATTGGTAAAAGCTGGGGACGGACAAAAACTCGATCCCCAAGAGCTTTTCTGGCACTGCTTTATCAGGGAATATGGTACAATTATTTTTATTATAATTATTATTTTTGGTGGTGGTCAGGGAGCTCATTTATAACCCCGTGACTTCTCTTCCCAGATGTATTTTCTTGAAAACTTAAATAAACAAAGGGTTGGATTTTCTTAGTGGCGCTAGAAGCTGTCATTCATTTTATATGCAATATGCCTTCTTGGATTGGAGTCATTTTAACATACTTTTGGAAAGGTCAGGAGCAGGCAACAGAAAAGACTAACTGCAGGGTACAAATGCTCTCCAAACCACCCATCTGGTATGTCTCTAATCCAGCAGTGCCTTATAATAGGTATGTAGCTGGCTCTGTAACTCTTTTTGGGCCAGATCCTGGTCTCGCTGAAGTCAGTCGCATGTATCCTATCATTAACTTTAATGGCAGCAGGACTTTTCCAGAGCAGTGAGATGGAGCTGTACAAGGAAGGTTAGACATTTTGACAGCGACTAGTCTCTAACAACAGTCCATGCAGCACTTTCTGTGTGTCTGTATCTCCTCTGAACATTACAGATCTCAATTAGCAGACACCACAACAACTTGATAAGAGAGGGAAGCAGACCCCACTAGCCCTATGTCACAACTGACATAACATAGGCAAAGGGTCAGATTCGCTTCAGTGCTGGTGTAGAGCCTGGGTTCGGCTGCCAGGATTGGGCAGGACGGCCCTGAGGGCCTGAATTCACACCCTAGCTATAAAAGCTGTCTCTCCCTGTGGGCCTTGCACCAGGCTTATAGGGCGGCATGGGCCACACCCATCCTTTTGCACAGATTTTCCCCTGGACACCCCTGACACAGCTGGTGCACTAGAGGCTCCTGAGGTGGGGCCTTGAGCCAGCTGGTCTGTTTGAGGCAGGGGGAGAGGAGCCATGCTGCTGGCACTAAATTTGTTCTCTGAAGAGTCCTATGCAATTGCCTTTCAATCTCTTTCCACCCAGCTGCAGGACAACCATGACTTGGCTCCAGAGAGGCTAAGTGACCTGCCCACTGATATACTGTATGTCAAAGTCAGAGCTGAAACATATACGGTGCTGATTTCCAAGTGTGTTCATGAGAGCAGGCCATACTGCAGCTAGTGACAACATGGCAAGTGGAATAAAAAAAGCATTAGTTACAAGATGGCTTTAGGTCCTTGCATTGTTTCTACTAGTCAGTTCTCCCTTCAAGCATTTTCCATTTCCACCTACTAATAATTTCCAGGAGAAGCATTAGTCATCCTGTCCCTTTAATGGACATAGCAAGTCCTTTTCAATTGGAAATTATTTCAGTTTTATTAGACAATTAGGTCTGGTCCCTTAGAAGCTATAGTCATCCTAATATTTGTGGAAAGACAACCTTAGCCATTCAGTTCTCTCTGTGTTTCTCCTGTAACTCAAAGCAAAAGACAAATTTCTTTCCACCTGCAGGGGGAACATATATGTTTCTGGATTGTAAAACAAACAAATAAAAGCATTTATCCTACCCTTTAACTCCGCCATGAAGCCACTGAGAAGAAGGGAAGTGGTACGGACTGATTATGAACATCGATAAAACAAAAGCAATGGTATTTGGAGATAAGGAAATAGAAAGGAAGATCAGTGTTGATCATATTGAACTAGACAATGTAGAGAAGTTCACATATCTGGGGAGCAACATAACATATGATCTAGACTGTAAGAAGGAAATAGCGACTAGAATAGAGAAAGCAAGAGCGAGTTTGGAGGCGATGGATAAGATCTGGAAAAGCAAAGCAATTAGCTAAAGAATGAAGCTGGGCGTCTTGAAAATGTGTGTCTTCAGCAGCATGTTGTATGGATGTGAAACATGGGTGATAACAAAAGATTCCAAAAGAAGAATATTGGCGTTCAAAAGGAGTTATAGAAAGATTCTGAAAATAGGATGGATGCAGAAGGTCACCAATGAGGAATTATATAGGACGATACAGCCAAAAGAGAACCTGCTGCAGAAGGTTATAAAACGGAAGCTACAACTATTTGGACATATTTGCAGAATGACCGACAAATGAAAAATCAAGACCCTAATATTCGGCATAATGGATGGTTCAAATAGGAGAGGCAGACCCCACAGAGAATGGATAGATGATGTAGTAGATTGGTGCGGAACTCATCTACAGAAACTAAGCCACTCTGCATTGGACAGGGAAAGACGGAAGGAAACAGTGAGAGAGGCATCAGACACCAACGGGCGCTGAGCCCGTGGTTATTGATGATGATGATGATGATGATGATGATCCTGCCCTTGCATTTTGTTGCCATAGTGCAGCAGTTTTCGTACAATATCAATTTACGTTTATATAACACACCTCATCCTAAAGGTCCTTTGTAAACTCTGCCCTTGAGTCTTGCAGTCAGGCCCTGAGGACTGTGTGAAATCCCATTGACTTCAGTGTAGTTCCACACATGCAAGGATCTCTCCATTTACATCCACTTGCAAGACCTGGGCCTAGGGGTCCAATTCTCCCACACACTGAAAAAAGTGCTTTTTGGACACAGGTTAATCTAAAAGTTTGGTCTTGCAGGTTTTACCCAGCTGTTCTATTGAGTGCCAGGCTTTGCTCCTCGTGGAATGGGCAGTGGGTATTAACTCAAATGTAAGGGTGCCCTGTAATCTACATGAGGCTCCTGCAGTGCTTCTTGCTGGCCTCAATTGCAACATAGCTCCCTGCATAGCTATCCCCCTATGCCGCGTCTGCTGCATACGAACACCCCGTACTCCAAGTGTTGCAGAACAGTGATGGGGCAGGAAATCCTGGATAAGAAACATTAACCAGAGCAGCATTACTTCATGCAAGATGAACTCTCACAGTCCTGAGCAGAGACAGTGCTGCAAAGAGTTTGTTACTGCCCCAGGATTCCTCAACACACAATGATCCCTATGATGATCATCTGCAGAACTGAGGGAAAGGGCAGACGACTCTGCAAAGCCATGACATTGGCTCTCAGTGCTAGGAGCTGTGGATTCCTTTTATTGCACAAAAGCAGAGACGAAGTCGCTGTAGATCATACAGTATAGAACTGCAATCACTCTTTGACAGTACTGTTCAATGGTGCAAGGTAGGACAGGAAGTTACTTGTCTCTACAGTGTGTTGTGGGGGGATTGAGCAGGTAGAATGGAAAGGGAAAGTTGGGTAAGAAGCCAAAGATAACAGCCTTGCTCACAGAAACAAGTGCCACAGAACAGTTGATGACCAAATGCGATGAGCACGGCAGTTTCATATTTGACCCCCTCAGATGGCCCCACCCAAGAGCACAATTCCTTCTTAAATCTACAGGGGATCATTGATCTGTTGATATGTCAGGTTCCACCTTCTGAGCCGCCAATATCACCCCCTGCTGCACGTTTGATTTCATTGGCAGTTTTTCATTCAAGTAACAGCCAGGCACATCCATCTTTGTGGCTGTGGGCTCTGATGAGATCCCATGCTTAGGGAACATGGCTATAGTTTGCGGTTGGGGAGAATGTCATTTTTACTAAAAAAATTATTCTTTTGTTGCAAAAATTGCAATGTTTAGGACAAATTTGCAAAAATACACGTTTTTACTTCAGACAACCATGTTTGTTGAGTAAGTGGTACAGCTTCTCCCAGGGCTGACTTTGTTGTAACTTGGAAGAATAGCTGCTTTTCTGAGGCCAGTCACTAATAATTTTTGAGTGGTGTTCTATTGAGTAGGTGCAGGTATGGTCGTTTTCTTTATCCAAGATTTCTTAGTTGATTCTCACCTTTCCTACAAAAAAATCCATAAAATATTATTTTAATTGCTTCTTACACATTAATATTTAGTAAATTTAGGAAAGGTCATTGTCTCCAATTTTCCTACCTATAGCATGTGTCCCTTAATTGCTTTAGTTCTACTAATGTTTTCATGTTGTGTAACTAGCTAAAGGCAGGACCTGGCTGACTATCCTCCGTAAAAACATCTTACCAATATCATGGTAGGTGTCTTCCATTCCCTCCTCACCTCTAATCAAATAATGCCACCCCCCGCCACCCCGACTGCAAACAACAGAGATGCTTTCCAGACGTAAGTCACTGATATATGTTCAATAATGTCACAATTTTTACTGCTTTTGGCACAGAATATTTGAGAAAGGTGAAAAAATACCCCTCCCCCCAAAAAAATCTATTCAGAAAACAATTCCAAAATAAGCAGCATATGCCTTCATCTTGTAGACTCATTTCAGGCAAGCACACCAATTTAGCTCCCTTTTAATCTTTTTTTCTTTGGAAGTGGGAACTGGAGGAGTGAGGGAATTTTTATTAGTTATTTAACTATTTTGTTCTCTCTCTACTGGTTTACTGCCTCATATGTATCTACCCCTGAGGAGTTTAAAACCCTCAGGTAAGTATTATTAGATTTTTAAGTGTATTTTCTGACTGTGTGTATGAGAGAGAGTGAGTGTTGGAGGAAGGGATACTCTCACACATTTAAGGACAGGTCATCAGCTGGTGAAAACTTTCATCACATCTATGGAGGACCTACCTGTCCACCTGCCTTGGAAGATGAAATTCCAACTTGGTGTTCCTTTGAGTGAACAAAGAGGCTAACTTTATATTCTCTGAAATCTTCTGGAGCACACAGATTATAGATTTTCCTGAACTAGAAAAAAAATCTGGAAAACAATATTTGAATACTCCCAAGTAAAGCAGACGAAGGTAGATTCAATTGACAAGAACTGCCAGGTGCGAAATCCCTTTGCTTTGGGAGGATGAAGATGAGGTGAGAACCCCTCATAACATCAGAAGGGTTTTGTTGCTAAAGGTTCATCTATACCCATTGTTCTATGCTATCAGCAGACAATAAGGGATTTAATTGCTACCACTCATGGTTTGGAGAATTAAAAACAACTGTAACACTTACAAGTCCATTTTGTTTTTGAGTAAACACAACTCAAAAGGTTTCTGGGGTCACAACATCACTAAACTCAAAAAAAATCTTCATGCCTTCAAGAGGAGGAAAGGGAAGTGCCTTGCTCATGAATTTCGATCATCTGATCCTGGACACTAAAGCAGGGCATAAATCTTTCTGTAGCATACACTGCTCCTCTAACAACACCTAGCACAGGATTCCACACAGAAAACTACAGACTGACTGTGTGGGAGTGCCCTTACCTACAGCACAAGATGTTCATCAGAGTTGGGTAAACAGTAATCATTGAATGCCTGTTTGTCACTTAAACTATTGAGTAAATAATTTCCCATGCTGTTTGTCCAGCTCCATAAGCTGGTCAGAGACTGCCTATGGAATAGTGTATTCACTAGTTAGCATCCAAGTTGAATAGATGATTTGCTAATGATACTGGCTATTATTTAGCCAACTTTGGTGTTTATGGGCTACAGAATTCTCCTGCTGTCTCAATGCACTTATTTGATTTTCTTTCTGCCCAAAGAAACACAGGTCTCAAGGGACATATGGGGCCAAATTAATCTTTGCTGTTAAGTCAGTGGAAATCAACAGAGCTTACATTTGGGGTGAATTTGGCCTGTGATGTTACAAGACATCTGTCACATTGATTTTTCCTGCCTTGATTTGTGTATGAAAGGCATATGACAGTGCTGTGACATCAAACTCCTCCCTTGTGTTTTATTACAGAAAAGGTTCTTTCATTTGTTTAAAAAAAATGGAGAAAGCAAGAGGCATATTAAAAAGGAGGAGAGAAAAGCAACTCAAGCAGTTGTACTTTTTGTTTCTTTTAGCATGAGGCCACAGGCAAAACCTCAGAGACAATAACACTTAGCTCTTTCCCAGCAGTTTCCATCCAAGGATCCCAAAGCACTTTGCAAACATTAATTCAGCCCCATGAGACAGATAAATATTATTAACCCCAGCTTACATCAGAGTAAACAGAAGTCTTGAGAAGTTAATTGGCATATCGCAACCCCCCAGCATCACACAGCAGGTTAGTAGTGTGGTTGGGAATAGACCCCAAACGCACCCCCCCTGCTCTCACAATAACAACTAGTTGCCCCCCCCACCCCCCGGCAAAGTGCTGGGTGAAGGTGGAAGCCTTTGAAAATATAAGGGAATCTGTTTTAAAACTGTGTGTTGCATTCAAAATAAAGATAGCAATCATTTTACACGTCCTCCCGCTCTCTGAGCATGACAGAGGTGCCACCCAGGGACAAACACAACAAGATCCTTGGGGATGGCATTTATAAAGTGTTTGTAATACGAAGCAAATTTTTGCACTACACCAGAAACTGTAAGGGGGAAAAAATTTCAAGAAAACAATATGACAGAAGGTGAGAGAGCGTTATCTCTGGAATGTAGTAGGGATGTGGCTGGGACAGAAAGGGAGGAAGGAACAGGGAGATGGAGGAACATAAACCCATCTGAGTGAGGTAGCTTTGTGTGTGTGTGTGTGTGTGTGTGTGTCCGTCCGTCCGTCCGTCCCAGGTTCAGGCATCCCAGGTTCAGAATTTCCCATTAAACGCACAAGAAAAGGTACTGACACACAAAACCCAGAGTAACAAGTGAAAAATCAAATCTTCCAATCCCTCAAGTCTGAACCTGCCCTGGCAGTCTTAGCCTTTGCCCTTTGCTTGCTCAGCACACCCTTCGCTCTGAAGGCTGGACAATACTTCAGGTTGGTTCATGCAGTCCCATCAACCCCTTTATTTATTTATTTATTTTTCTAGTGCGTCAACCAAGCAGTCTGCCCCACTGACCACAAACTCATATATTCTTCTTCTTTTTCCCTGGCAATTAAAGAAAGTAAAATCTAAGCCTGCACAAATCAATGTTTACAGATTTGTAATAAGTTTCTTTCTACTTATTTATTTATTTTCTCTTTAGTCACTAAAGAAGCAGCAGCAACTGGCAAGAAGCAGTTGTTGCCAGAGGGTGAATCATAGCTATATTGATTTGATTATGTAAAAGCTCAGAGGAACCTAAAGCCAGATACAGAAATATCTCATAGTCCAAGCCCTATGGGACACACACTAGTAAAAAAGCAATCTTTATATTGTTCCTGATAAAAGCATCATTAGTTTCCTCACAGCGAAACCATTTCTCTGCTGATACAGTATATGGTTTTCTTTTTCGCTAGAATCCACTCAGACATAATTAACACTCAGTTACTAGACTTCAGCTTCCCTCCGGAGCGTGCCGTTTCGAGGTCTGTGTGTGAGAGAGAGAGAGAGAGCGCGCACCGCTGAATCAATCAAACATTTGCCTTATAGGGGATCTTGCTTTATAGTAACCATGATGGTGTATGATTCAGATCCAGAGCTGTGGCACCCTCTTCTGGGCCCTCAGCTCATTCAGGTTTCAGGATCCTGAGCAAGCCATAAACCAAACAATCCCAGAGACTCTTTTCACTCTTTTAACTTTTCCTCGTGTAATTCTACCACAGCCATGACACCACAACAAAGGCATGAAATCACACATCCACAGTCACAAAGAGCTGCACAGACAGACATGTTTCTTGCTTGTCATAACAAAGTGCTCTAATGTTTGCTTTCTGCAAACCAGCCCATCACAGACACACCCACTACCCAGAAAAGCTCTCTTGCCATTGTTGGTTTAAGGGTGGAATGAGGGCATTAAGCTAAAAGACTACACAAAACTAAAACTACGCAGAGGCTTATTCGTGTTCCTGTTTCTTTTGCCATGTGATTAATACCTGGATAGACTGAAATCAGCATAGGCAAACTCATTAATCTCTCACAGGGAGAGTCTGTACATTCATGGGTTAGATTTTTCTGTACATACCAAAGGGAAAATATGATCCCATCATCCAGATGCCTCGCCTGTGTGGATATGACTTCATAATGGAGAAAGGGCTGATTGTGAGTGAGTAAACCTCACTCACCTTCAGAGCTTTTTTTAATTTCACTTTTATCTTTAGCTCAGTCATTGGGTGGTATGGGTGGATTTTAACATCTTAAGCTTTGAGCCTATACAGAAGTCTTTTCTGAGAGAAGTAGGATCTCGGGAACCTAAAATAGGACTCTGATACTACAAGTATTGCACAGTAATACTACTAACTACAGCATCAAGCACCTCAGGAAGAGGAAGCAGAAAGTTTTAACTAGGATAAGGAAAAGAGAAAGAAGCCATTTCAATCTATACACCTGTCTTCTCTTCAAGTCAGTGTTAGTACTCCTCAAGGAAATCGTAAGGCATCTGGGAGTTTTGTTGAAAACTCTGAAGTGCTCAGACACATATCCCAGAAAAGGGCTCTGGTAAACTTCACTCTGCGCAAAGACCTCAAATGCAATGATATTTGTGCAGTATTTTACCAAGCTGCAGAAGGATTCTGCTTGCTGAAGCATCACTAATATAAGAGAATTTTCCACCTCAGCCTCCTAAACTTCCATGATTGTGATTCCCTTAACTGGCAAATTCTTCTCTTTCTGTTGGATTCATTGTTAAATGGCCCAGACTATTCCAATGGCTGCATCCTCACAGAAATACCCTTTGCACTCTTCAGAAATCCCAGAATCACCATGGGCCAAATCCAAGTCAGATAATCAGCATATGATCCATGAGGTGCTGAGCAGCCTCAACTCCCACTAAAGTCCCTTTCTATCCTAAATGGGAGCTAAAGATACTGAGCATCTATTGGGATTGGACTCGCAATGAAATCCATTGCCATCTGCTCCCTATAGCTGCAGGGTGGGGACAAAGCTTGTGACAATCAGCTGCTTATTGCTGGAGATGTCCAGGTATGTGAATGGAAGAAGTATATTTCTAAGTGTAATTAAAGTACAACAACCCTGCTTTTAATATATTGCTGTTTTGTAGAGAAGCAGAACAAATAGAGTTTTATTTTTGTTTAGGCCCTCAGATGCAAAGCCCACTGTCTTTCAGAGGAAAATTATAAAATCCATTTTTATCTCATCAAACTGCGGAAGAGGAGGTGGGCCCAACTTGCAGAATTCAGACCTTCTTCAAGATTTTTTTTTGGATCCAGGTACTTCAGCTTATCATTTTGTAGACGTGTTGGATGCTTCAGTTCAAACCTAGCTGCAAATGGGTTCAAAGAGCTGCTGTTAGGGTTGAGTATCCCTGGAGTGCAGCAGCACCCAGGTCATGCCCTATTATGGCTCCTCTGTGGGATCTGTGAGAGGAAGTGGCTTAGGATCAGGTATACTGGCTCTGCACCACTGGAGGATTCCCCTGCACCAGTGGAACTGTAGCTGACCCTCAGTTACACCCATGACACCTAGCTGAAATGTTTGCTGGGTGGGCACTACCAGTTAGCATTATTAATAATTTTTGTGGGTAGCAACTAGAGACTCTAACCAAGATGGACTAGGCTAATCACCACCTGTACACGTAGGTAGAGACACTCCCTGCTTTGAAGATTTTACAATCTAATCCAAAAACTACATAGAAAGGGAGCCAAGACAGAGTACTAAGTGACTTGCCCAAAGCCACACAAGCAGCCCCTAGCAGAGCTAGAAAGACAACACAAATCTTCTCGATCTCTTCCTAGGGGTTTAAATATAAAACTGTCTTTCCTAAGCAGGACAACCACAAGGAGAATTTGGCCTTAGCTGTCACAGCTATGTACGCAAAATATCCATCACCAGTAACAGCAAACGCTCAAATACGCACGCAGATGCACAGTGTTCGCACGCATGATTCATTCCCATGAGCAATGCCTATTTTATGCATACATCTGCTTATTTTGCCTGTGCAAGGACATGAGCGGGTAGAGCACAGAACAGCACAATACAGAAGCAGAAACAGCGTTACCATTGGTATTCTTGAGGACTTGCACTAGAGTGTTTAATTTGAAATTTATCCAAAAATGTCCCTCCCCTGGTAGCTCAGTGTACTGATTTCTACCACTCTCTACTCCTGCAACTCTTTGTGCTAAACAGCAGCCTAAAAATAATTTGAAACATCTACTCTTAACACCCTAAAATTAGCGGTTTGAAATGGAAATATTCACAGATCCTTTAACCGGAACTGTTTTAGAGGGGAATAAATAATAACCCTCAAAACCAGATCCCAAGCTACCTTATTTGAATACATCTGTGTTTATTTTTCAAATGACATTTGTGTTGCCTGCTAGACGTAAGCCGCTCTAAATTAAGTTACACAGGATGCATTTCTATTCCTATGCTAAGCACTGCAACAAGCTGGGATCTCTCTGTATCTTAGGCAGGCAATGGTAATAGCGTCAGGAAAGATCTAAGGCCAAATTCATCAACATCAGTGGAGTTCCACTAGGATTATGCCTGGGCTCGAATTCTTACAAATCTTAACAAATGAAAGCACAGTTAAATGTCAATAGTTAGAGTTCACACAACAAACACCAGTATATTTGGGTTTGTGTTGTACATATCCACTTGACTTAAAAAAAAAACAACCTATCCTTTTTTGGAAAAGACATTTCTCATACTAAAAATATTTCAGTTTGTTGGCTTAGATGCTAAGAATTAACAAACCTCTGATAATTTGCCATGGCTGACAGCTTTAATAGATTTGTCTTGCTGCTCCCCAGTCCTCATCTCTTGAAAAATAAAACAAACCCAAACTATAAATCAAGCCCACTGACACAGAACATCACAGAACAATGGGTTTATGGGTGAAACATGGGCTTGCTAATTTCTAGAACAAATTATTGTGCTTTATTTAATGCAGCTCCGTTTACACACTTTTAGTTACAAAGAATTTTAAAAACCTACAGACTGACTCTAATTTAATTTTTTTCCCAAAGTGCTCTTGGTATAAAACATTTAGCTGACAATGTGCCAGGAAATCCCTTTCATTAAAGTAAACACTAATACAATCGTCATGACATTATCTCACTAATAGTATCAATGATCTTTAACAGAGTTGTTTTATTATCAGCACAACATTTCTTCCTGACAAGACTGGAGTCAATATTTAACAGATTTAGCAGGTCAGATTTAGCAATAGGATTTTGTAAAAACCTGATGAGATTAAACTCTGGATGCAGACTCAGACTCAAAGATTACAAACTGAACATTTTCATAAATATGCATGTCTCATAAATATTTGAGAAAAAATGAAATGAAACCTAATATGCTTAAACCATTATCTAATTAATATTCTTTTGATAGGGCAATCCTGAATAAATGTTAAATAAATGTGGTTTTTAATAAAAGAAATCAAAGAAAATTTATCTTTACACTTTGGAAATATTAGCAAGATCATTACAAAATCATCCTAGCCCATTATGAGATTTGCGAATCAGTCAATAAGACTGCTTATTCTCATCAGTACTATAGAAAAGTACTTTCATATACTGACTATTCCACATGGACGATGGCGGTTTGATGCCTAGCACAGTTGGGTTCCAGTGTTTCAGACAACAGGACTGCAAGAATTTAAGTGCACTTTGTACTTGAGGAGCTGAAAACCCTGAGGAAGAAGAGGTTAGAGGAGCATGCTGGTGATGATCTGTGCTGATGGCCTTTGATGTGAGTCTACATACATTTGGAAAGTCTATAGTGATTGTCCCAGTGCAAAAGATGACCTGGTCTAGGGTTGGTCAAATAGTGAATCACAAATAATTTTGTAAATGGATGCAGTAAATTCATCTTGCTGTTATTCATGTTGTCACAGTAGTCGTAGTTGGTGAGTATTTCTGGTTTATTGATTAAGAATTTCACAGGTTCCAATTCATTCAGCAATAATCATAATTCACAGATTGTCTGCGATGGACTGCATACAGTTTCATACAGTGAATGATGAATTGACTCAGTTGTAAGACCAGCTTCCTCATAGAGAAAATATGTGTGGTGGGAGGAGGGTGTTAAAGGGCAATACTCTTCTGCACAGACTACCAACACCCTGAGGGTCTCTGGCATTCCCCACAATGAACGGGTGCCCGACAGAGTGATAACTATCGGGGCGGTGAGCGTTCAGAGGGCAACGGCGACTTTCTTCTCTGGGGGATGGTAGGCTGCATCCAGATGTCCAATCTGCAGAGGGTCAGGGTGAGCCAGGCACAGAGTTCCAGAAATGTGTCCTTCCTCATTTGGAAACTCTGGAGCCACTGCTGGTCTTCTCACGGCCCCACAACAGTAGCTCCAAACCTGTACCTGATCACCCAGGCCCTGGGGCACTGAGAGCATGCTCTTTGGTCCCTGTGTCAGGCATTCCCCCCCAGAGGAGGTGGGGAACAGCTGTGACAGAATAATCAGTGCTTGATCAACTGGGAGTGGGTGTAGTGCAAGCCCAAGGGCTGCTCTGGCACCATGGGTACCTGACCAGCACAAACCCTCACAGAAGGCATGTGAGCCCTGCAGTAGCTTTGCTGCCCCTCAGTGAGGCAAGCAAGACTCAGCATGAGCAGATAAGGGGGGTTGGGGGAATCTCTTCAAGGGCTTGCCTGGCTGAAGCTCCCAGAAAAGCTTGCTGACCATGTGCGATAGTGTTCCAGGGCCCCTTCTGTTGAGAGAGTGCTTGGGCAGTGTGGCTGCTCTCTGTCAACAGAGTGGATTGAGAGAGCTATCTGCTTTCATGTGTGGATGCACTCTGTCTCCAGAAGTTTTGTCAGAAGATACCATCCAACAATAACATCTTTTCACCAATCACTCTAGTGTAGATATTGCCTAGGGATATAACTACACTACAGAAGTATTCCGGAATAGTGTATTCCAGAGTTATTATTTCAAAGTAAGCTTTTGCAGAATAATGTGTATACACTACAGGGAAACCCAAAAATAAGCAAAACTTATTCTGAAATAATGTGTCCACACACAATAGAACCTTTACAGGTTAGATCCCTTGGAAGCACTGGTGAAATACTATGCACTTAACACTGAAATAGTATGGCTACATAGCAGCTTTATTTCAAATTAAACTATTCCGGAATAGCTTATTTAGAACTAGTCCCTGCCCCTGCCTGCACAGCTCCTATTCCAAAATAGGTGCTATTCCTCATGGAGGCCCTGGCTACACTACCCTCCCTTTTGGAAAGGGCATGTAAATTACAGCTGTTCAAAAGTGAAAATAAGGCACTGATATGAATATTCCGTGCCTCGTTTGCATAATGGTGGCCACCTGGCCCATCGAAAGTGCTATTTGCAAATTAAAAATAGCTGTGTAGCCAGGGTTCCTTTGAAAGTGTGCCCCAATGCTGAAAGCACCCTCATTCCCTATTTTGAATTGGCAGTTGTGCTGTGCAGATGCTCGCAAGGTTATTTCGAAAGAACTTTTCAGTGTAAACATACCTCAGGAAAAAATGCAATGTCTCAAGGGTAGGCTAAGAAGGGAGACTTCTACACTTTGCTAAGTCTGATCTCTGCTATGACAACGTAATTAAGATAGCAATCTGATCCCAGTTCTTAAACTCTCAATTCATCAATAACTATATTCTGAGCAAATATAACATTTCTCTCATAAGGAAAAGAACTATTTTAAGCTAAAAACTTTATAACAAATTCAAAATAGACCTGAAATATACTGCAAATTTATCTTGAATGTTCACATGAATAAGTGATCACCAGTGTAAGGTTTCAAAACCTAACTTGTGACCTTTTTAATCTTTAAATAATTTTAAATGAGTTCCAATTTCTAAACATCCTGGTTTTGACTAGTAATTGAAATGCAAAATTTCCAGCAAGAGACTTATTCTGATTAATTGAAGCATCTCATCAAGCCAGCTTTGTCACATGTACGAGTATTATGTTGCATAGCCCTCTAAAAGCTAGATAGTCTGCAAATCTAACTGACATTTTCCTTCTCTGTGTTTGGAGATTGTGAAGCCTGACCATTTGCTGTTTCCTGAAGGGTGTCAGATGTGTTCAGAAGTTCAGCATTTCCTAAACACATTGGCTAGATCCTTCCTTCAAAAGGAATCAGGCTTGATTAGAAGCTGCCTAAGGATGCCAGTTCATTAGTTTGTAACGTGTGTGTGTGTGTGTGTGTGTATAACTTACGGCTGGGTCTGCTCTGTGTGTGTGTGTGTGTGTGTGTGTTTGTGTGTGTAACTTATGGCTGGGTCTGCAATCCCGTCCTCTATATACTTGGTTCAAAGTTCTATGACATTTTCAGAGAAATGTTGTTATGGTGTTTCACTCTCATTATTCTTGTTGCTGTTGTCATTTAATAATAAATAAATAAATAAATAAATAAATAAATAAATAATGATAAACAAGTGCCTACAGGCCTCAGCATAGATCATAGCTCTAGGACAGATCAAAATATTTCTGTCATAAAAATGTTTTTAAATGGAAAGATCAGGTTTTCAATTAAATGAAGTTTTTCACAAAAAAAAGATTTGCTTGCCATAGACAAGTTCAATTTTTTATCAGAACTGTCTCAAAGACAAATCTGATCTGAAAATATTTTCAGTTGCACATGCTGTCAAATCGCAGTACGGGATTATAGTTCAGTTGCATCATGATTCAATTTTCCTCTGTGGACTTGGCTCAGCCTATGTCTCTCATGATGTATTGCATCCCCTGTCTAAATCAAACTTCAGGATGAACCTCTCTCATCCAGAACCCTGGGGACCTGACCAGTTCCAGACAACAGAATTTGCTGGACGATGTGAGGTCAATATTTTCTACCACATTCCATGGTGTGCAAGGCTTTTATAAGACATTTAGGGGTAAATAACAGCTAAATAAAAGCACAGAATGCTGAAGCCAGTACTGGTGGCTGTAAACAAACTTCATGGGACCACAGGAAACTTGGACACACCGCGTGATAAGTGGTTGTTCAGCTAACTAAAATGCTGGATTATGGAGTTTGTGTGATAAGAGAATTCTGGATTAGAGAGGTTCTACCTGTATTTGGTTTTTGGAAGAAATTTTTTGATATCTGAATTGCCACTAAAAAAAAAATCAATTTTTTCAGTGTAAACAAACACATTTTTCAACCAGCCCATAGCGCTGTAGTGCTAGACACCAGGGAACTAGATAGTTAAATACAGTTTTTGTCCTGAAAAGTTCAAAAGATGGACAAATTATTCCCATTTTAGGGTAGGGAAATGTAGGGTAAATTAAGTGATCTGCCCAGGTCACATACAAAGTTTGTGGCAGAGCTCTAAATTGAATTAAAATCTCCTAAATCCAAATCTAGGGCCTAACTGTAAGTCTAAGGACATCAGTGAGCTCATGAGATTTCCAGAAAAAAACAGACTCGTCTAAGTATAGATACACTTTCTAGTGTGGGGATTTTCAATCAAACTGAAAAATATTTTTGGAGCTTCATATTATGTTATGAACCAGAAATAGTTGTTCAGTTCTGTAACTAGTTATCACAAGAAAATGCTGCTTTTTCCCCCTCATGTTCCCTAATGAAACAACTCAGTAATTTTACTAGTTATATTCAGAACCACTTGATGATTAGAGCTTCTGTTGCATTTTTCAAAACAGTACAGAGAATAGATTTCCTTCCAAAGGGATGGTGTTAAAGATTCAAAAAATGATATTAAATCTCTGTTCAAGAAACAGAGAGCTGCATCCCTAATGAAGTGAAGCCAAGGTACATTAAAAATAAACAAGAGATAAAGAAGGAATTCAGCTATTACTCTTTTGGGGGATGATAGTTAAGATTTAAAAAAAAAATCTTTACATTTACATTTCACAAAGAAACAAGAGCCTTCCAAACTGCTGAAGGTAATAAACGTTACATTTATCAGTTAGCAATTGCATGTATGTGTGCATAAGCAGCTGAAGGCTCCGTGTCCAATGGCTTGCTGCTTACAGGGTCCAAGCCTTTTTTTTTTCTTGCTTTTGAAATGGGAAGGCAACTTTACAAACCACTGCTTAAAAACTCATACATATGAATTGTTCAAGTGCAAAGACCACATCTGTTCATCCTAATAGAAATTTGCAAATAGAATTTCCTTTATTAGTTGTGAAGTGCCCTAATTTATACAGTAAAGTATCCAATTAAAGGCATTAATGCACATTTTTGCAGGCAAATGGGTACATGCACAGTTTTATGGATGCAACATTTAGTGGTCACTTTTAACGACTTGGCTCCTATTGTGGTTACTGGGTTGTTTTGATGTTCTAAACTATGAGGAAAACAAATGCAGAATTGGAAGAAATCTGGAATCTGAGACTAGGTCTAGTCTAGGGAAATAAGTCAGTTTCAGATATGCATTTCTAGCTACGGCATTTGTGTAGCTCGAATTGATGTATCAGAATCAACTTACTTCTGTAGTGTAGTCCAAGCCTCTTTACTCTTGGGCTGCGTCTACACGTGCACGCTACTTCGAAGTAGCGGCAGTAACTTCGAAATAGTGCCCGTCGCGGCTACACGTGTTGGGCGCTATTTCGAAGTTGAAATCGACGTTAGGCGGCGAAACGTCGAAGTCGCTAACCCCATGAGGGGATGGGAATAGCGCCCTACTTCGACGTTCAACATCGAAGTAGGGACGTGTAGACGATCCGCGTCCCGCAACATCGAAATAGCGGGGTCCTCCATGGCGGCCATCAGCTGGGGGGTTGAGAGATACTCTCTC
Organism: Carettochelys insculpta; assembly: GCF_033958435.1. Classification (NCBI taxonomy): domain Eukaryota; kingdom Metazoa; phylum Chordata; order Testudines; family Carettochelyidae; genus Carettochelys; species Carettochelys insculpta. Next base: position 35,353,123 of record NC_134141.1, on the reverse strand, counting down.
TCCAGCCCTTGCGGGGCTCTGTGGTCACCGTGTGCAGCAGCCCTTAGCCCAGGGCTTCTGGCTGCTGCTGCTGCAGCTGGGGGTCCGTGCTGCATATACAGGGTCTGCAACTAGTTGTTGGCTCTGTGTATCTTGCACTGTTTAATGAAAGTGTGTCTGGGAGGGGCCCTTTAAGGGAGCGACTTGCTGTTGAGTCCGCCCCGTGACCCTGTCTGCAGCTGTGCCTGGCTCCCTTATTTCGATGTGTGCTACTTTGGCGTGTAGACGTTCCCTTGCTGCGCCTATTTCGATGTTGGGCTGAGCAACGTCGAAGTTGAACATCGACGTTGCCAGCCCTGGAGGACGTGTAGACGTTATTCATCGAAATAGGCTATTTCGATGTCGCTACTTCGAAATTAGCTATTTCGATGTAGCATGCACGTGTAGACGTAGCCTTGGTGTGATAGCGTGCAGCACAGGGGTTGATGGCCAAGCCTAGAGAGGTTGATTTTTGTTAAGTCTTCACCAGATGCAAAAAATCAAATGCCAGAAGATCAACCATGAGTGTGTCTATGTTCTGGTAAGTATAGACAAGCCCTATGAAAACTGCACAATGTCCCTCCCTAACTTTGACTAATTGAGAGAGGACACGTTTTAGCTTGGTTTTGGCCGCACCTGCTCATCAGGTGACATGTGGCTTGCAAACAATATTTCCCATAGAAAAATGGCAAATACCAGCATTTTAGATACTGTAACAAAGGGCACCTTAGCCACAACAAGATATGCTAGCTATGTCTTAATTAAGCGCTAGACACAATTAAAAAAATATCTCCGGAGCCCTCATGACAGCCTTTGTGCAACTGCAACACAGATGACTCTCATTATAATGAGCGCCCACTGACTAGGTTCTAGGTCTAGAAGTGTGGTGTCCAATATGTTATACACTAGCCACTTATGGGTATTTGGCTGTTTGAGTGTGGCAATCTGGCTTGAAAAATAAATTTATTTTCAGACTAATGTGTCTAGTTTGTTATAGCTTCAGGGGTCTAGAAGAGCTACATCATCTTATTGAAGATGTCATTGCTTGGCTAGACAACTATGCGCATGCTAAATAAATAAAGATTATAATTCCTGGATTATATATTGGCTTGATTCTTCAGATGAAAATGGCATTGGTGTGGACTAGTGTTCAGAGTCAGGTTGTAGGAGTCAGAACTTCTTCATTCCATTCTGGTTTATGCCATTTCTTGCTGAGTGACGTCAGAAGAGTTCCTTACCCATCCATAAAATGGGTAAAAGTGCAATACCTGCTTGTCTCAGACTGTTGTAGAGGAGTCTGCTGAATGCATTTGTAGAGCTTGTGGGGAGAAATATACTCTTCCCCTATATTCCTAGGTACTTGTACAGCTCCCAATGTTGTAGTATTTGAGTACCTAAAATGCAAAGTTGTTATTATCTGTATTCATGTGAGTGTTATATGCAAGCAAATTTTTACAAAAGAACCCTGAGCTATATTTAAAAAATGGACACACACATAAAAACCCCAAGCCAAATGAAATTAACTTTAAACATCCTCACTCTACAGTATATCATGTTCACACAACCAATTAAAAGACATGCTATCTCGTTTGGAAAATATCTATTGATTTCCCAGTTCATCAGATTGGCTTGATGTGTCCTTGAATGGTTCCTATGACATCATCAATATTTTTCTATTTAGAATAATGACTTATTTTATATGCCAACAGCCATAAAAAGACGACATTATGTATATATATATTTTTCTTAAGGATGTCAGCCTAAAACCATCAGTTTCCCTCCTTAACATGCAGTATTTGTTATTTAGCTTTAAAAAAATGTTTGCATCTTGTCATGGGACTCATTTAGAGACTCCAGTAAATTTGTTTAGTTTATAAACCCACCACTAAATCAAGTTCCCTCTATTAGAAGTTGTCACTTTAGCCTGCATTTGGGGTCCAAATTACACACATTTTTCTTTTTGAGTATGTAGAATACATTTCAGAGAAAATCCTCACAGCCCTGTTTTTTTCCCCTTCTTTCTTCTTTCAGAAACCTCTATATCTCTTCTCTCTCCAGATTTCAACTACTATATGTTATCTCTAAATCTTTCTGTGGAGTCAAAAAGACATACTTGTACCTAGCTGTTTACTCTGTTCATTTCATGTTCATGTTTGTCAAGCTGTGGTTAGAGCTGAACCTCAGCCCAGTTTTTATCAAGGAATGGAAGAATATTTACACTCCCTGGATATAGATGTGCTTTTAATCATAGTTCTCTGTAAGACTGATTAGATCTGAAATCAAGTGAGATCTTAGCCAGGACCCAGAGATTAAATAGATCAGATATTTGACCAAATGTTACTTCCCACCCCCAAAATTGCCTTTTTGATTTATTTTTGCCATGCTCATCCCTCACCTGTCTTATAACAAGTTTTCCTACCCCTACACAGCAATCATTTGGCCATTCTCTTTGGGGAACCATATAGCGCAGGATGGAAAGCTTTACAGTTGAGGACTCTGCTTGGATTTTAATACCCAGGCCTGGCAAAAGAGGAATTTGGGTCAAAGCTGACACTTCATGACAGCCTTGTTTTGCTTCTCCTATTTACACATTTCCTGGAATACAGACTGTACCACTGCAAATGTACTATTGTATCAAAGGGTAAAGCTGAGCCCTAAAAAGCTCTCCTGTTCTACCCCTCTTGGAAGTGAGAGCACATATGCCCACAAGAAAGGTTTCAGTGTGGGATTGACTCCCAGGTGGATATCATAACATTTCTTGTAGGTATTGAAGCTAACTTCACACTTTCTCAGGCTGTGTCTACACTAGAGCGCCCACATTCCCAAGGCATTCTGTTGACAGTAAATTGACAGAACATGGCACTTTTGTCTACAGATTTCTGCCATTCCCTCATGAGGCAGAATGCCTAGTCAAGAGATAACTGTCCACAACAAGCCAGTCTGGCTGTTCCGGGGGAGGCTTCTGTCAACAGACAGGGCTTCCTGGACACCGGTCAGCCCAGTCTGCTGTTCTTCCAGTTGGCCATTTTGTCAAGGGAGGGGCTGGGCAGTCAGGCTGTTCTCTGTAGGCAGAGTGGATCATTTTTTTGATCCGCTTTGCAGTCTGGCCACAATCAGTTGACTGAAATTTTGTGGGAAGATATCTTCCAATAGTAACTTCTGTCGACAGATCACTCTCAAGTAGACAGCCTGGGTGATGACTGTAGCACTCTGGAGAAGAAAAACTGATGTATCTTCCCAAATTAGGTCTTTCGTTGTACCACACTGCAAGGAGGCTTAATTAGAGGGCTCCATACTCCACTGCAATGATTTAGTGTCACTCTACTGGTTTATAATAACTAGTCTGAAGTAAATGGCTTCCATGTATTAGGAGGCACAATAGTCTTTTCCGTTACATATGTATTCTCTCAAATAAATTTCCCTTTGCTCTACCTAGGGAGGCAACTGGTGGAGGACGAGCTCTTGATCTTCATCATCTCTATCTCACAGGGTTCAAACGCCTGGCTCCTTGATCACAGAGGGGCAATATGATCCTGAAGTGTAGGAACACCTAGCTCAGTTACTACCACCAGCCTTCACACTCACCACTGAAGCTTGAAGTGGATGCTTTTTCACTGACATGTAAGGCAGCAGGTGAGTCAATGAGGGATGATGCTGGGCCAGATGTGCAGGACAGTACGGTGGGATAGGTCCAGTCCAGTGATCTCAGTGTAGTCAGTGAGAGAAAAGTGAACAAATGCCTTTCCCCAGCCTAAAACGCTGATGATACGTGTGAAACCAAAACATCAGCCTAGCTGAAAAACAGGCCCAAGGTATTTACATGGATTTAGGTACTCTTAGTTTGTGCCCAAGTTTGAAAACTGTCCCAAGGGGGGTGGGGGTAAGAGCTTGTGGAAGATGGAACGAGAATTCAGGAGTACCAGAATAACAGGCCTGTGAGTGGGCCACAATACTACAGTGCTTCTTTTATATGTGTTTTGCTATTCCCTCTACCGCACCATACCTAGTAAAGGTCAGAGAAAGGCATGGAGACTTTATTTAATACTGATTCTTTGTCCACTGAGGAAATCTTTTGTCTCAAATATTATTAAAACCTGTAATCAGTCTTGCTCATCCTTGGCTTTATTCTTTCCAGGGAAATGTTCTTCTGAATATTAAAAAGTGACCTAAACAAAACAGATTGCTCTAGATGACATCTGACCAGAAACATTTACAGTGGCAATTTATTTTGATGCACCGAACTCCAGTGCTTCTCATTTCCCTTTTTCCAAGGGGACAGTGGCTAAAGCCAAGGATATGTTCTTATTTTGCTCATTTCACCGCCTGAGTCTTTCCATTGAATATGTGCTAAATACGCTTTTTTTTTTGTTTCTTGCCACCTGACATACTATGCTAAATTAATCTAAATTATCCATTAATTGGCCCTGTCATTGATCCCAGAAGCTCTCACTCTACCAGCACCATTTCTTATCATCTGCTAAATTGCATCAAATCATTTATAAATATTACACTCAAATAAAGTCTTCAAACCAATTCCTGGCACAATCTCTTACTGACAATCTCTTCCCAGGGAGAAAAGCGAACATTTAGGACCAATCCACGTTGCAGCAAAACCTTTCTACAAACAAGCCATTCAAAGCTGGTATCTCTGATCAGCATGGACAGATATGTGCATGTTGTAAAACGGGACTACAGACAGTCTACAGCTAGCAATCCAGGAAAAACAGCCCATGTCCTCATTAATTATGCAAGAACTGTAAGATCAACTATTGCGTTTAAACACTGTTCTTGCTAGGACAGTCTGAAACGTTGCATGATACCAGGCTGAGACACATTCTGAATTTCTTTCTCGTAAAGTATTCTTTTATGCTGAGTTAACAAAGAAATACTGCGAATACCATCACAACATTCCAGCAGTACAAACAAAGCTATTTCCAATTCTCATGTGAAAGCAAGTTTATATTTCTGGGGTCTTCTTGGTGAAATAAAAGCATATTTCATTATTAAAGGCTAAGTCTTGTCCTCTAATGTGCATGCATGGCTCCCATTAGGTCAATACAAATTTCAATTAATTGTTTAGCTGAGCTAAAAGGTATGTATAACTAAAAGTAATGAAACGAAATAATAACAAGTTAGACTGAATATCAGTAGAGGATTCTAAGCAGTGAGGGCTATTTACCCATGTGCTTATGGGTTCTGAGCCCCCGAAGTACTTAAGAATAGGTCTAATTTTAAGCATGTGAATGCTGCTATTCACGTTATAAAAGTTATACATGTGCTTAAGGTCTTTGGCTGGATCCAGACTATAATGTGCCCCTCACCACAATATTAGACTGTACAATAATGTCCTAGGGGAAGTGATCACTTGGCACATTTAAAACTAGACTAGACAAAACATTAATAAATATAGAATAGGAATCAATACTTCGCTAGCTGAGAGATGCATTACTAGATTGCCTAACTAGGCCTGTAACATCCCCAGAGTCTCTGATGCCATTATTTTGTTCCCTCAAACCATTTTCCAGTTGCAGGACATGCAGAAGAAGGAAGTAGTAGGAGGTGAGAGACAGTATTTGCTTTTGAGACGTCTGTTTTCTTTCTTACCCATTTGGATCATGTGCCAAGATTCTTTGCCAACTCTCTTTGAGGTGGAACTTACACTGAGTTTATAGAATACTATTTGTTACATGCTCTTCTTTCTTGGCTCTTATAGCCACAAAGAACACCAAGTGAGTTAAGATAGTTTTATTCAGGTATTTGCAATATCCCCTATACTTAGAAGGCAAATATTTTACTAACATAGATAGAGGAATCCCCAATTTTTAATTAAACTTGCTATGTGTGTGTGTTTATATGATAGGGATGTGAAAAAAGCAAACATTGTGGCTCTGATCCCTGTGATACTGAATATTTAGCCATTGCTACCAGTGGGAGGAGGAGCAGGCCCCATACGTTAATAATAATCTAGATTTCTTTATGCAAGTTAAATCAGTAACAAGAAACAAATAGTGCAAAGAGACACTGACAATAAAAAGATAAATTCTTCTGTAATCTAATTCCACAACATTTTGGATCCTTCTTTTTAAGGTAGTAAAAGAGCATGCTCCTCTCATGCAGTTTGTGAGCACAGCATATTAATCTTAAAAAAAAACAAAACCTTTATGAACATTTATTTACCTTCAACACAGTATAAAATCCTGACTTAGATGTTCCCAAAATAATGACAGTGAAAACTCAAAGATCCAGAACGTAAGATATTAATCATACAGTGTTCAAAATTTTACCACAGATGCACTGGTGCATGCATATTCTAAAGCACAGCAGCAGAAATGATGGGAAAGCCTTTATGTTATCTGATAATGTAGCTCTTTGAAACACTGCTGGCGGACTCTCTCTCTCCCTTTCTCTCTCCATCTTGTCACACAGGACAATGAATGACACAAGACCTCTATGCTTCTCAATTCACAGAGATACCATACGCTACAACAAGTCAGCTTTATAAAGGCCTGCTGAATGAATCTCTCTGCCTGCAAGGAAAATTTAATTGGATTTTTTTATGGGTTGCAACAATCCAATGAAAAATGATGTAAAAATAGCAAGATTCCATTTCAGCATGCACTTGAATAATAATTTTTGTAAAAAGAATTCCTCATACACAGAGAATTCAAAAATGAAAACAACATAAAACCGCAGTTTTCAACCCAAATAGGCCTTGAGGCCTAACTGCATGGATATTGTCTCTGTCATTATTCCAGTTCCGTGTATAAGGGGAAAAAAAGAGAACCCAGTGTATATGATTTTAAAGGCTTTCATGAGTTCTGTATTTTGTGTTGCCTTTCTTGCTGTCCCCTTGGTCTGAGCCAAAGTGTATTCTTCATGCTGACAAATATTGTTCTATACAGCTATCAGATCCACCTGAATGAATTATGATGAACCTGAGCACTAAGGTTTGCCATTCTTGTGTACTACATAGATTTTCTGTGCTTTCCTGGTACTTTAAATTATCTTTTTTGCAGCGATGAGTAGCTAAATAAATCACAGATGTGCTCTCCATCTCTCTTTGTGAGTGTGTATACAGTGTGTTCATAGATACATAAAGTATATGCCTATTTACATGATCCATATATTTTGTGCAAGCTGCAAGAATTCTTGGTTTTGGTGGCATGACTAGAAATCCTGTGTCAAATTTAAGTGAAGTAAAAAAGGGAGCTTTTAGTTAATTAAATATAAACATAAGGAATAGAATTACTATAATACCTATGTTACTAAACTTAATTTTATTTGCTTAACCATTACATTTTCATTTGTCATTATGTCACAGAGTTTTGGACTAGAAAGATATGAGCTCATTATAAAGTTTTCAACACTTTTCAGGAGATTTTGGCAGCTCAGTAGAGGACAATCGTGGCTTTTGGCATTCAAAAAGTAGTGAGAGGCAGTTTAGGACTGTTGGATAAACACAGCAGGAATACAAATTTGCTAAAATCATCAGCAGGGAAAATATGCTGCACTGTTAACTTTTCAAATTTATCGTTCAGTTCCAGAGTGAACAATATATTTCACTGAATGAAACCTTTCATATATCGCAGAGCTATTGCTTCAGGCTGTCTGCAAAATAAAGAAGACAACACACAATTTGTTTATTTATACTCATTTCATGTTAGGCTAAGTTTTCTTAGTAAAAGTCAGTTTGGTAGTTTTGTTTGTTTTGTTTCTTTGTATTAATACTTTTATTAAAAGTGTTATTCTCCTATTCTCTCCCAATCATACTCTAGCAGTTCACTTCAGAAATATTTATACGCAAGTTGGGATCTCAGACTGAATGCTCATCACATTACCAGTCTATACACCACACTAACAGAGACAGAATCCTTCCTGAACTTGCCATTTGTTACGAGGCAGACATTTTATCCCATTAAAGTCAAAAAATAATTCATTTAAACCCCTTTACTCTGCCAGGAATGTGGGTTTCCTTGTGTCTTTGTGCAGCACAGCGGTTGCAATCTGATTGGAAGGTAGATGTGTAGGTTGATAATATAATTGTTTTCTGTATAAATATTGTCATGAAAGCAAAGCATGCATGAGCAGTAGTCTGCGTCTGATAATTGGATAGATCTAACTTGCACAAATCAGGCATTTACAAATTAATTACGCTTCAGAAAGATTTCTCAAACATCCTCTCTTAGAAATTGACTCTGGTTTTTGAAATCTCATTCTTCCCAGTGTTATTACTTTAATAGAACCCTTGCCATATTAGCTAACATTGCATGTATATTTCCATTGCAATTAACTTCTATTTTTCAGAATCTTCTTACCTCAGATGTACAATGTTAGTCCAGAGAGAAACAGAGGGGTGAACTTAAAAAAATCCTAAATGGTGCTTGAAAATACATAAGGATATTTACAAACACCTAAATCTGTTTGCAGATATATATTTGCATGCCCACTTAATAGTTTGTGCATAGTATTAGCACGTCACTTTGCAGGTTTGGCTGGATTATCTGTATATTAAAATTTAGATGAGTCCACCTCCATACAGGAGCCATTTTCGTTGGCAAAAGGTGAGCGGAGCTAATGTTAAGTAGTGCCCCTGAGGTGCACCAGGTGGTATTTAGACAAAGACTGGCAATGAAGGGCTCATGAGGCTATGCACTACCTGTTAAATTTTTAATTTTTACATTTTTAAGCATGTGCCCCTTTTCTGAGGTCTAACCAAACCACTCAATTTGTGCACGTACATACCACCATGGCAAGTAAACCTCTTCAACAGAACCTGCTCTTTCTGAGTGCTCTTGCTGGCAAAGTAATTATGGAACGAAGACAGGCAAACTCTGTCCCAGCTGTGATTACAGAAGCATTGAAGGAAGCAAATAATTATGAATGAGGGTTTTTTTTTTAAATAGTTTCAAAGTAAGAGGGGATTATGACAGGGTCTAGCCAGTTCACACACTGTCAAATACTTCTAATGCTTTGAAGGCCAAACTGTACACACTCACCCACAGCAATAGTACCTGATGAATTTAGCATCACACCAATGGCACTAAAATTCTGGGAAGGATTGTGGCTTTGATGCACTTGCCTTCCAATGGTGTACTTCCTGCTCTGTGACTGACTAACTAAGCTGTTTACAGTAGAGGGGGCTCAGGGCATGGTCACTCCCTTTCCACCTGTCCTGGATCTCTTTCAGAGAGCTTTCTCCCACCACAGCACTCTCTGAACCAGCCTCCCCCACCCTGTGCTCTCATACAAAGGCAGGTACAAGCTGGACCTTAAAGTAACAGAAATTCTTTGTTATAAGACCCTGACACTGCAGTTCATTTGGGGTTTCCTTAGTAGAGATGCATGTACATACCACATACCAGTTGCTGTCTCCCTTTCTGCAAGATGCTGTATAAAACAGTTACAGAACATAAAGCAGTCAAGTAGCACTTTAAAGACTAGCAAAATAGTTTATTAGGTGAGCTTTCGTGGGACAGACCCACTTCTTCAGACCATAGCCAGACCAGAACAGGCCTAGCACGGCTTACTCTCTGTTAGTTACAGAACATGTATGGCTCACTGATTTGTCCTGAATAGCCAAGCCCATGACCCCAAGCAGAAATGGTTTGGTATCCCACACTGAGCCTTGAATGTTTCCTTTTCTCATCTCCTAGCATTAATTCTACCTGAGCGGCATCGTTAGGATCCAGATTTCAAACACTTCAGAGCTTGAGTATGTTTGAGCGCCAGGGTGATTTGGTTCAGGAACATTTCAAATTGCTTCTCTTTTCAGCAGCCAGCATCCTACAGAGCCAGGGTGCTGACACTTGCGGAACATTTGGAAAGGGACTGACAAAATCACACCAATGGAAGACCAGCGACAGGATGGCAGATAAGCAGGAACAGTAACTTTTCAAGGCCCTGACTGCAGTGCTGAGAGCTATTGCTTTATGCCTCTTTATTCTAACTTTTCCTTCAGGAGAAATTAAGTCAGTGCGCCTGGTTTTCAGAGGGGCAGTGCACACTTTAATTCCCACTGAAATCAGATCATGTGTAACCTAATAGCAGATTTACTTTTTTTCTGGAAAGTCTCTCATGCCCAGCATTCTATCAGCCAGAACTCTCAAATAACCAGCATTTCAACCATAAGTAAATTGTAGTTACATTTTCCATAAGTACAGTAGAATGAAAGTAAATACAAATAAATACAACAAATACAGTATATGCGTTTACAGTGTACAACACTACTGTTGTTGGTAAATGAAGTACTCTGCTTATATTTTTGTTTGTTTCTTAATACCTAATCTTGTTTTTCTTTAGTGTTATTTATCGCTAGGTACACCTCTCTATTATCCAGGATATATGAGTATCTGGCAACCTTCTGGTCCCAGGGCTGTCGGATAAGAAAGAGTTTACTGTACTGCCTTATTTTTTAAGGACAGCTATACAGTCACAGTAAACCTCCAACATTCTTGTAAGAGAACCCATTTTATCACAGCACCAAATAGAATTACTGTGTGTTCAGGAGCCATAACCCCTGGAAAATATCAACACTCTGACAGTTTCTTCCAGACAACCATTCAGAATGCAACAGTTTCTTCCTGTCATCTAATGAGAAACTCAGCGTCTCCCAACCAGAAGGCAAGCTCTCTTAATCTCATTTCACAGAAATAATGGTCTATCAAGACATCACTATTTAGCCTCATCTTATCCTGTGAGTTTTCTAACCTGCCATTTTCAAAATTATCTAAAATAGATTAAAAAATCTATGAAATAATAATAGTATTTCTTGGTGATTGCTGTGAATGGAAAATAATCTGTATTACGGGTTTTTTTCTAAGTACCTACATAAATTGATAATTCGGTTGTATGTATCATTCTGTGTCTAGATATTAATTAATTCTGTTTGTTTGGGAACTTAGGGCAAAAGGCTTTGGTACTTAGGCATTACTTTTGGTTTTAATGTTATACTTTGATAAGAGGCTACATTCCGTAAGAGACTGTGTGTGTTCATAGATGTAATATGTGTATAACATATATACTAACTGGGAAATAAATATAAAGTTAAAATGATTTCATAGGGTTAGAACTATCATATCATTAGAACTAGCTGATGGAATTAGACTCAGGCTACGTCTACATTATGAGATAAATTCAAATTTAAGGCAGTTAGCTCGATTGTATCAAGTGACTGTCTTCAGTGTAAATACCATTAGCTTGATTTAGGAAGCCCGAATATCAATAGCATAATAGTGTCAGAACAGGGTGGGTATAGCGTCAAGTTCAAATTTAACAGTTTGAATGAAAGCTGGTGTGGAAGCACCATGTCTTGGAATCAAATTCATTAGCCTGCAGAAGCTGACTGGTGCTGTTGCACCTGGCTCCCGGCTGCCTGCCACTCACAGGAGGCGGGAAACTGACCAGTGCAACAGCCCTGGTCAGTTTCCCTATTCCTGCAAGTGGTAGAGAGCCAAGAAACTGGGGGAACTGCTGCATCTGGCTCCTGGCTGCCTGCTACTCAGGAGAGCCAGGAAACTGATCAGTGCAGCACCTGTCTCCATGTTGCACTGGCTCCTGGCTCCTCTGAGCCAGGCACAGCAGAGCTGGTCAGTTTCCCAGCTCCCCCAAGCTGTGGGGACCTGGGAACCAGGCAGCAAGGTGAGTGCTGTCAGCAGTGGGGGTGCAGCAGGACCCAGAGGGAGGGCACATATGTCAGGGCTGAGGGAACTGTGGGATAGGTTCCCACAATGCACTGCCGCAATAGCTAGTATTTGGTCACACTAGTGTAGAAGCGCTAGCTTGACTTTGCATGGACTTTGTGGGAAGTGTGAATACTCAAAATCAAATTTGTAAAACATAGCATTATAAATCAAATTCAATAAAAGCAAATTTAAGATGTAGCATTATTTGGCTCTGCTTTTCTGCCCAGATCTCCCTTAAGTATCAGGAAGTACAGTTACTAAGGGGAGATGGGAGAATATGTAGTCAAATTGCATAGAAAGCTGGCTTGACGGTTGGGCCCAATGGTAGTGGTCAATGGCTCAATATCTGGATGGCAGTCAGTTTCAAGCAGAGTGCTTCAAGGCTTGGTTCTGGGGCCAGTGTTCAACATCTTTATTGATGACCTGGATGAGGGACTGGATTGCACCCTCAGCAAGTTTGCAGATGACACAAACCTAGGGGGAAAGGTAGATACGTTGGAGGGTAGAGAGAGAATCCAGAGTGACCTGGGTAAATTGGAGGACTGGGCCAAAAGAAATCTGATGCTGTTCAACAAGGAGAAGTGTGGAGTCCTGCACCTGGGTCAGAAGAATCCCAAGCACTCTTATAGGCTGAGGACTGACTGGCTTAGCAGCAATACAATGTAAAGGGACCTAGGGGTAATGGAGGATGAAAGACTGGATATGAGTAAAGAGTGTGCCCTTGTAGCCAAGAAGGCTAGCAGTATATTAGGGTGCATTAGGAGGAGCATTTCAAGCAGATGTAGAGCAGTAGTTATTCGGCACTGGTGAGGCCACATCTGGAAGATTGTATCCAGTTCTGGGCCCCCCAGTATAAAAAGGAAGTGGATGTACTGGAGCAGGTTCAGTGGAGGGCAACAAAAATGATTAAGGGGCTGGAGCACAGGAATTATGAGGATAGGCTGAGGGATTGCGGCTTGTTTAGGTTACAGAAGAGAAGACTTAGGGGTGATTTAATAGCAGCCTTCAACTTCCTGAAGAGGAGGCCTGAAAAGGAGGGTGAGAAACTGTTCTCAGTGATGTCAGATGGCCGAACAAGGCGTAATGGTCTGAAGTTGAAGAGGGAGAGGTGTAGGTTAGATATTAGGAAAAAACTACTTCACCAGGAGGGTGGTGAAGCACTGGAATGTGTTGCCTAGAGAGGTGGTGGATTCTCCATCCCTCGAGGCTTTTAAGTCCCAGCTTGACAAGGTCCTGGCTGGGATGACTTAGTGGGGGTGGATCCTGCTTGAAGCAGGGGGCTGGACTCAATGACCTCCTGAGGTCCTCTCCAGCCCTATGATTCTGTGATTCTATAAATATTTCACAGGAAAATAACCCCCCTAATTCATGAGGAACTCAGAGGTCTAGGTGATTGTGTATGGATATGTGTTATTTTTTCAGAGTTATCAAAAAGTGTCACTAAATACTGCACTGTCACTTGTGGAAAACAGAATCTATGGGCCTAATTTTTTTTCTCATTGATACACTAAGGTCCAAAAGGGATGTATAGATTGGTTGTTGTGAAGACCAGGACTTCAGGGTTCAAAAGCGAACTAGATAAATTCACGGAGGATAGCTCCATCAATACTTATTAGCCAGGATGAGTAGGAATGGTGTCTGTTGCCTCTGCTTGTCAGAGACTGGAAATGGGTGATAGGTGATGTTCTGTTCGCTCTGGAACACCTGTAATTGGCCGCGCTCAGAAGGATATATGGACCTCTGGTCTGACCCAGTATGGCCGTTCTTATGACCGTCCTTTGTACAGACACTACTAAGAAGTCTACTTGCCTCCCTTTTTATAAAAGGAAATAGGGATTAAACCAATAGGATTCTATACACATTTGAATAGAATTCAAGAGCTATTGTGCTGAAATTCTATAGATTCAAATTTAATTAACAATATTATACTTTGTATAAGTTGTTTGAACCATCATTTAACTTTCCAGGGCAGAGGTATGGTTACTCACTAGATGAAGGAGAATGATAGTCTTTTTTAAAAAACTGGGTCCTCTCTCTCTTGAAGAGGGATGTAACAGGAGGGAGCAGAAATGTTACACACCTAGTAGAAGCTAGAGCTTGTGGTATATGAGACAGATGAATGGAAGAGGCTTAAATAAACAACCAAATCAAACAAACAAAGAGCTATTTGTGGTTTGCATTTGTTTATACTCCTTCTGTTGACCGTAGGTAGTTATCATAACTGGTGGGACAAATCAAGAGATAGAGTGAGTCAACTTTCCTGGCCAAAATGCTTCTCTATTGCAGAGCATTAGCTCTTATTCATACTTTTCTCTCTCCTTAGTCTTGATGCTATTAGAGTAATGGATGGCAATTGCATGTTATTTCTCTCTCTCTCTCGTTTTTTGCAGCTGATACTAAGTAGTGTTACATGATTATACTTAATTTGTCTCCATTAATGTAATGGGTAGCAACTGTACAGTTTCTTCCTTGGGTGGCTATTATTGCTGTCATTTCTCTTCATTAGCCATAGTTTGTGCTTGTGCTGTTGGTTCTACTTCTCCAGAATTAGGAATGGAATGGGCTCAGGTGGTTAGAATAGGGCATGCTAAGTCAGGTTTCTCTGATGGATTCACTGGATGATCTTGGGCAACTCACTTCACCCCTTAGAATCCTAGTTTATCTATGAAATGTGAATATTCTTCCCTGTACTTTCCTGACTCTCTAGGGCGTTGTGAGGCTCAATGGGAAACTGGAAAGCAAGGTAAAATAAAACTAAGGGTATGTCTACATTTACCAGGAAATGGGCCGATATCCCAGGAGTTTGATTTTGCATGCCTGGTAAAGAGAAGGGAAGTCAATGAGAGAAATACTCCCATCAACCTCCCACAGTGAGGACAGACCTTAGAGTTCATTGCAGATACTGCAATTCTTGCTGTGCAATTGCCATAGCTAGAATTGTGTATCTTCAGTAGACTGTAAGATCTAGTGTAGACCAAGCCTAAATTGTTCAGCCCTAGTTAAATGATCTATAATGATGGTTTCAAGGGATAATTACATGTTCTTACACTAAAAGTATCAAGGCCAGTAGAATTTACCTCTCTCCATTTGTTAGGGGCTTGGGCAAAAACTTTGGAAGACTTAGATTCTGATGGGGCTGAACTTTGAACTGAAGTTCTCCTGCAACTTAATGGTGAAGGGTAAGGACTTCCAATCTGTGATTATGCAGAAGTGAAAGAGCAAACTCTGGCTAATGAAATGACATGATTAGTAGCCACCCATAGGTAAGGATATAACTTGGTCACCGAGGTCACAGACTCCATGATTTTAACAGGCCTCTGTGACTTCTTTACCTCAGGCTATCAGTGCTTTGAGGTGGCTGGGCTGGCACTGTCAGCCTTCCTGGGGAATGGAGCAACCTCCCTGGGAGGCAGAGCCCTCACTCCTGGTGATGGGGTTCACACTGTCAATCCCCCACCACAGTGGATTTGGCTATCACCATACTCTGACTTTGTATTATACCCAGGACCGTTCCATGAAGTTTGCTTATTTTTGCCATAACCAAATGTTATCCACTCCCATAGGTGATGACACACACATATGCCTGAAGCAGCCTCTGCAGTCACACATGGTAAAGCTGTGAGTTCTGAATAGAGCAGCCCAGAAAATAGGATTGACTATTTCCAAATCTTTTTGCAAACAATTATTTTTCAATTTTTCATTATTTTCATACATGATTTTTCCATCATTAGTTTCACCATTTGAAATGTTTCAAAAGCTGCAGGTTGTGAGAAGAGGATGCAATACTCCACTACAGATATTATTATATATTATACAAATTTATATATTATACAAATTTATATTGAAATTAATTCCCTCCACCATGAAAACCTTTAATTCTGAGATTCCTCATTACTCCTGCTGTAAAATTAATATTCACCATGTCAAGCCTCCCTCAAGTTTTTTCCCCGTCACTCCAGCCAACTGAACTTCTCCTTTGTGTCCTCCATTCCCTCTTCCTACCTCTGTTTCACCTCCAAGTTAGTTTATCCCCTACCCTCACCCTTTCTCATTTAATTGTCTCTGTGTGTCTTGTATGAATTTTCTTTGTTCTGACTTCCGCTATATCCTTCTTCCCTCATCACAGTCTCTGGGTCTTATAGACACAACATGCCCTAAGTCATAGAGCATAGCTACATGACACTATTAAACATTGCTCTAGCCATAGATTTATGGGCAATGCTCTAGGTGGAACCTCTACAGTTATTATCCTCCAGAGGCTGGGTCTCTGTGGGCTCTCAGCTTAGGAAACTTCCTATGGAGACACTGCCTAAGCATTTCTTCCTCAGCTCCCTACCTCTTCTGGTTGGGAAGGTTCAACAGCTGCTCAAGAGCACAGCTGGAAGTGCCCTAAACTGGGAATCTCCCAGGTGAATTGCAATATGAACATGTCTGCACAAACAGCAAGAAGTCCTGTGGCACTTTATAGATTAACAGGTATTTTGGAGCATAAACTTTCATAGGCAAACACCCACTTACCTTTAATTAAGGGAGCTAAAATGCTCTGAGATCCGTGGATGAAACTCATTACAGAAACACAGCTTATTATGTTTCAGAGGGATCACCTTGTTAGTCTGTTTCAGCAAATTAACAAGGAGCCCTGTCGCACTTTAAGACTAACAAATTTATTTGCGCATAAGCTTCCTAATGAAGTGGGTTCCAGCCCACAAAAGCTTATGCCCCAATAAATATGCTAGTTTTTAAGGTGCCACAGGCCTCCTTGGTTTTTTTACATTGTGTTATATCTCTTATGCTTTTGGGTGTTTCTGTCAGACTGTAGTATTACATGGCCCCAACTTTAGAGAAATGTTAGTAGAAGGATCAAAAATGCCTTGATACAGAAATGTGAAATGAAAACTGTGCCGTGAAAACGCAAATATAATTATGGTTACCACTTCTATCAATGGAATTACCCTGTTTCAGTGAAACTTTCCTGTCCTACTTTCTATAATAAAGGTTCAAAAGGATAGCTCCGGGGAAGAGCTGAACAGGTAACAGACTACTGTGTATTGACTGTGTCCATCAAGGCTGTGTATACAGGCTATCTTCACGGTGGCACACTCTCTCCTTTTGAAAGAGTAGCAGGTCCTCTGATGAGTATTTGACTCCACGACAGACAGTATCTTTCACAAGACAAAACTTCAACATTCTCCACTTCAGAAAAAAATAGTAATTGAGGTGTTTTGCCTGTCACTCTGTGCTTAACTCCTTAATGGAGCTGTGTGGGGGCTAAGAGGCCAAAGGAATACCAACAGATCCAATTAATGGACCTAATGAAGTAGAGAATCAGGTCTTCTATATTTAAGAATGACACATATTAGTCAATGCAGCTGGTGCTGGTGATTTACTGTTAGCCAGCTGGGGCACACAATTCATGCTGTAGGGCTTAAAATAATGGTGTAGACGTTTGGGCTTGGACTGGAGGCCAGATTCCAAGACCTTTCCCTCTTTTTGGCTTGAGCTTTAAAGATTCACGGCCATGGATTTTTTTTTTTTCTGTATAGACATGCTTTAGGCAATACAAATCAAGCCAGACATAAATATCAGAGGCGTGATTCTCCTCAGATTCATACTAGTGGAAATCAGCACTGATACCACAGAAGTCTACACCCGATTAGTAGTTGCGTGAATGAGATCAGAATTAGGCCCCAGGCTTCCAGCATCTGACTTGCGTTCCTAAACTTGTGTGGACATATAGCTGGCTGATTTGCCTGTTTTTCCTCTCTAATAAACAGGAAGCTGGGTTAGATAGATTCTGTTTGTTTTGGTTCAGTAGTCAGAATGACTAGCAATTGACCTTTGCTTTTTTACTTGCTATTAACAAATAAAGGAAACATAATTATGTAGTAACTGTAAACAGTTGCCTTGCGCTTTTTAAGCATGCATTTAATGTTCTTGTTTTACAACCTTAACTCTCCCAAAAGAATTTACAACAGTCACTAGCACAAGCAGTTGACGTGTACTGTTTGCGAGGGTAACATAAAATCGACTTGAGTGAAATGTTCTGGCTCATAAAAGGATGAAATACTAAGCACTTCGTCAACAAATGTGTCTAGGGCAAACATGACAATTCTTTTATGAAACCAATGCTATGAGGTTACTGGGCCTGATTCTGCTGTCATTCATCCTGATTTTATGCTCCACTTACTGCAGTGGAGTTAGTCCTGATTAAGCAAGGCTAAGTGAGAGAAGGATCAGGCCCACTCCCTGGGGGCGGTAGGTGCAGATACTGTAATTAGAGACAAGTATCAGCATGAAAAACAGGTGGACCATTTCTAATGCATTAATTTCAATCTAACACTGAAAAATATAAACATAAAAAGCAAGTTACGTCTTTGCCAGACAGTGTATCTTAGAGCAGGTGTGGCAGTCTCCTGAGTGACAATTTGGTTATGTTATCTTCCAGACAGTTGGAAAATAGTGGTTATACTTTGATACAATGATTATAGCAATTATTGCATAGTTTTTAAAATTTGGGAGGGAGAACCCAAAGCTTGGAGTGGGGCTCACCGGGCCTGATCCAATACCCACTGAAGTCACTGCAAAAACAGCTTCCTACCAATTTCATAGGTGTAGGATATGCTGCACCTAGTTACCTTTTAAAAAATAACACATGCAAAGGGCCAGATCCTCTGCTGGTGGAAATCAGCACTGGAGCTACAGTAAGTTACATCAGCTGAAGATTTGATTCAATGTGCTTGACCTTTTAAGGAAGCTCAGTGGACCAGACTCTAGGTGATGTAAATGGAGCTATGCTAATATACATCATGTAAGGAACTGGCGTACTGATTTTAGCTACAGTAGACGAGAACATTTCAGCAGCTTAATTATATTTTATAATCACTTATTGGATACTCTTGGGGGTTGTTGGCTACATAATAAAAGATAAGTAATAAACAGAAAGAGACAACCTGAAATTGCAGGTGGTTCCTTTTATTGGACTAAAAATAAAAAGCAAGTGTTTGAAAATCACGCTCTCTTCCTGAAGCACTGGGGAGAAGGGCAAGTTGGGACAGAAGAAATAAGGGCATGGATCTGATTCAGACTTCATAATTATGTTCAGAGAGACAGAGATCAAAGCAGTAACTGTGTAGAAAGTAAGTCAGAGGCAGGTATGACACCCTACTCTGTCACCTTCATCAGCCTGAAATCTGGGAGCCAGTCCCAGAATGGTGAATTAGTTTACTTGTTTGTTTGAAGTGAATTACTTTTATTAAGATTTATTTACTACATTCTTGTCTACCTGATTCTGTTTAGGTACTTACAGCCCACTCATCATTATGGTATCTCTGCTCATACGCTTGACTAAACACTGTTCATATCATCATACACACGGACAAATCCCAGCTTTTATTCTGTCTTGGCACAGAAAAAGAGAAGCTGAAGTCAACGAAAACTGACAAAGTCAATGAAAAGTTGGCGAAGACAGTAAGCACCCTTTTGGTCTCCGACTGATCCTCCCATGGTGGAAATAGAAAACACCATAGGGAGTTCTGGTGTTTTCATCTAGTTGTGTTACTGAAGTTAATCATGTGCTATAGGTCAATGGTATGCATGACTGCTGAGGGGAGATACCAGACTGTGTGATAACATATGCTCCGCCCTGGTCTAAAAAGTTAGGTTGATTAAAGGCACTTATATCAACCTAATTCTGCAATTGTATACACTAAAATTTTGTTCCCACTGATGTGACTTGCCAACTACACTAACTTAACTTCACATCCATGAAAGCCACAGTCAGTGTTGCTGCAATTAGGTTGATGCAGTGTGAGTGTAGACACACATTGCTTACACTGATGTCATTGGCTTTCAGAAGCCTTCCCACAATGCCTCACACTGAATAGTTCAATTGGTACAACCACTCCGAGTGTGAGTGCAGAAAGCCAACAAAAGGAGTGAGGTGTAGACACACACACACAAAAGCGATGTAATTTCTGTAGTGTCTGTATGCCACCATATGCTAGCTTGGCTTAATTTTACAATGTAGATGTACCCTACAGCTCTGTAACAGCAACTCATCTGACAGTGATAATGTCGTATTAAAATGTTGTGCCCCCGCCCTGAGAGATCACAGGAACATCTTTGCAAGGTGGTGGGAGAACGAAAATAGCCAACAGATGTACAATTTTTGATTTGGAGGCTTAGCTCGCTTTCCAGAGCTGTGAAATAATATTACACACAAAAGATCTCATTAAAGAAATATTACAATTGTAAAGTCAAGCACTTAGAATTTGCAGAATGCCAGAAATAAGCTTATCTGTTACCACAAATCCACAGATATATAATCACATGCAATTTTTCCACTAGATCCCTCTCTGATTTGCTATAAAAATGGATGGTCTAGTTACAGACTGTGGGTAATCTTTTCAAAAGTATCTATGAGACTTAGGAGCCTGAGTTCTATTTTCAGAGGTGCTTAGGAACCTCATTCTCATTGGGAGTCAAAGACGTGTATGCTGCAGAGGATTTTTAGGTCTTGATGGAAGCTACAATAGCCTTCATTCCTTCTACAGCTCTGTTTACTGTTTGATTATGGAGCCTTGTCTGGGTCTAATCATTCCTCCTATAAAATTACCCTCAGTGGGAAGCAAAGTGAAACAAAGCTTTGTAATGCACAAGGGGGGGTTGAGATGGCTCTGAGTTGTGTTTGCTCAGCATACAGGATCCACAGAAAAGAAATTATGGTTGACTCAGAGAGGATGTCTCAGAAAAAGAATAGGCTTAGAGAAGAAAACCCATCATTATTGAGGAGAACTTGAAAAAATGAATGATATTTAGTTTAGAAAGGAGACTAATGAAAAGGGACCTTCATATGAAAAATGAGAATATTTGTATTTTCATGAGCTAGGATAAAACTATGAGGACTATCAACCTTCCCGCATTAACACTTAAACAAGCCTTTAGCTGCTTGAGATTAGGCAGAAAATTCCATTTCATGTTGCACTCCCAAGCTGTTCGCAAAAATCATTCCTGTATCATGTAGAGTCCTCACTTGCCCCTCCACAGGGTTTGGCTTTCTTAATACTCCTTAGATAGCTATATAGCAAAAAGGTCAGCTTAAAACTTTTCCTTGGGCTTGCCAGACCCCAGTGTTCTCCCTCTGGACTGCTCTGCTCACACCCTAGAGCCTCTCATCCAAACAGCCGCTCCCAGCAACTTTGTATGTAGGTGGGAAAGATGAGTCACTTGCCGCAGAAAGTTAGCTACTCTCTTTAACATATCCCAGCAGGATCAACATCTGCTGCTTCAGGCGAATGACACATATGTCACTGTATAACTGCACATGAGGGCATGGGAGGGAGGGAACACTTTCCTTAGAAGCAGTCGGTAGTGGCTGCTACTGGAGTCAAGTCTTAGCTGCTAAGCAATTCTTAAATTCCCATGAGCAACGTTGCGTCAGTGTCATCTTAGTTTGCCTCTTTTCTGATCAACTGCTCCGCTAGTTGAAGGGATTTCTGAGTGGCATGGCTCCAGAGGGAAATATTTGGTGTAAGCAACCTGCTGCTTTGTATCTTCTCTTTGATGGGGGGCTGGCACAAATCATATTACATGGTAGCTCATTTCAGGCATATTAAAATACATTTGAGCTTTCTTTAAGCTAGCCACTTTTGACAACAGAATCATCTATCTGTCTTATCTACCTATGTAGATACACAACTGTTTGTTCGTTAAAGTAATGCCAAAGCATACAGGGCCAAAATGCTCAAATTTGGATGTCTAAAATAACATCTTTTGAAAGGAACTTTCACTACTATATATGTAAATTACCATCTCCTCTTTCATGTGCACAAGTTTAAAGAACTGTAGAAAAGTGTATGCACTTGGGAAGACCCAGCTAGCTGCCTGTCCTCAGAAAATATTAGACTTGGTACATACCAGGTCTTTTCCCCAAAAGGGACCTATCAGGCTGAGATAAGGTTGGGGATTCTGTTCAGGGGCTGGGGGGGACCTATCAGGATCTTACTCGGTTTTATTATTTCTGATAGTAATCAACTGGGTTTGTGCAATTTGGCTTTGAGTTTGAGGTTCAAGTGCCCTGAAGTTCAAAGCCCAACAAACTCGTCCGTAACATTCACCAAACACATACAAGCCACCTCCTGAAGGGTTTCATACAGGCATAGAGCCCAGCCTTGATTTTCATCTGGCTTTGATTCTCAATTTTATGTTCCCTGCTGCTGTTCCAGCCGCCCACCCCCCCGCCCCGCCTTACTGCCCAGCAAGGAGTAGGTATTTCTCGTGACTCAGATATTACTGCACAGTTATTTTCCACCTCTCAC
The DNA here is from genome assembly GCF_033958435.1 of Carettochelys insculpta. Classification (NCBI taxonomy): domain Eukaryota; kingdom Metazoa; phylum Chordata; order Testudines; family Carettochelyidae; genus Carettochelys; species Carettochelys insculpta. Next base: position 35,331,108 of record NC_134141.1, on the reverse strand, counting down.
ACGTCCACTGTCCCTCCTAAGCCTTTTCTACAACCAATGGCACATCTGCATCACTCCTGTCCCTTTGCCCCACATCAGTGGTGATGCTTTTCTTTCCAGGGTCCTTGGCAATGCAAGAGGAGGAATAGGTTCTTGATACCTTCTCCCACTCCTTCAGATGTTCTCTCTTACCTCTCATTTTAGTCCGTCTCTCCCTCTATGACCCAGGCTCCCGGCAAGCCTATGACCCAGGCTTCCTCCCACCCCCAAGGAAACTTTGTTCTCTTTCAGAGTCTCTTAATCCCTTACCAATACTAAATCATCGAAACCACTGGATTAAATGACAGTCGTACTAGCAACTGACGCAGGACAGAGGATTTCATTCTCCTGACTGCTCTTGCAATACCCAGAGGGGAAGGAGGAGGGGAGAGATCTTTATGCAGCAATGGCATCCTTCTCTGTTCTCTAGAGCAGAGGCAGTGCCTGCAATTCATTTCACTTTCACTGTCACTGCCCAAGCAGCTTGCTGCTGTGTTTCCAGCACTATTACCACTGCTGTCACTTCACTTCAAACACTACTACTGCTGCTGTTCCTTTTTCTGCTTTACTTGTGTCCGAGGAACTCCTTAGAGGGGCTTTTAATATGGTTGAGTGAGAATTCAGGTTTCATTTTTAATTTTTGTATTAATATTTATTATTTAAATTACTGTAGTGCTTAAAAACAACGAGAAGCCCTGTGGCACTTCATAGATTAACCAATTTTTTGGAGCGTACACTTTCCTAGACAAAGACCCACTTCGTCAGTTGCATGTAGTGCCTAGAGGCTCCATTTGAGCTTAATGTCCCACTGTGCTAGGTGCGGTACGTGCACATGATAAGATACACCTGATGCCCTGAAGAGTTTACCATTTGAGCAGATAAGATAAGCAGACGGTAGGAGGGGCAAAAAGCTGCAAGAAATGGTGAAATACTTTGCTCCCAGTTCAGTCCCCCATCCACTGGATCTTGCTGCTTCTCCTGTGACACTAAGCTCAATGGTTGGGCCTGTGTGACTTCCATGAAAGAGTTAAACAGTTCTCAGAAGTTGCTAGGTAACAGTGTCCTACCCTGAGGATTATTGATTAAGCAATGGGGTTTGTTCTAACGATGCGATGTGTGTCAGCGGCTGAGTATGTTGTCACTCTGTATCCAGCAGGAGTGTTGTGCAGATGAAGTTCAGGAAGGAAGATGATTGCCCTTCTCTCTAGCTCGCTATGCCAAGGAATTCAACTTCTTCATAAAGTTTTTCTGATTTACTTGCAAGTCTTAAATACTATTGTTTCAAATTTAGCAATGGGATTGCACAGGAAGTTCACAGTGGGGATGGCCACTCCAATTCTACAAAAGCCTAACTAAAGTTAAATACCTTAATATTTAGTATTAATACAGGTTGTACCTCTTTCGTCCGGCATCCTCAGGAACCTGAGCGGAGCTGAAAGAGAGAATTTGCTGGACCATGAGAAGTCAATATTGGCTATCAGCGTTACCGACGCTTCCACCGCTTACAGGGCTCTTAAAAGACATTTAGGGGTAAGTTACAGCTAAATAAGAGCGCAGAATACTGAGAGCCAGGACTGGTGGCTGTAAACAAACTTTATGGGACCACAGGAAACTTGGTCATACCCATGGTAAATGGTCATCTGGCTAACTAAAATCATGCCAGACAATGGATGTTACGAGACAAGACAGTGCCAGTTTAGTGTGGTTCAACCTGAATTGGTGTTTAAAGAGGATTTTAGATACCTTGAAAAGCCACTTATGGAACGAAAATAACCTAAAATTAATAGTCTCAGGTTATGTACACCTCAAGGGGATCTTGGGAGGCACTCAGATGCCACCATCAAGGGCACTGGTAGGAGACCCTTGTTAGAGAGGAGCAGATGCTGGGCTTGATTTTGATCTCCCACTGGTTTGATACCACTTAATGGTACAACATTCAATAAAGTTCCTTCTGACTGATCCTGTTTAACAAGTTCAGTCCATTCAGCTGTATAATTTTTATCTGTATTTAAGTAGCACCCAACTGTATGTTTAAGCACATGCCATTGTCATAAAGCTCTTGCAGTCCAAGCTCCCAATCCTTCCAACACTTACTACTGAATATAACATTGGCTACTGCAAGTAGTCCACTGTCCTGTTCCCTTTAGCGTTAAGGTGGTAGTAACTGGGAGGTTCCACAATAAAGGTTTGCAAGATTGGGCTTTTGGGTGCGTGAAGAGGTGCTTTCAGTGTCACTTCATGTGGCTGGAGTTCGGCCTCCACAACATGCACGCCATAGTGGGGGCATGCTACACTCTCCACAATATTGTGGAGAGAAAACATGAGGTGTTTGTGCAGAGGTGGGCTGCCAAGGTCGGCCCCAGATATGAGCAGCCAGCCACAGCCCCATGCTGCCAGGCATACTGAGATAATGTCAGGGTCAGGGAGGCCCTCTAGAAGGCCTTTGCTTGGGGAGCCCCAATGACCCTCCCCAAGGCACCTTCCACTGTGACCCTCTCCTGAATGCCTACCCCTCACCACTCCCCCATCACTACCCCTTCCTGCACACACATGTCTCAGTACTCCCCACCATTCACAAGGAACACAGGAGTGGAGAAAAATAAATTCATTAGTGAAAAATACAAAACATGAACAAGTAGTTAACAGAACTTTAACTATGCACATTGGGGCTGGGGTGAATTATACACATGGGGATGGGTCTGGGGTGGGATGGAGGGTCTTACATCTCCATGGAGGTGGGGGGACCATGAGCTATGGGAGCTCATGGGGTCTAGGGTCCCCATCGGGCCTGAGGTGGGGATGGGACCACTGGGAGGTGAGGGCTTGGATGGGGTGTGGTGACCTTGGCATCAGCAGGAAGTGCAGAGGTGGAAAACAGGTGGCTGGGCTATCTTGGGGGGCGGGGGGCATGGCCATGGGCCACCAGCCAAGTTCCAGCTCTGGGGAATGGGGTGGGAACGAGGCAGCAAGGGCAGAAGCTGTTGGGGGAGCTGCAGGAGTGCCTGGCAAGGAAGTAGAAGTCTGGGACAGGTGGGTGGTCACAGCATGGGTGAGGGCATCTAGGACACCCACCACCCTACCCAAGGCTTCCTGCTCCATTGCTAGCAACTCCTGCAGGATAGCATTTTGCTCCCACCTGTGTGGGCAGTGGCAGCCTCCTCCTGTCGCTGGTGGCAGTGTGGCTTCCCACCACAGACCCACATGGGCATTAGGCGTGGGGCATCCCCCGGCTCCCTCTCTGGCTGGTGCTGGACTACCCTGCCCATGGACGGGGCTTGGCCAGTCCTCAGATAGTGGCGCTGTGGAGACAGAAGGGGCGAGAGAGAGATGACTCATCAGTCCCATAACCTGGCCCTGATGGCCATGCTTCCTGCCCTCAGTGGCCAGCCCCTCCCTCCACTCTGCTGTCCACTGGCCCAGTGGCCCTGGGGATCCTGGGCACCCAGGGGTCCCCACATGGGTGTGGCATGAGCCAGGTGCAGTCCCCCACCTCCCCACTCCCTCCCTGGGTGTGCAGGTTGTGGTGCTGTCCACAGAAGCAGGTGCTGAGTGCCACATGCAGCCTGCTATGTGGCCTGGGGGATGTGGCCATCCAGGGTGTGCGTGTACTGGGGTTGGTGGCTGTGTGCCCAACCCACTGCCGTCTGTCGTGGGGCAGGTGATTCCCCCATGCCTGGGGGGGTCCATAGTGCTGGTTACCTGCTGATGGGTCCATCAAGGCATTCAGGGGAGGTCCGGACGCAAGGTGCCTGGCTTGAGGATCCAGATGGGATGGCTATAATTAGGGACCCCTCCCCATCTGATGAGGGCTATGGCTCCTGGTCTGGGGTCCATCCCAAGGGTCTCAGCTGTTCCTCGGGCTCTGGTTGGGGCTCTGCCTCAGGTGCTGCTGGGTCCAGCACTGTCCCAGGCTCGGCTGCATCCTTCAGCCCCAGGAGGCAACGTAACTCCCTGTCGTGGGGGCAGCTGGTGGGTGCTGCCTCTGAGTGGCTGGCCACATCCTGGGCCTGGCAATGTACCTGCTGCAGCTCTTCCAATTTGGCGTGTACTTGGTCAGCAGTGTGTGGACAGGGGGAGGTCAGGCCCAGGGTCTTTTAACTCAGCCTCAGACCAGGCCGTCTTTGGCCCATGGCTAGGCACTTGGGATTCTTTGGGTGGGTTGGAGTCGGGTCCATTGGGGGGGGTCCTGGCTGCTGGCCATGCTGATGGTACGGTGGCTGGTACTGCTCAAATGTCTCTGTGGGGTTGGCGGGGCGTACTGCAGGAAGCTCGTGTCCTCCCAGCTGCCAGCACACACTCAGCTTCCTGCCATTGGGTTTCTGGGTCCCTCAATCTTTAAATGCAGCCATATGCAGAGATCACAGAGCCCTGCTGGGGCTGGCAGGGGTGGCTCTGCACTCCAGCTGGCCAGTGCCATGGAGGACTGCTCTTTTGAAAGAGCAGCCCACAGGCATCTACACACACTTTCTTTTGAAAGAGCTTTTCAGAGTAGGGTGCTCTTCGTGAAACAGGAACAGACGAGTGGTTTTGCAAGTCAGGCTGCGTTCCACTGGAATTCCTTTAGAAGGAATGCATTTTGTGTGTAGACGATCCACAGGATATTTCAAACGAGTTTCCTTTCAAAATATTTTTTGAAAGAACTTGCTCGTGTCAACGAGGCCATAGAGATGCTAGTTAGTTATTTTGAAGTAACAGCTGTTATTTTGAAATGACTGTCCTGAGTAACCCGACCCTAAGAAACACTGGACTAGAGGACACTTTTCTGTTGGTCTTGTTCACCTCCTTATAAAACTTATGTATAGCCTCTGTGAGAGGAAGAGCAGTTTCATCTAGCTGTCTAATGCCCTGGGGGTTTGATTCTGAACCCTCTCATCCAGAAAAATCATATTTTTTCCAAATATTCATCATGTTTCATAAGTGCATTGCTCACAGGCTTAAAATGCCACAGCATTGGCTACTGCTCACAGGATTCTAAACAAATGACAGAAACAGCCATGAAGTGACTTCTCCTGAACATGCAGCCTAAGAAGTCAGGACAGCTGACCACCACCCATCACGCTTGCTGTACTGTGTGTTCTTTGGTGTAATGCTTGAAAGACTGCTGATCCCAAAGGAAACAAATAGATGGTCAGGAAACTGTGTGCTAAGTTCAGAACCCATTTCAGCTGTACTGTACAGCGGATGTAAAACGAAAGAGAACTTATTACTTACAGCTGTACTGCAGCAAATTCAGTGATGAAGGCACTGAGGGCCCCTTAGTATTTTCTTTGGCCTCTGTGCAAGTAGCTGACATCATTTCAGCCTTCACCATTCATCTACTAGTTTAGCGTTTAAGTCTGTGCATAAGCTGCATTACAAAGTCTGGGGAAGTTTTGGTCAATTGCTTGGGGCGTTTCTCTGCAAATGCCTGCTCCCTTTCGCTATTTCAGCAGGCATTCCCTATTAAGAATGCCACTCAGTAGCTATATGCATCTTCAAAATCAAACGGCTCCCTCAGAATATTCATGCTGCTCAGAAGCCAGATAAAATCTGAATCCCTGTGATGTTAAATAGCAACAAAAAAGACAATACCTGAAGAACTAGAGCATCTCTTTTTTTCCAAAAACGTGGGGACTCATCAATGTTTTGCTTGACATGATGGCTGTAGTTGGGCTAGAATCCAAGTATGTACTCACTACCCATGTTTTCCTACGGAACACACTGGCCACACATGTAGTCACTAATCTCAACCACAGTGATTTGATTGATGGAGTACTGGCTCTGCAAAAAAGGTGACTTCTAGGGCCTACACCTACCAGCTCTGTGCTGCAAATCAACATTTCAGATTCTGCAAGGTCATCTCTGTTCCATGTAGTTACCATTTTTCTGGAAAGACTTCTGGGGATTGTAGTATTCACTGATAAAGAAAATGTAGCAGCATCTCTAGCGTTCTCACAAGGTGTTATATACCTCAGTTACAGTGTTTCTAAAAGTAATTTTCGTTTATCTTATTGGTCACAAATTGATAGTAACAGCTAAGTCCTTATAACTAGCATTCTACCTTCCAAACTGGCTAACAGAGAACATGCAAATTACTGACTTCACATAGATCTCTTCTAGCCAATGGGCTACAATATTTCATCAACATCAATAACCATGGGCTCAGTGCCCGTTGGTTTCTGATGCCTCTATCATTATTTCCTTCCATCTTTCCCTGTCCAGTGCAGAGTGGCTTAGTTTCTGTAGACTAGTTATGCACCAATCTACTATATCATCAATCCATTCTTCGCGGGGTCTGCCTCTCCTATTCGAACTGTCCATTATGCCGAATAGCAGGGTCTTGATTTTTCATTCATCGTTCACTCTGCAAATATGCTCAAATAGTTGTACCTACCATTTAATTACCTTCTGCAGCAGGTTCTCTTTTGGCTGTATCTTCCTATATAATTCCTCATTGGTGACCTTTTGCATCCATCCTATTCTCAGAATCTTTCTATAACAACTCCTTTTGAAGGTCAATATTTTTCTTTTTGAATCTTTCGTTATCACCCATGTTTCACATTCATACAACATGCTGCTGAATACACTTTTTCAAGACACTTGGCTTCATTCTTAAGCTAAGTGCTTTGCTTTTCCAGATCTTATCCATCGCCTTCAAACTCACTCTTGCTTTTGCTATTCTAGTCGCTATTTCCTTCTTACAGTCTAGATCATATGTTACGTTGCTCCCCAGATATGTGAACTTCTCTACGTTTTCTAGTTCAATACCATTGACACTGATCTTCCTTCCTATTTCCTTATCTGCAAATACCATTGTTTTTGTTTTATCGATGTTCATAATCAGTCCGTACCGCTTACTTTCTTCATTTAACATGTGCACCATTTTCGCTAGCTTCTCCTCAGCTTCCTCAATAATAACTATATCATCCGTGAACCTCAAGTTGTTAATTCTTTTCCCATGCACAGATATCCCTTCTACCTCTTCCTTGATCTTGTCCATTGCTCTCTCCAGATGTGCGATGAAGATACTTGGCAATATTGGATCTCCTTGTCTCGTATCCCTACTTGTTTTCAACCAACTTACTAACTCCCTTCATGTTCTCACTGCTGCCTCCGCATTGTCATTGGTATCCTTCAACAACTGTATTAGTCTGCTATCCACTCCGTATGACTCCAACACCACCCAAGTCATTTTCTGATCTATACTGTTGAATACCTTTTGAAAATCGACAAAGCAAGTGTATACGTTCTTGTTCTTTCGTTGAGCGTTTTCCACTATCAGTCTTAGTGCCAATATCTGCTGTATGGTACTTCTATCTTTTCTGAACCTCGCTTGCTCGTCTGCTATATTCTCTATCTGCGATCTTAGTCTCTCCATCAGTATCATCATCAGCACCTTGCCTAGATGACTTGTTAGGGCAATCATTCTGTAGATCTTGCACTCCAATGTACTTCCTTTCTTGGGTATTGTCACTAGCACAGATCTTGTCCAGTCCTTAGGCACCTTCCCTTCTTTCCATGCTATATTACATAGTCAGTGTATTTTCTGAATCATGCTTGCTCTGCCATATTTGATCATCTCTCCTGTGATCTTATAATTTCCAGGGCTCTTGTTGTTCTTCAGTCGTTTCACTGCTTTTTCTACTTCCTCCTTCGAAATATCGGTCACGCTCCTGATGCTCCTTCAGTCAGAATCTCAGATACTCGGGTCCAACTGTGCTTTGTATAGGTCGGTGCAATATCTCGTCCATTGCTGCACAATCTTCTTCCTGTTCATGAGCACATCTTCGTTCTCGTCTTTGATCACCATCTGTTTTGGTTGCCATTTCCTATTAATATTGTCTAATGAATCTCCCTGGTCTTACATTCACTGTAATACCTCTCTATATCTTCACATTGCTCCTCTAACCATTTCTCCTTATCTTTTCTGGCTGCTTTCCTTACCTCATTGCGTTTCATCCTAAATTGCTGTTCTGCCATCTCAGAGACATCTCTTCTGATCTTCAACACTCTCTTCTCTTGAACCAACTTCAGTGTCCCCTGGGTAATCCACTTCTTATTGATCTTTTCTTCTTCTGGAACAGTCTGCTCAATTGCCTCTTCTAAAGCGATGGCTATCCTTGCGGCTCTCTTACCTAGGTCTTTTCTTTCTCTGTGGCAATATTCTTAATCTTCTTTTCGAGTGCTGCTCTGTATGCATTCCCTGTTTCCTCCTCACATAGCCTCGCCACGTCTCTTCTTTTCTTAAACTCTGTCTTACATTTTCTTTTGAGTTTTATCTTGATGTTTGTGATCACTAGACTGTGGTCTGAGTCTATATCTGCTCCTTGGAAAGTTCAGCACTGCTGTACTGAGGTTATCCATCTTCTTCTTATTATTAAAATCATATCTATCATGTTCTTGGATTTCCCGTCATTCAATCGCCACGTCCACTTCCTACAGTCCTTTGGTTGGAATCTCATGTTGCAGATCACCATCTCATGCTCTGTAGCAAATTCAAATAGTTTCTCTCCTTCATTTCTTTCTCCATATCCAAACCTTCCCATGACTTTCTCCCAACCTTCATTATCTGTTCCAGCTTTGCATTCCAATCTCCTCCGATGATCAACACATCTTTCTTCGGTATTTCCTCCACCGTCTTTGTCAGGTCTTTATAGAATGGCCCAATCTCTTCCTCCATACTGTCTGACATGGGTGCATACACCTGAATGACTGAGATGTTGAATGGTTTTGCTTCGAGTCTCGCTACCTTCATTCTTGCACTCACCCGTTTGTATCCTAATAATGCTCTTCTAGCTGTTTTGCTAAGAAGGAATCCAACTCCTGCTTCATGCTTCATTTCATTTTCTGACCGAATGACTTTGCAATTGCATATCTCTCTTGATCCCGTCCAATGCATCTCTGCCAGTCCAAGTATATCGCATCAGTATCTCTGCATCTCCTTCCAAACCAGCTCTAATTTTCCGGTTGCCCACAGTGTTCGGACATTCCATGTTCCAATGGATAGCATATATGTTAGTTGTAATTTTCTTTTAGTAGCCAACTTATCGACCCAAACCCGATCGCTCAATTGGTATCACAGACCTTGTTTCTCCGGGCGACGTCCGATCCGGCATCTTTTATCATTTAATTGTACTGGCATCAGATTTCTTTCGTATTGTTGTTTGACGGTCAGCGCTTCGACACAATGTCTGACCAGCCCTCCTCCTTCATCCAGGCTTGGGACTGGCGTGGAGCTCATAGAGGTTTCCTGGTGGAGTTCTACAATATTTATCTAGTATTTTAGCATAGATAAAGTAAGGAATTATTCTGGTAGTAAAATAGACAACATGATCCTGGCCTTATTCCTTCTCATCTGGTGAGGATTTCATTTTTCTAGTAGACCCAGAACATGACATTGTGGCTGTAGTAGAGGCTACATGACTATTTTTCTCAATTTTAGGGGCCACCGGAATAGAATGTGGTGGTGTTTCTGCTTTCAAAAAGCACATTACATCTCTGCTTCATGTCATACAGGTACATGTCTGGGACTGAGGGAGAGATCTCCAGTAGGTGAAAACTGGCATAGAAGAAATCAGACATAAGCCAAATTATGTCAGCTGAGGCTCGGCCCCTTCCCCTATAAAGCTGTATATAAATTGGAGCATGGGTACTTTCAAGGAAGTCTTTCTAGTTCAGGTCCGCTGATATTGCTGAGAGCAGCTGAGCTGCTTCTGTTGACAGTCCGTTGGTGTAGACTTTGAGGACTGGAAGAAAATTGTTTTCAATATAGGTTGCCTGATTATATAACTATTTCTGCTGTTCTGTCATCTCTCAGGTTTGTTTTTCAGATGAGAATGATAGAATTCTCATTTTTAGTCAATCTCCTACTTAACCCAAGCCATTTTTTCCTGCTTTCTTTTTCTTTATTAATTGATGCTAATTTTTATCATGTGACACGTGCTGAGATAGGATGTTAGGAATTATTAAAAAAGGGATCGATAATAAGACAAAAGATATCATACTTCCCCTATATAAAACTATGGTACGCCCACATCTCGAGTACTGCGTGCAGATGTGGTCTCCTCACCTCAAAAAAGATATATTGGCATTAGAAAAGGTTCAGAAAAGGGCGACTAAGATGATTAGGGGCTTGGAAAGGGTCCCATATGGGGAGAGGCTAGAGAGACTGGGACTTTTCAGTTTGGAAAAAAGGCGATTGAGGGGCGATATGATAGAGGTATATAAAATCATGAATGGTGTGGAGAAAGTGAATATAGAAAAATTATTTACCTTTTCCCATAATACAAGAACTAGGAGACACCAAATGAAATTGATGGGTAGTAGGTTCAAAACTAATAAAAGGAAATTTTTCTTCACACAGCGCACAGTCAATCTGTGGAACTCCTTGCCCGAGGAGGCTGTGAAGGCCAGGACTCTATTAGGGTTTAAAAAAGAGCTTGATAAATTTTTGCAGGTTAGGTCCATAAATGGCTATTAGCCAGGGATAAAGTATGGTGCCCTAGCCTTCAGAACAAGGGCAGGAGATGGATGGCAGGAGATAAATCACTTGATCATTGTCTTCTGTTCTCCTTCTCTGGGGCACCTGGCATTGGCCACCGTCGGCAGATGGGATGCTGGGCTCGATGGACCTTTGGTCTGACCCAGTATGGCCATTCTTATGTTCTTATGTTCTTATGAGATGCCACAAGCATCTGACAACATTCAAAACAGTATTATTCTATACAAGCCATTCAGAATGGCATGTGGTTTTGTTTCTCTTTTGTCAGCTGTTTTCAAACAAAAGAAAATTGTTTTAACCTCATTTCTGGTCTCCTTACCAATTCTCTCCAGCTCCCCTGAGTCTGCCCAGCAGACTCTGTGATCATCCTCTGAACTACAGAGAATTTTATCTGGAGTGATCTGCTGACTTGTCCCTCATAGTAGAGTTCCACTCCATGCCACAGAGCCTCCTGCTGCTCACTCGAGGAATTAGCTCTGTCTCCAGGTAGTCCTACTCCCTTCCTGGCCAGAGCAAAAGTGAGCTGCTATCAGCCCTGCTGCTTTTTATAGGGCTCAGCCTAGCCCTGATTATCTGGGGCTGTGTGCAAGCTCCCTCCAGTTTGCTCTAAGCCTCTTCTGGCAAGACTGGGGGAACTGCCCCACTACACCCATCGTTACGTAGAGTACAGTTCAAAGTAGGACACAATCTGGACACAGATGTGATGCATTTCTATCCAGGGAAGAATTTCTCTCACATAGAACTAGCAACAGCATCAGGAACAGAACTCAGGTCTCCTTATGCCTAGTTCCATGCACTAACCACTGGGAAATACAGCCTCTTTCTGTCTTCTCCTTCACACTGCACTGCACTCCCTCCAGAGTGTTTCCACCTGTGTACTCCCTGCTTCATTCAAACACACCCTTTTGCTAATAGATGAACAGTGTATGTTTGTAGTAATTACAGAACATGTTGTCCTTTTCATTTATGTCTGCACAATCCAGTTTGACATCATGTCATAAAAGTTTATGTGCTGTGTTCTCTCAGCATCTTGCTAATATCCCTGGCATTCTCCCTGGCTATCCAAAATCAATACCATTGCTCCTGTCTCCATAAAATATGGAGTGTTGAACAGGGTCCAAATGTGCACACTGACAATTTGCAGCAATTAGATGCAGTGCTAACAAATGGCCATCCTGCGGGTGATAAAGCAGGACCAGAAGGATCACTGATGGCATACACTGGGGAACCTGGAAATAACTGGTACTTAAAAAGAGTGGGTTCAGCCGCTCTTTCCTTCTGTCTGATCAGGCAGAGAAACAGTGAAATCAGGACAGAGAAGCTGAGGCATTCAAATTAGGAACCCTGGCGATCAATTTTTACTTGCAGCTGGTGGATTGTAATCAATGTTAATTAACCAGACTCCTTTTCAGAATGGGATAGATCAGGAGAGCAACTGCATATATTTTTGACAAAGACAACTGATTTTGCAGGTCCTCAGGAAGGAAGAGAGTGATGACTCTGTAAGCACCAACGGAATACAAGATTAGGAGAGACAAAATGGTGTATTTTTATGTCCCTTAAGAATGCAAGTGTCTGGTGAGGAAATGAATGCACTATTCAAGGGAATGCCAATGAATGGGACAGAACAACCTCCCACCTGGTAGTCCCTAGTTCTAATTCATCCCAAGTGGCTGGGATTGAAAGTTGTTTCTATTGTCCCAATGACCTAAGGTAACAATTCCACTGGTCTCAGGGTAGCTCCTCAAGGAAACAACTTGTCCCTGACTACAACACAGTATCTCCAATGCTCACAATTTTCTTGCAGTATTTGGTGTTTTTCATAAAGTCCCACCTTTGGGATGGGTGTGAGAAGGTGAGACTGTCAGCTTCCATCTTAATAATAAAATAAATCGTGAACCTTCCTGGTTGCAGAGAAAAGCTTGCAAATGTGACTCAAGTGCACCTTAAAGGCTCAGAAGGCACCAAAAGAGATTTGAAATACATCATTATTTGTTGTGTTTTAAAGCAAGGGGTTTTTTTTGGTGGGTGGGTGGGGGGCAGTGTGGAAGCTGACTCATGATTCTTGATCTGCCTTTGCCGGAAATATAGAAGGCCAAGGACTGAATCAGTGTCAGGACTGAACTACCTTCTTATTCTTGAAAGCTGTTCTGCCAGATGGGAGGGTTTAAGGAAGTTTGCATTGCTCCTGCATATGCTGTACTTGCCCAGTGGGTGCTATCAGAATGGTTGGGTCCCTGGACAAGGCAGAGCGGGAGCTGACTCCAGGCTCCCTGAACGGGCTAGGCCTTGGGCAGAATGGACAAGACTGGGGGAAGCCACTTCTCCAGCCAGCCCTCAGAGGAGCCCAGAGCATGTTGTGTGACGATCTGGCAGCAATTTAAAGGGCCCAGGGCTCTTGCTGCTGCTGCCTGTTTTGTTCCCCCACCCCAGTGACAGACCTGCAGTGGAGAAACTAAAGTCTTCCTTCTGTCAGGCAGTTTCATAAACATGGAAATCACCTTAAAAATTCACAGGCCAAGAGAGGGGAAATATACCACAACGCAGAATTCATATACCCACTCATACCTAAAGCTTCTGGCTGTATTCTCTGTGAATGTATAAAGTTGTCTTTGCAGGAATTTTTGACTGCAACCAAAAGAGTAAACTCAACTTTTTTCCAAGACTGAGCAAAAATTATACAGTTTCCACCACTATGTATCAGAGAAGTACCTGTGTTAGTCTGTATCCACACAAACAACAAGAAATCCTGTGGCACCTTATAGACTAGCAGATATTTTTGGAGCATAAGCTGGGCAAAGACCCACTTCATCAGATGCAGCACTGTGTAGTGACAGCGAGTTCTCTGGAGCAGGGGCCACTTTTTTTTTTCTGTGTTTGTACAGCACCTAGTACAATAGGAACCTGCTCCATGACCAGGGCTCCCAGGCAGGACACCAATACCTATGATAAATAACATTTTCAAAGATGGAGAAATAAAACAAGAATACATTCCCAGTGCTACAGAGAACGAGGATGGACTTCTGACTAGTGTGTTGGACTGGAACTCGAGATATATGGATTCAGTTCCAACCTCAGCTACAGATTTCCCATACGAACTTGGGCAAATC